>NC_041385.1:535614135-535778400 GCF_002162155.2 Triticum dicoccoides | reverse complement strand
TCCTATCGGCTCTCCAGCCCTCACCCTCTGGTCTTGTCCACGGCATCGCGACCTGGCATACCAGCAACGGCTGAGACCAGCTCGAGGGCCGGGACCCGAGGACGTAGAGTTTCGACATCTAACCAAGCTTGCGCTTTAAAGGGGGGGTACCTGACCATCGCAACTCAGGGCTCCTACCGGCTCTCCAGCCCTCACCCTCTGGTCTTGTCCACGGCATCGCGACCTAGCATACCAGCGACGGTTGAGACCAGCTCGAGGGCCGGGACCCGAGGACGTAGAGCGCCGGCATCTAACCAAATTTGCAGGAACACATCCCAAGATAAGGCCCAGTGCCAGGCGCAACCCGCCTTGAGGTAGGGCCCCGTGAGTCCCGCGCTGGCTCACGGTTGCCCAGATACACCTCGTCAGGTCCTACCGTGCCAGCCACATGTCAGGGCAGGGCTGTACACGCCCCGGGGGCTCCTCCCGGAGGGGAGCCCCCTCCCACGCACCAGTGGAAGCACCATGCTCCGTGCTGGCTGACGACACTGCCGAGGAGCGGCTATGCCCGTACACATACGAAAGCGCAATACTCCGCGCTGGTGATAAACAACTGAGGGTGGCCTCCAGGCCGCATCAACCTCAGGGAGCCTAGAGCTTAGTGTCTGGCCTCATCGCAATGCCTCTCATCGGGAGTGCCGCGCGAGGGGGCTGGGCAGGGGAGCTGCGCCTGGGTCACGCCCAGACGCACGACACCCAGCCAGGCCCCCCCGGGCCTGGTTCGTCGCACGTCCCTCCCCGAGTGGAGCCAAGGTACGACGGCCGTTTGAGCATCAAGGGGGACTCCTGAGCATCGCGACTCAGGAGCCTAACTGGTCATGTAGCCCCTCACTCCTTAGTTCCGAAAGGCTAACGGCGGTTGAGGTATGCGCGGGGCCGGGCTCTGCAAACGTAGAACGGTAGATCCACCCGCATCTCACCTCCCTAAGGAGTCACCCCCACATCTCTCCTCCCTACTTGTTGTTCGAGCGCCAAGGGGGACTCCTGAGCATCGCGACTCAGAAGCCTAACTTGTCACGTAGCCCCTCACTCCTTGGTCCCGTCCTGGTTTCCTGTCGGGGCTAACGGTGGCTGAGGTATGCGCGGGGCCGGGCTCTGCCGGCGTAGAACATAAGCAAGTAGGAAGGACTAGCGCAAATTTCAAGGAATTCAAAAGAAAATATTACAGTCCATACTGTTATCACAACACCAAATGCAAGTTTTAACGCCTCCCCGAGGCATGGTACGTGTGCAGGAATTAAAAGCAGGACGGGAGCCACGACGGACTCACTTGCCGGCGGTGGAGCTGCGCGGAGCGGGTTCGTCTCGTGGAGTTGCAGGGCCGGCAGCACCCCGCTACGGCTTGGTGCTAAAGGCCCGAAACTTCCCCAATAGAGCCTCCGCACGACCCTTCACGGCCTCAGCAGCGGCAGCGGCAAGCTCGCCGCTCGCTGGCTCCAGCAGGCTGTCGAGGTCGATGTTGGGGTCGCGAAGATAGATGTGGGTAAAGACCCGCATCAGCGCTGCAGAAGACAAGATGCGCGCCTCGGACTCAGCCGTAGGGCCAAGGCCAAGGGTGACATCTTCAAGAGCACGAACCAGGAAGGGAAGCAGCTTGGCGGGGCCGTCCTTGTCGCCGTCCAGCGGGCTCTCCAGGCCGCTCTCATAAAGCGTCTTCAGCGAGGTGCGGGCCTTCTCCTCCATCTCCGCGAAGGCCACACGATCCTCAGCAAGAACCCATGCCTTGCCGTCTAGCTCGACCATCCTCGCCTCCAACTCTTGCTCCAGCGCGCCTAGGCGGTCACGGCGCTTCTTGAGCTTGGCGTCCCGGTCCTTCACGGCTGCCACGCGAGCCTTCATGCCTTCCTCCTGCTCTTGGCGAAGGCGGGTATCCTCGGCGAGCTGGTCCTGCACACCCTTCAGCTCGCTCTCTAGCGCCTTGTAGTGACCTCGGACATTAGCCACCTCCCCCAATGCGGCGTCGCGAGCAGCCTTCGCCCCCAAGGACGGCCTGCTTCTCCTCGTCGCAAGCCGTCGAGGCCTAGACCAGCACCGTCCGAATCGAAGCGTCGGAGCGAATCCAGCCAGAAGCTAGCTCCAAGCGCCCGGCCACTAAATGAGGGTCGGCGCTCAGAAGATCCTGCCGCAGAGGGTCCAGTTCGGCAACAGCACGATCCATAACAGTAGGAGGAGTCGGGGAAGGAGCAGTCGATGGAGTAGGAGAAGACGGCAGCGTGACCACAGTATCGTGAGGTGGAGCCTGCTGCGCCCCAACGACTATGGTGGCGGCGTCAGGCAAGGGCACCTCGGGAGTCGCTTGGGCCATGGGGGTTGAGCTCGCCCCAGCCGGCTCAGCCAGGCCTCGCGAGGAAGCCCGGGCAGGAGAGGCCCGTGCGTCACGGTCACCTTCTTTCGCGGGCAGAGGCGCTTCCACGGGTGGAACCTCAGGAGCTCCCTTCGACTTCTTTGCCGCGGGTGCCAGCCTATCCGGGAGATGCGAACGTCAAGCCTCAGCAACAGAACAAGAAATAAGACAGGAACGAAGCACTTACAGGTCGTCGCTCGCGAGCTCGAGTAGCCTCCGGCCGTACTTGAAGCCCGAGAGCCGGCTGCAAGGATCAGCCTCAAGGAGCTCGGGAGCAGGAGGTGCGTCTGCGGATCGCCTCGGGGCGGGGCAGACCCGTGAGGGATCAGCCCAGTCCTGTCCTTCTTCGGGATCGGGGGCAGGCTCCGGCCACCCTGCTCGTCATCATCCTCGTCGTCATCACTCAGAGAGAGGCGGAGAGCACGGGACCTGCGCCGAAGGGGGGAGCCCTTGACTCTTCGTCGGTCGCCTCGGAGTCAGGCCCTCTTTCCCGCTCCCCTTCTTCCTTCTCTTCGCCGGAGTCGTCGGAGGACACGTTCACTGGGTCCTCGGGAGCCTCCGTGGGCACGGGCCCGTCCCCGTTGAAGACGGGCAAGGACTCCACTACCTGCCCACAGTCCTCGCGGAGGAACAGGGGCGTAGGAGCGCCCTCCAGCCTCGCCACGCCGCCCCCGACCAAAGACTGGAGAACCGCAGCCAGATCCTCGTCGACTAAGACCGCGGGGCTCCGGTGGGGCCTCCACATCGTAAGTGAGTACTGACGAAGCGGAGCCAGCTGGTGCTCCAGGAATTCCCTCAGCAGCGATGCGCCAGTCAGCTTCGCCGCCGCCATGCTGGCCGGCCTCAGATCCGCTTCCATCTTCTCCAACACCAGCCTCGCGCGGGGGTCCACGAGCTCCACTCGGGACCAGTTGTTGGAGCTCGCGGGGTGCCCCGTGGGCAAGATCAGCCGAGGGTGGATGCACGCAACATCTACCAAGACCCACTTGCTCCTGAAGCCCTCAATCCTCTTCCCGGGGTTCGAAATGGCGATGGAGCTACTGTACGCGACGAAGCTCGCGCACGCAGAGACGGGGCCACGAGAGGTCCGGAGGGAGAAGTAGTGGTGCAGCAAGGCCACTGAGGGCTTCACCCCTACGTGAGCCTTGCAATAGTAGGCGAAGATTGCCAGAAGAAGGACAGAGTGGGGGTGGAGATGCAGAGCTTGAAGATTGTAATGGCGGAGCACAGAAAAGAAGAACTCAGAAAAGGGAGGCACCAGACCGGCAACAATGGCGCTCACGAAGAGCGGATAGAAGGTCCTCCCTTGGCGCTCAGGGAGGGCAGACCGGCCTTGAACACCTTCGCCCCGTCGATGCCCTGTGCCGCCGCCATCTGGCGCACCCGGGCAAGGCTCCACTCCGACACGTTCGGCGAGTCCAAGGCGGACGAATACCAAGCTCCGGCCGGGGCCTGGCGAGGCGCCATATCTTGCTAGGGCGCGCGGACGGAGTAGATCTGAAGATTTCGGAGGCAGGAAGGAGAGGCGCAAGAAAGGGGATCTGAGCAGCAACCGGAGAAAGCAAAGGAGGTAAAGATTAGACAGATGCCGCTCCTTTATCAACTCGTGTGGTTGCTGAGGCGCCCACGTCCAATCAACCGCCTCGCGGCTCCCAAGGCCACAGGCTGTTAGTGCCCGCGGCGCGTCTCACTTGCCCCTTCGCCTCTCTGCTCGGCCAAGTCCGGGCGCGCCTTGGGCCCGGGGGCTACTGTCGGCGTTCTGGGAATGGGGGTCCCCAGACTTGCCTGCCTGCGGCCTGTGGCGTGGCTCGAAAGGGGGCCCAGCACGGCCCATCTTCATCATCACAAGCTCAAGACCCTCGCGAGGGGCTAATCCTCGCGGGGCGGATGACATGGAGCTTCCTCAGGCACGGCCTCATCAGGCTGGCTCACGAGGGGGCGGAGAGATCAAGGCGGGGTACCTCGCGAGGTTCCCGTGACGCAAGCCATGACGACCAAGGGCGCCAGGTGGATGCCAGCCCGCGCACTGTCCTCCTTTCCTCTTTGGTGCAAAGGGAGCAAGCGCAGGCGAGAGCATCAAGCAAAGGCATCCATTTTGGTGCAATAAGACCAAGACCAGCCCAACGGCAGGAAGGAAGTCATTGTCGAGCCCAAGCAAGCGTCACCACCAGAGCCTTTGACAGGCGAGGACCAACTTTAGTCAGGATAAGTGTACCAGATGTTCCCCTTCAAAATGGCCAATTGTTGGCGCCCTTCCCGCTCAATATTTGGGAAGAGGCCCAGGGACTTTGCCTATAAATAGGACTAGCCACCCCCAGGGTAGAGGCATCTAGAGAGGCATCGAGAGAGGAACCGGAATCGAAAGAGAGAGAGAGTGTGAGAAGGGCGACTGAACTCCTCTTAGCAGTTCATCGCACCAGCCAAGAACAGACCCTCGCGAGGCTGTTCTTCCTTATATTGTTCATCATCAGCCCAAGAGGCAATCCACCACACCACACACTGGAGTAGGGTATTACACCACAATGGTGGCCTGAACCAGTATAAACTCTGTGTCTCTCGTGTTGTTCCTTCCGTAGTTTAGATCTCAGCGAGCCGGTGAGGAACAGGTAGGTAGAGGGCGAAATCTCCGCGCGCACCCCAGTGTTCGAACCTCAAGGGTCTGTCGGAACCCGAAATTCGACAGCTTATTACCATAGTTGTGGTTTTTTATTATTTGCAATGTGCTTGCTAATATGTTAGGGTTGTGCAGGTGCCGGTGGTTGTCCTTGATGATTCCGATGTCATGGCCCGTCCTATTGACATCGCCCCGGAGATCGATTCCGATGCCGCTATCCATCCTGTGGACATCGCCCCAGAGATCGATTCTGATGTCACGGTCAGTTCTGTGGACATCTCCCCAGAAATCGACTCCCATGCCGCTGTCCGTGCTGTGGTCATTGCCCGAGAGATCGATGGCAAGAAATAGTTGGTCGCGCTAATCGTTCAGGGTAGTTTGCATTGCCCTGTGTTTAATTAACAGAACGATGCATGTTATCAAACCATCTTAGGGCTAGTGCACTATCTTTTGTGGGCGGATCTTGCTACTTTTGTTTGATAGTGAATCATGCGATGAATCATGTGAACCCTCTCTGAGTTATGGAAACAGATGTATCCTCACCAGCTTTTGATGTAATATATGGCATGCTTAGATGTAAGTTTGAACTATTTATCATATCAGCAGGGCTTGTTTGATGATTCTTGGTGTTAGTAGGCTAGCTACTGTGCAAGCTATAGTACTTGCAAAACACTCACCGAAGAGAAACGTTGGGGCTGATGAGCTCGTGGTACACTTATACTTATCCCTCGTCGATCGACTAATAGCCCTAGCTCCAAAAATTGTAGGCTTAGCGATAGATCAGACAATAGTCGACATACATTCAGGCCTCATTTGGTTCATAGGGTAGGAAAATCGTAGCAAAAGTACAGAGAACATGCAACACAAAATCATAGCAGTGCAGAGACATACTCACTCCGTTCCAAAATACTCCCTCCTTTCTGGTTTATAGGGCTCAATTCAAAAATCTCACCAACCAAGGTAGATGATGAGTGGTGGAATACTTTTTGTAGTTTGCAAAAGCACCTAATTAATGATCTTGTTTTCCACAAAAAATTATGTTTACCAATGTATTAATTGCAATGCATGCATGAATAAAGTACATGCATTGGTCAATTTTCTCTTAATATGTGCATGCAATGATTTAATGCACCTTGGAATCTGAACATGTAATGGGGAACAACCATATTGAGCCTTACAAAATGGAAAAACTGAAATTTTGAGATAAGCCATATAAACCGGAAAGAAGGGAGTAGATGACCTATGCGGGCTAGTTTGGCCTAGCGGGTTTCAGTGATATGACGTGGTACAGTGCCGGCCAGTCTTCGTGTGTGGTAGTAGTATTGCGGGCATAGTAAGTTTTCTTGAAGAAGCGGAATTCAACGAAGTCATGATGGTTCCTTTGTCCGAACAACTTACAGTGGGAAAGGTTGGGCCTGCGATACGACCGGGGTAGACCAGGATAATTTTGTGCATGGCAGGTGGACGAGGATGGTTGATGTCCCACATGTCGGCGAATGAAAGTTTTCTTTCCGATATAGAGGACGAGCAACGAGTATTCATTGTTTATTTTTGATGAAAGCTATTGTCTCCACTGTTACGACAGAGGAGTGTGAAACACGGCAGCCCAGTGAAATTGCAAGACAACGCGTGTCCCCTCTGTTGAGCGGCGTGCGAGCCGGACTGTCGGGGTTGGCATGTGTACAAGTCGTAAGTGTGTCTCCTTTTCCTTTAGAACTTGCGAAGCGTAACATTTTCGAGCGATCGATCGATAGAAATCCAGAACAAAATGACGAGGATGGTGCTTTCCCGCTTGTTAGGCGGGCTAGTTCGAGTGATATGACGTGCTACAGTGCCGTCCACTTGCTCCATTTTTATGTAAGCAAGATTTTATACTCTTACGTGGGAGGAGTGAGAAACACCGTGGATCTGATTTTGATCGAGGGATAACTATTCCCTGCCAAATAATGGAGGATTGTTAGCGATTATAGCATGATAGTTATGGCATCTCCAGCGCTGGCCCACAAATTTACACCGGCATTTGTCCGAGGACACTGATGGATGCCATCCGATGCTGTCCGCATACCTTTCGACAACTATATGAACTAACCGGATGAAATTCATGCAAACAAAGCAAATTTCAAATTAACCGGATGAAATTCATTACATTTCAAAAACTTCTCCTACAAACTGGACAAAATTCATTAAATATTTCGCACAAACCGTATTAAAACCTACTATAAACCTAATCTAAACGATTGCCGGCGCCCGACCACCATGTCCGGCCATGAACCCGAGAAAGCCGGCCATTGCCTTTGCCTCCTCCTCATCCGCCTCGATAACCTCCTCCTCCGGAGCACAAGGTTCTGAAGATTTCCACCTCCATGTCGCCGTCAAGCGGCTAATCGCCCCCTGATGTTTACCCCACCAAGCTTGGCATCGACTGAGTGGAGTAGTGGTGGCCTTCCCGGGACCAGAGCGACGGCGACCTACCATGTACTACTCTTCTTTAGTGTCGGTTGCACCCGCACACGCGCACCAGCTTCGTGGTCATGGCGGCGGAGGACGGCCGGGGGGGTGCCAGTGATCTCCTTCGTTTGCTCCTGCGACAGTACGTCGAAGAGGGCTTTGGAGCGCGCCCGGAGTGGAGCCGCCGATGTCCCTCGTCTGCTCCTACAACAGTACGTCCAAGAGAGATTCGGAGCGCCAGGAGGCCATGGTTGAAGTGGTGCCAACAGAAGGAAGGGACCGGAGGAGAATAAGTGTGGGTCTTTGGCTATGGCTGTGAGCTAGGGCTCAAGTTAATATAGCGGGCGAATGGCAATGAGCCACGGCAGACGGATGGACAACTGGCGCTGGAGTAGGTTTGTCGGGCGTGAATGCAGACGCTGCTTGAGTGACTTAACTGGAGATGCATTTGGGTTACTGACATGTGGGCCCAACGGGCATCTGGCCCGCATGTCAGTGACACACCAATTGCACCTGCAGTTAAGTCTGGTGAATGCGGCATTGACATTCTGGAGAGATGGTGACCGTTTTAGGTGGGAAGCGCGCGCTAGCGATGGAAGGGGTTCCGGTGTGTAGTGGCACTAAGATCGGTCGCTCACGATAGTACATACTCCGTACCATACTACCATAGTACCCTATCTAGCTTAGGCTGTTTTATAGATTGTCGTTGTGATGGACGATATACATGAGCAAGGCGGTCCGAGTATGACCGTTGGTGTTGAGCCAGGTGAATACATGCTCGGCGTTCGCGTAGGCCTCCATTAAACGTCTAAACAGTAAAGTCAGGCACCCCCGGGGCGTGCAGGTGATGGGCTCGCCATTTGCGGTGCGCCATGAGCAGGACTTTGATTTAGAGGGCGACGTGCATGCATTAGCATGCTTTGACAGCCTGAGCGTGAGTTTCTGACGCGAAGTATTTCATTTTCATTTGGCTGACGAGGGTGCGTTGCAGCGATGAGTCCGTGGTTTGATTCCCCACATACGCATAATTTTTTTTTACAGTATTTCTTTCTCATTTGACAGGTAGGCCCGCGTAGATGGATAAAGAACACGAGCTAATGAGGCGCATGCAGACTATTTGACTGGTCAACCAGGCAAATACGGAGCTATACGCTGAGCCAGTGACCGTATAATCACCATATCTCGTATACAATGATCAAAGTGAGCTATCAAGACAAGTTCGATGACCGCCAATGCATTTTACCCGGTAATAAATGACCAGGATTGAAGGGGAATCCAAATTTGCTTCGTTTTCTGTCCTTGAGCTCTTGACAAACCAATGCACTATACGGTTGTCCGGCCACTCCACCCCAGAGCTCTCACCAAGCGTTGTTCATGCCACCGCGCCGCACACTAACCGGTAAGGCAGCGATGGCATCCCACCGCGCCGAGTTCGTCGCCGCCCAGGACCGCACACAAAATGGTAGGGAAGCGATGGCATCCCGCCGTGCCGAGTTCATCACCGCTCGCGACCTCACAACTATGTGGGAGGAATTTGAAGATGCCAAGGCTGAATGGGTGGTAGAGCAAGAGGCGGCCAAAGCCGTACAGAGGGAGCGGAAAAGTCAGAAAGCACTCAAGAAAAGAGAGGCCTGCCGCCGCAAGAAAGAAAAGGACGCACGCGCTGCTGCGGATAGGTCGGCGGAGATCCAAGCACGGTGGGGTGTCGCCGACAAAGCCGGGAAGGAGAACGATGGCGTCTGGCCAGCATGTTAGAAGTAGTAGTACTAGTAGTTAGTGTGTGTGTTTGAGTCTGAGTACGAGCATGTACCAGTACTACTAGTTACTACTGCAGTTTTTAGAGCAAATTACCAGTACAATAGCCTAGACTAAATGGAAAAATTCCTATCCTAAGCATCAAATGGCATCTCTTTCTCTATAGGAATTGAGATGCATGTCATCTCACTTCCTATGATTTTCATATTCCTATCCTATGAACGAAAGGAGGCCTCTGTTGGAGTAATTACTATAGCTAGCAGTACTGCTGGTACAGTAGTTTTCTTCAAGAAGTGGAATTCAACAAAGTCATGATGGTTCCTTCGTCCGAGCAACTTCAAAGTGGGAAGTGGGCCTGTGATTTGATGGCTCATTAGTCATTGTTACTTCGGCGCGACGACCTGGGTGACTCTCCCTTGGAGTTCTGTGTGCATGGCAAGTGGACCAGGATGGTCGACGTCCCACATGTTGGCGAACGGAAGTATTCATTCCGATATCGAGGAGCAAGGAAACCGTGTGGTATAGTATCACTGCTGTGGTTCGCAAAAAAATAGTATCATTGCCGATTTATAATTATTTTTTATTTCTGATGAATGCTAGCGTTTCAACTCTTATGACGAAGGGGCCAAACACGGCACATGCTGGATGTCCCACACGTCAGCGGAAGGAGTGGGACATGAACACTGTGGAAGAGCCCAGCGTAAAAAAAACAGCGTGGTAGAGCGTCTCCACTTATTTCACTTCTGGGTCGGAGACCACACGTAGTAGTACTTAGTGGTATGAACGATACAAAGTGCGACCTGGAGAGAAAGACACGTCTAGTTGGAAGGTCTCGGGGCATACACGTAAACAAATATAAAAGTTAATATGTGCCTCCAACTAATATAGTAGTAGTAGAGTACTTAGGCACGTACTCCATAACATCACCGTGCATTGCACGTACAGCGTTTAGTTGTACAAATACCGCCCAAGAGTTCCCTTCTCGACCTACTTTTGGGTGTTTGGTAGAGTGTATGGAGGGTGCATGAGTCCACACTAGTTTAGACAAATACACTAGAAGCATGCATGAAGAGAGCATGCATGAAGAGGGGTGTTGAGTTGAGCATGCATGAAGAGGGAACAACTATGCTAAGACGAGAACGCAACCAAACACACCCTATATGCCACGCATGTTCATACCAGTTGTGACTTTCTACTTCACTTACTGTGCTACATTACTCAGGTTCGTACGTCCACTCCTGGGTACATGTCTGTCTCTTAGTTCCAGTCCCACGAGTTCTTCATATAGATGGAACGATCCTTGCATAACACGTGCACCTTGATGCTAGATGTCTCGCGTGTTGGCAAAAGGATGAACAAAGCTCACGTAAAAAATATAGAGTGGAAGAGCGTAGATTCCGGATGACCGAGAAGGAGCAAGGAACCTCGTGGTGGATCGTCTGCACTCATAATATTTAATATTATTTAGCGATATAAAATTAACCAATCATCTCCACATTGGAATGGAAGAGTACGAAACATAGCAGCCCAGTGTAGTTACATCATACTAGTACATGGCTAACCCACACTATCACCATATTTCTTGGCTTCCGTCCGACACCTATCTCTAGTAATCCAGCAGCCTATATCGCTTCTCCCTCGTCGTCTCTATCAAAGTGCGGAGGGCTGGCATTTCTGCCATCTATTGAGGTCGTCTAACTCTCACATGTTAGCGACATGCCAAGAGCATTCTAAAAAAAATTCCTTTCACATTCCGTTTTCAAAAAAAAATCCTTTCATGAACGAATTTGCCGGTATGCTTTGAGCAACTTGCATGTCCTTTACGGCTCCTGTTTGATACTCTAACTTAGCTATAGGTTAGACTAACTCATGACTAACCCTGAACTAACTGTATCAAAAGAGGTGTTTGGGTGACAGGGTTAGATTGACAATAAATGCACTTCATGGGGAGAGAAATGTGATTTTTCAGTGGTCCCAATGAGAACTATCTCCAGTTAGCACCTCTTGGGTGGGATAGTTTTTTTTGGTGGGTTCGGTGCAGCTTGCTCCAATTTAAACCCTCATGCTTGGATACTTTAGGGCTATTTGAGCCCCAACTAGCTCAAACGAACTCTAACCCATGGATCCAAACAGGGCCTATGGCCAGCCTCGACGTGTAGCAGTCGCGTGCACC
Organism: Triticum dicoccoides; assembly: GCF_002162155.2. Taxonomy (NCBI): domain Eukaryota; kingdom Viridiplantae; phylum Streptophyta; class Magnoliopsida; order Poales; family Poaceae; genus Triticum; species Triticum dicoccoides. The sequence continues at coordinate 535,767,027 of NC_041385.1, read as the reverse complement.
GGGAAGCGGCGCTCTCTTGGCCGTCGCGCCACTTCAAAGCCAGCGCCAGTGAGAGGTCGCCTTCGCTCTGGCTGGGCATTAATGCGGCACTGACGCTCCAGGCGACGCTGGCCGTTTCACATGGGAAGCGTGCGCTGGCAAGGGAGTATAGGTTTTGAACTGTTTCAGGTGTAGTACTGGTAGTTTGCAAAACTACTCAATTACTACACTGAGTTTCCTAAGAAATTGTGGTAAAAAACATTACTCCACAGCCCGCTTCCCTTCTCCTTCCTCTTCCACCGCATGCGCACATCCGCGGGAAGCGACCGGTCAACCCTTATATAGGAGTGCTAGCACAAAAAGATGCATGCATGACCACTAAAATTTCCATATTAAAGCGCCGCTCCGGTGGGAGTATGGCGTATGTTGTTACCTTCGACCGGCCATTGGCTACCGAGTGACGGCGACCAGAGAAGAGGCAGTAGGAGGGGAATGAATGCAGCTACTGTTTGGGTTTGCCTTCCGGCTTAAATAAATGCGCAGCATCACGTGTACTCGCGGGTGCACAAATTGTAACATACGTGTTTGCTTAAGTGGGCGTCACGTAACTGGTGTGTGTGTGTGTGTGTGTGTGAGAGAGAGAGAGAGATTCTGAGAGATAGAGTGCGTGTGTGCGACTCTACTCTTCGGACATGTACTCAACCTTTTGCATCGGGATATAAGTATAATGGTATTTACTTGAGCTAGTGATTTACGTGGCCATGTTAACGGGGTTGTGTCAAAAAAATGTCACTTCCTGCTCGTGATTTGCATTATATAATTACAAGCAAGATTCCTGTGCATTGCACGGAACAGCGATAAGCATTTTTTTACAAAACACCTATTGTGATTGACCCATGCAGGAGTAATCCCATGTGTAAAAACTAATGATATGTTGAGAATTTTATCGAAAAACTAGTATCTCGAGAATGTCATCAAAAAAATGAAAGATGAGAGATAAGGAGAGGAGGAGTGGAGCATGGTGGTGACTGGTGGTCGGAATGGGCGGAGGCATGGGGTTGGACGACACCTGCAGGCGGCAGAGGCCACCATGCATGCTAGATTATTCTAGAGACATATTCCTTTTTTAATTGCTGAGCAATGAGGTTGCGGGAGATAATGATGTGGAGAGAGGTGCGGGTATCTTTTGTAAATTTATCATAGTTTCCTTTCTATCCATCATATATAGATCATACGGTCTGTATTACAAGATGGCAGGCACACCATCATCGCCAACTCATTTTTTTGTAAGTGTACAGATGATAAGTTTGCTGACTACTAAAGTAAAGTGGAATTTGTCCATGTTATGCAAGTAAATAAAGGTGATTGTTTATCATACGGGTAAGGTTGGATGAAGGGTGGTAGGAACAAATGCTCCGCCTAGAGCATGTGTGTGTGAGATGGAGTCTTAGTGTGTGTGTGTGTGTGAGCGAGAGAGAGAGGAGAGAGAGAGATGGAGTCTTAGTGTGTGTGTGTCTGAGTGAGAGAGAGAGAGAGATGGAGTCTTAGTGTGTGTAGGGGGGGGGAGGGTGCGTGCGTGTGTGTGTGTGTGTCGCGGGGTCCTCTGTGGCAGATGTAATTTAAGTATGCATGGATTCATCATAGAGAGGTGATGTGTATGGCAGAGGCCACCAACGATGGTTTGCGAGAGAGAAAATACCCGTAGAGAGGGAAGGGAAGGTGTGTGCGCGTGAGAGTAGTCGACATCGAGAGAACGTGTTTGTTCGAGAGACCGAGGAAGACTACTATATATCGATGGTGCATGTAGGCGGGAAATAAACAAAGGGATGGTCTTATTGGTTTCAGGGATATAGGGGAAGAGTGAGAGGTGGGGGGGTAGCTAGAAGGAGATTGTTAAGTGTGAGTGTGTGTTTTACCCATCTAGGCGGAAGTTATGTGCACAAAAGAGGAGAACGATTCAATGTGGCGTTAGGATTGAGGGTAATTAACTATGTATGGGAACATAGAGACCTTGAACGTGGATGTGTGAGAGGTATACATGTATACATGGGATGTGTGTGTGTGCGCGAGCGCATGATCGAGCTAAAAGAAAGAATACATAAGTCATAAGATCAATGACATGGGAGAGACGGATCGGTATGACAATATGCATGCATGTGAGAATGCAGGGAAGAAGGCCCGACAATTGAGCATGTGTTTTTGTCTTTAAGAGATAGTGGCGTGGGCTGGAGCATGCATCTATGGCGAGCAGAGGGAGTGAGGCGCAACAATTGTGCAAAAGAGATCAACCTATAAATGCATATGTATGGAGAGACATATATATTGTGGGTGATAGGAAGCAAGACTCCGTGCAAGAAAGAAATGTTGACGGAGAAACTACAGGTAGATACAGAGATGGAGATGCTAGATAGAGGGACATCCGCTAGTTTGGGTGTTGGAGATGATCGTCGGGTGGTTCAAAGGGTGAAGTTATATATGTGTGTGAGAGGGCACTTGACTGCATGTAGAGAGAAACATATGTTGTGTGCGTGATAGGAATCAAGAGTGAGGGCGAGAAAGAAGGTTGATGGAGAAATAGATAAATAGAAAGATAAAGATGCTAGCTAGTGTTCGTTAGAGATAGGAGTCGAGTGGATCAGATGGCTTGGTTATGTGTGTGGGTGTGAGAGAGATAGAGAGAGGGTGCATGTGAGTCATTGAGAAATGAGATCCAGAGAGACGGAGTTTTGTGTATGTGAGAGAGAAAGATATTTCACAACGAGAGTGATAGCTAGAGAGACATATGAGGGAACACAAAATATCTCAAGGGACAGAGGGTGTGTGTGAGCAACATACAAGAGAACAATGGAGAAATATGAGACCATGGGAGACAGAGTTTGTGTTTGTGTGTGAGAAAGAGATATTGAAGAGGAAGAGTCGTAGGTTCTCATATCTAAGGAGCGAAAGACATCTCTGTATGAGGGGTGTGCCAGTGGCACACATGGGAATAGTAGAGAGAAATGAGACCCCGGGAGACAAAGTTTGTGTTTGTGTGGGAGAAAGAGATTCCACATGGAGAATCATAGTTAGAGACACATAGCAGGGAGCGAGATATTCTTAGAGAGAGATAGAGTGATGAAGGTCGAGGGAGAGAGTACCGTCTGTGTGTTATGAAGATAAAAGATCATTGTCGACATACAGGTAGCACGAGAGATACCTGAGAGACGATGAACACGTATAGGTCCAGAGAGATAGTCATATATAAGCATCAGTGATAGCTATATGAGACGAATATCTGGATTAAAGGGGATTCAAATATTTAAACTGGAGATCACGACATCGATAATATCATCACGCAAATTGGTGTATCAAACATGCATATTCATTTGAATTTGGGCACACGTGTAATGTTATATAGTTTATCAATATTGGTGATCCATAGATTCTTTAATTACAAACAATGCATGGTTTATATGCAATTAATGTCTAAACGGGATTACACTATATGTTGCGTGTGTGAAGCACATTATACATGTTTGAGAAGTAAAAAAAACCGCATGAAACACACATTAATTGGAGACAGTTAGCGAGGAATGCATACATTGGATTTCAACATAAAGTGGTTTCAAATATTTGAAAATCCAAATTGATGGATACAACCTTATGAATCTGAGAGCATGCCATTTGTAAACCATATTTATGTATAAATGGTGTTGTGCTTTTGAAAGTATATATAAAAAATGTATACAGAATGTAATTCCAATTGAAAATGGTTCCCGCCCGAAAAAATAGAATACAAACGGGATTCGAATTGAGTTGGCACGGTAAACGTGCACTGTGCAAAATTTGAACGAAGCGGGGAAAGTCGCAGTAACCGCCCGAATCCAAAATCCGCGAGATGGAAATCTCTACTGCCTATCCCTGCCACGCAAAGCCTATCTACTGGATTTCTATAGGTTTCGATAGGGGTAGGTTTGTAATTTCACCCAAACGTGACGTAACGGCCTCTCACCCGGATTCATACACGGTGGGCGCCCAAACATGGTGTCTCCTCGGCTGAAATCGACTCCCTCCCCGATTCATATTGATACACGGTGGGTGAGGGAGTCCTGGATTAGGGGGTATCCGGACAGCCGGACTGTGTACAACATCCAGACTATTGAAGCATGAAGATACAAGACTCAAGACTTTGGCCCGTATCTGGATGAGACTCTCCTTTGTGTGGAAGGCAAGCTTGGCGATCCGGACATTGTGTTTCCTTCCTTGTAACTGACTCCATGTAAACCCTAGCCCTCTCCGGTGTCTATATAAACCGGAGAGGTTGGTCCTTAGAAGGCCGATCACAATTACAATCATACCATTATAGGCTAGCTCTTAGGATTTAGCCTCTACGATCTCGTGGTAGATATACTCTTGTACTACTCATATCTTAAATATTAATCAAGCAGGAAGTAAGGTTTTACCTCCATTGAGAGGGCCCGAACCTGGGTAAACATCTGTGTCCCTTGCTTCCTGTTACCATCATCCTAGACGCACAGATCGGGACCCCCTACCCGAGATTCGCCGGTTTTGACACCGACATTGGTGCTTTCATGAACAGTTCCTCTGTGTCGTTGCTGCAGGGCTTGATGGCGCCTTCGATCGTCAATAGCACGGTCCAAGAGGAGACTTTTCCACCCGGACAGATCTTCGCGTTCGGCGGCTTCACACTGCAGGCCAATTCACTTGGCCATCAGGAGGAGATCGATAGCTACGCCCCTAGCCACTAGGTCAGGTTCGGAAATTTGTACTACATGGATGATATTCATGGAGACTTGATCTTCGACGGATTAAAGCCCGGGCCAGGAGCACCGGACAGTCGCGATGAGCACAGCCTAGACCTGCTGTCGGACAATGTTCGGGTTATCACCCTCGAAGTGGCTCCGGACCTAAATCCGGAGCAGGCTGCATAGCCTGAGGATGGAGGGATGGGCCCCGCCCCTCAGGCTGCACACTCATCGGCGATGGAGCCGAACACAGTTCCCGCCTCTGTGGAAACCTGTGACTCTGGACCCCCGGACTCGTATCCGGTTGTTGGTTCCAGTCCACGCACTCTCGAGCCAACCGAGCCAGGTTGGGCTTCAATAACGGAGTTTACCGCTGCGGATATCTTCCATCACTTGCCTTTGGGCGACATGGTGAACTCGTTAAAGTCTCTCTCTTTGTCGGGAGTCTCTCGCCCGAACTATGTCCGGCTCGAGTGGGGAGCAGACGATGAAGGAATTCATTACCCACCCACCACCCACTTCATTGCCACGGTCGATGATTTAACCGATGTGCTTGACTTCGACTTTGAAGGCATCGACGGTATGGACGACGATGCAGGAGAAGATTCAGAATCTCTGGGGCGCTGGACTACTACCTCGCCACACGATATATACATGGTGGATACGCCCAAGAAGGACGACGACGGAAATCCGGAAGATAAAACCCTCGGACAAAAGCCAAAACGGCGACGCAGACGCTGCTCAAAGTCCAGCAACAGTATAAATAGCGACAAGAGCGCAAGAAGGATCAACCTACCAGTAAACTCCGAAGGAAATAACGACCATGAGGTCCCAGCGATGGAGCAGGACGAGCCAGGTCACGCTGAACCAAGTTCGGAGCAGATGCCAGATCACAATGATCCAGAGGGATGAGTTCATCAAACCGGCCCACGACAAGAAGACAGTCCGGAAGATGATGCATTCATCATTCCGAAAGAACGCGTGGAACGAGATAACCTCCACAGAAAACTTATGGCCACATCAAGAAGTCTAAAGAAGCAGAAGCAATGGCTCAAAGCCGCACAGGAAACACTCAATCATAGATGGAATAAGGTGCTAGACACTGAAGAAAGATACGGCGACGATCGCCATACAAAGAGCTATCCAAAACGCAAGCTACTGCCAGAATTCGATGACGAGGCTGCTCCACCAAAAAGTAACACGACCGGGAGGCCAGACGTACCACTTCATAACCGCTACAAAGCGGATACCGACGCCGCGCACGATCTACCTGAGCACCTAGATAAGAAAGTTGGCGCAGCTAGGTCCATCTACGGATCTAAAGGACACACCCCGGCGAGGGACTGTGGTCACCAAAACGATTATGCCAATCAAATACCAGTTCGGAATAAACACCGGACACCACAACAGTCGACGGCATGCCACAGCACATCTAGATAAAGAGGGGCTGCTCACCCCCTGTGCTTTACCAAAGAAGTACTGGACCATGAATTTCCACAGGGCTTTAAACCTGTGAACATAGAGGCATATGACGGAACGACAGACCCAGGGGTCTCGATCAAGGACTTTATCCTGCATATACATATGGCTCGTGGGGATGACCTCCATGCCATCAAATACCTTCCCCTAAAACTAAAGGGACCAGCTCGACACTGGTTGAAAAGCCTCCCTGAAAATTCAATTGGGAGTTGGGAGGAACTCGAGGATGCTTTCAGGGCCAATTTTCAAGGGACTTATGTCCGGCCCCCGGATGCTGACTATTTAAGTCACATAATCCAACAGCCTGGAGAGTCCGCCCGCAAGCTTTGGAACAGATTCCTCACTAAGAATAATCAAATTGTCGACTGTCTGGACGCCGAAGCCTTAGCGGCATTCAAACACAGCATCCGCGACGAGTGGCTCGCCAGACACCTCGCCTAGAAAAGCCAAGGACAATGGCAGCCCTAACAAGCCTTATGACCCACTTTTGCGCGGGTGAAGATAGCTGGCTAGCCCGTAAAGGCACTAGCAACCCCAGCACATCCGAAATAAGGGATGGCAACGGGAAGCCACGACGTAATAAAAACAAACGCCAAAACAAGGAAGAGAGCCCGAATAACACAACGGTTAATGCCGGATTCAGGGGCTCTCGACCTGATCAGCAAAAGAAGCCATTTAAAGGCAGTAAAGAGGGACCGTCCGGTCTGAATAGAGTCCTAGACAGACTATGCCAAATTCATGGCACCCCTGACAAACCTGCGAACCACACACATACAGAGTGCTGGGCCTTCAAGAAGGCCGGCAAATTAAGTGCCGAACACAAGGGAAGGGAAACACCAAGTGAAGACGAGGATGAACCTCGCCAGCCGAACACTGGGGGACAGAAAAAATTCCTGTCAGAGGTTAAAACAGTGAACATGATCCACGTGACTCACATATCCATGAGAAGGCACGAACGTGCACATAGAGACACGCTCGATATAGAGCCAAACTACTGGATGTCTTATCTGATCACCTTCGATCACTTGGATGGCCGAACTAGTATTCGGCGCGGAGGATCAAAGGCCTTAGTGCTTGACCCAATAATCGACCGATACCGTCTCACCCGTGTCCTCATGGACGGCGGTAGTAGTCTCAATTTAATATACGAGGACACTGCCCGTAGGATGGGGATAAACTCATCCAGAATTAGCCAAAGCAACACCACCTTTAAAGCGGTGATACCATGCGTTGAAGCCTACGGCAGGGGCTCCGTCGTACAAGAGGTAACTTTTGGCTCCCTAGGCAATTCTAGAAGCGAAGAACTACTCTTCACCATTGCACCCTTCCCAAGCAGCTATCATGCATTGCTTGGAAGAACGGCCTTCGCCCGCTTCAACGCATTACCGCACTATGGCTACCTTATAATCAAGATGCCCGGTCCATGTGGCGTCATCACTGTTAACGGAATCACAGAGCGCTCTTAATGCACAAAGGAACACGCGACGTCCCTAGCGGCCGGACTATAAGTGGCCTCCAATGTCAGAAAACATGACTGGTCATTAAGACCATAGACACGGTTAGACGAGTCCGGTAGCCCGGACAAAATTGAACCAGGGCACCGTATATGTAATCCCATAGCGGACACCAGGGGCTATAAATATTTAATACAGCCCCACACTTGGCTCAACCTTATTGGCAGGCCAACATCTTACACTTTTACTATCCATCGTGTACTTACGTTGTACTCTCCTACGAGTTTTCTTTTTTTCCATAGACAATGTTCACGTGATACCCTTCCAGGATACGGCACAACAAAGACAAAGGTGCAGACGTGCAGCAAGGCCCCGTCCAATAGGTTACTTTTTAGATTAAGCCCCTGTGTAAACCTTTTCTATTGCCTCTTGTTGTTTAACCATCCCATGGGTTCCATACCCACAGAGGATATTGCCGTTATTGGCATTTCTCCACGACAGATTAACACACGTACCTGGAAACACAGGGTTTATAATGAAAGGCAATCTTGAGCCCATCGTCTGTTATAAAGTCCGAACACCTTTGGGAGTGTTCGGCGTCATGAGATTGGCCTTATATGCATCAGCTCAGAATCATGTCTTTGGTCGAATGTTGGGTTTGCCCGGCTCCTGGGTTTGCTGCCTTACGTTCCATTATTATCGGCTAAGGTGGCTGTCGGTGTCAAAACCGGCGGATCTCGGGTAGGGGGTCCCGAACTATGCGTCTAGGCGGATGGTAACAAGAGACAAGGGACACGATGTTTTACCCAGGTTCGGGCCCTCTTGATGGAGGTAAAACCCTACGTCCTGCTTGATTGATATTGATATTGTGGATGTTTACAAGCGTGGATCTACCACGAGATCAAGGAGGCTAAACCCTAGAAGCTAGCCTATGGTATGGTTGTAATGGTTGTTGTTGTTGCGTCCTACGGACTAGAGCCATCCGGTTTATATAGACACCGGAGAGGGCTAGGGTTACATAGAGTCGGTTACATTGGTAGGAGATCTACGTATCCATATCGCCAAGCTTTCCTTCCACGCAAAGGAAAGTCCCATCCGGACACGGGACGAAGTCTTCAATCCTGTATCTACATAGTCTTGGAGTCCGGTCGATGATGATAGTCCGGCCGATGATAGTTCGGCTGATGATGGTAGTCCGGCTATCCGGACACCCCCTAATCCAGGACTCCCTCAATAGCCCCTGAACCAGGCTTCAATGACGATAAGTCCGGCGCGTATATTGCTTGGCATTGCAAGGCGGGTTCCTCCTCCGAATGATAGAAGATTGTGAACACCAGAATAGTGTCCGGCTCAAGCAGAGTGCGGCGGGGCGGCCATAAGTAGGAGGGCCGATGCCTCGTGGCCCGCTGGCTCCTTCCAATAGGAGCTCGACCCGTGGCAGCAAGAGTGGTTCTATATTACCGTTCCGAGGGGCCGCAGACAAAAGCCGCCGCCCTTATTCCGCCCGGGACATCCACGACGGTTGATGTCGTGGGTCACCCAAGGGCTCAACTGGGGGCCGTCAAAGGACGTGCCCCTACTGCAGGGCCGGATTCGAGATCTCCAAACGAGGGAGGTTGATATGGTGGTGGTAATGCAGGTTATGCTGATTAGGCGTCTCCCGCCCTGCAAACGCCGCCCTCTCCGGCTGTCGGAGTTCAATCCGGAGGGCCCACGGATTCTTCAACACTTCATGGGTATGACACCCCTGGAGATGTACAAATTATTCTTCGGATCGCAAGAGGCGCGTCCGGAATTGACCGAGGATGCTGGCCTAAGCTGCAATCGCCCGGATACTCAAGTAAGTAGTTCCAAGTCCGGACATACCGTTTGTTTGCCTTTCAATGATTCGCCTTATGACCAACTTCCTTCTACACAGGAGTGGATAGCGGAAGCAAAATTGATATGGTGTCCGGCCCCCCTCCCCGAGACCGCGCCGAATTCCGTGCTGGTCCGGATGCTTGAGGTTGCGCCTCCAGAGGAAGACAAAGGGGAAAGCAGGAAAGATACTGCCTCGCCTAAGGAGGCTCTTGAAAGAGGGGGGATCGAGAATCCCTCCCTCCAAGGGGAGAAGAGGACTGCCTCCAAGGACCCGGGGGCAAAAGCCCCTAAACAGGGGAAGAAATCTTCGCCAGAGGGCCCTGCGTCCGGGGAGGCCCCGGCCGCACAATCTCCCGTAAAGAATCAGCCCTCCAACGAGCCGTAAGTAGAAAGAAAGGAGTTTCATAATAAGGGACATCCCTATTTGTGCTTCTGAGGATAACTAAAGTTTTTACCTTGTAGTTCGGATCTCCGTCCTTCGCAAATGAGCTCGTCTTCGGGGGACCTTCGTCCGGAGATGATGGAGAGCGAGACGCCTCCGTCCGGGGCACCGTCGGATAGGGCGGACGATCCTGAAGTGTCGTCATGGAGGGACCCCCGGGTTTGGCAAAGCCGGATAGTTCGGCGCCAACTGGTGTACGGCTTAAGGATCTGCTTGAGAAGGCGTCTATCTCAGAAGATCACCACGCATTGATGAGCATGGTGATTGAAAGGATTTCGTCCGCCGAAGGCGGGTTGCATAATGCCATCAGGAGTTTGCTGGCGGGGTTTGAGGTACGTAAAAATGACACACCTTTTAACAGTTTTACATATAGAATGCGCCCTGTATAGATAGTAGCCCCTGAGACTCGATAGGTTGTCGAAATCGACAGCGTGCCGAGGATCAAAATCGCAGGTTTAAATTTCCGCCGTGCCGATGCAGGTGGCGGGTCGTCCGAGGGCCAGCCGGACTGATGGAGTTGCTGAACTAAAGCGGCAACTCGCTGTTGCGGATGCGGACATCACGCTGGTCAACAAGCGACTTGACGAGTCGCAAGGTAAGTGTTTCTGTGCGGTCACTTGGTAAGGGAGCCGAAGCCAGCTCCTTACAAATTGTGTGTGAAATGCAGATAGTGCCGCTGCTGTGGAGATCCTTCAGGCCGAACTTGCTCAAGCCAAGGAACAGGCCAGAAGGAGTAATGCGGCGGCCTCGAGGGCGGCCGAGGAGTTAGCGGCCGAAAGGGTCACACACTGCCGGAGCAGGGAAGAGATGGCCAAACTGGCCATGAAGTTAAAAGATGCTACCGACCGCAATGAGGCTCTTGGGAAGGAGCGCCTAGCGGGGCAAGAAGACCTGGAGAAGGCCACCGCCGAAGCCAAGGATGCCCACTCTGCAATGCGGGCTATAAAGGAAGAGCTGCGCCAGGCCGGAGATATTCTAGCTGGCAAGCCTTTTCTGCTGCGCCGAAGGTTTACGGATTCAAAGTATGCTCAGCTGGGCCAACTGTGGGGTCCAGAGGATCCTTATATGGACTTAGCAGTGAGTGCGGCGGATGCCATTGTGCATTTTCGAAGCCAGAAGGATCACAAGACGGAAGAGCTATTTTGGTCTCAATTCCATAGTCCGGAGTGTTCACTTCCGCTGACCGACCGTTTGGCCGAGTGGGCTGAGCTAAATAGGTTGTCCGGGCTTGCTATGACGGATATAGTGACCCATATCTGGCCGGATAGGCCCGAGCCGAAGAGTTACTTTGGCTTATTGCAGCAATTTCTTGGGGCAGTGCCGCATATGAAGGCAATGAAGCGGTCGGCCTGCATAGAGGGTGCACGGATGGCACTCGCTCATGTGAAGACACATTGGACAGAGATGGATGCCACCACTGTTGCGACCCCGGGTTCGGACGATAATCGGTTACCCGCCGAGCACTATTTTGGCGAAGTGCTGCGTGGTGCTCGTGTAATAGAGTCGCAGTGCTCAAAAAATGTTACGTTCGAATGAACGTTTTTATGATGTAAAACAATATTTATGATGTAAGCGCCTTTTATACTTGTGCGTTCAAGTAATAGAATATCTCCTATGCGGTCGTTCATGTATACGTGTGTATAACCTGAAAGATGGCAGTCGTCGGCTTCAGCCCCCACGCACAAGGTGCGGGGGTGTTCGCAAAAAATAGCGCGTTTTCACACTTAATCCGACGTCTCGGTCCTGTAAAGGAGGTGGTAGCGTAGCAAACGAGGCAACCGGACTATAATGCTTTATCACTTTCACTTAGCCATGGAGTTCGAGGGTGGGGCTACGACATAGCCCCTGGGGGCACCGCGCTCCCCGAATTTGGGGCGCGTATGTGCCTGACCGGGAACCGGCCCTTCATCAAAGCGGAGGAATTCTAAACATTCCCATGGTCGATCGAGTGGTTGACCAGTCTCTCGCTGTATCATGACAGTCAGTTTTCGGCTTTCTCTACTAAGGTGCTCGCCCAGCCGAACTGGGGCACAATCGCAGTAGTTCTCCTGGTGCCGCATTAGCCAATGATACGGAACGTAAGGCAGCAAAACACAGGAGCCGGGCAAACCCAGCATTTGACCAAAGACATGATTCGGAGCTGATGCATATAATGCCTAACTCGAGATGCCGAACACTCCCGAAGGTGTTCGGTCTTTACAATAGCGGGCAAAACGATGCCCTAAGCCCCTTGTGTCCAGGTACGGGCAAGTTCTTCTGGCGTGGCCGATGCCAAAACGCCAGTCTCCACTCTGGTTATAATGAGAAACCAGGGGATTATAGCAACAAGAGACAGTAAGAAAGGTTTACGTAGGGTCTTAGTCTGAAAAGAGTCCTTGCAACGGGTCCCTACTGCACGTCTGCGCCTGTGTCTCCGTTGTGCCGTATCCTGGACGGGTGTGCATGTTGTTCATCTGTAAAAAGAGAGGAACTTAGTTTGAAAAGAAATCGTGCGAGAAATTGCATAAAAAATTGAAATATAGATTAATAAAGCTAAGCCTATGCTAGCTCATTATGGCTTATATGCACAAACCCTTTTGAAGGGGTGTGTGGCTAGGTAGCCCCTGGCTTATCTATTCCGGACTCGTCAAGCCGTGTCCAGGGTCTCAGGTGACCTTTTAATGAGATGATGCCACGTGGACCGGGCATTTTAAGCATAAGAAATGGGTAATGTGGTATTGCATTGAAGCGGACGAAAGCTTCCGGCCCCAGTGATGCTTGATAGCTACTTTTAAATGGGGCGACATGAAAGGTTAGCTTTTCTCGTCAGAAGTTGTCAGGTGACCCGAACACAACTTCTGTAATAATGAAACTGTGCACCTGGCGTAAGGGCCTGGCGCCACTCCTTTGAAGGGAGTTCGGCTATGCCGAATTGTAGTAGGGTCTATCCCAACTTGCGGAATGTGTCCGGATATAGCAGGTTTAAGTCACTGCCGCCGTCCATCAAAACCTGCGTGAATTGCAGTCCGTCTATTATGGGATCCAATATCAGGGCAGTCTATCCTGCATTCCGGATACTCCTGGACTAATCCAGATGGTCGAAAGTGATTGGTTTTGACATCCAATCACGGTGTTCCGCTGGGGTGGACCGTGCGACACTTGTCTTAGCGAGTGCCGTGTTGGTTTTTCGTACTATCACATGAAGTGTGTTTACTGTTTTGACTTCTTGTGGGAAAGTCTTTTGACTTCCGTTGCTCTGCTGGTGGGGTTCGTCATCATCCTCGCTTGGCGCATCGAGCCCCTTGTGTCTGGCGTTGAGTCTGCCGGACTGTTTAAAAACCCAACAATTTTGGTTGGTATGGTTTGCAGGCCTTCCGGAGGTACTGTGGATTTGACATATCCGATCTAAAATTTTGTTTAGATTTAATAGCTCGTCACTGTTGTCCTTAAGAGGCGGCGTTTTATTGTTTGGCTGCGAGCTTTTGAATCCGACGTTGACCGCCGTGCCCTTTGGGCTTTTTTCTTTATTCCGGCGCTGATCTTTCCTGCGCCGTGATTTTCCGGTTCCATCTCTGATCTCGGATGTACTCGGGTCGCTGGTGCTGCATCTTGCTAGCCAGCTGTCTTCTCCTGTGCAAAAGCACATCATGAGGCTTGTTAGCGCGGCCATTGTTCTTGGCTTCTCTTGGCCGAGGTGTCTGGCGAGCCATTCGTCTCGGACGTTGTGTTTAAAAGCTGCTAAGGCTTCCGCGTCCAGACAATCGACTATTTGGTTCTTTTTGGTAAGGAACCTGTTCCAGAATTTGCGCGTTGACTCTCCGGGCTGTTGGGTTATATGACTCAGATCGTCTGCATCCGGAGGGCGGACATAAGTCCCTTGAAAATTTGCTCTAAATGCATCCTCAAGCTCTTCCCAACTTCCAACAGTGTTTTCTGGGAGGTTTTTGAGCCAATGCCGAGCTGGCCCTTTGAGCTTGAGGGGTAGGTATTTTATGGCGTGGAGATCATTTCCTCTAGCCATGTGTATATGTAGTATGTAATCTTCTATCCAGACTCCTGGGTCTGTTGTGCCGTCGTATGCCTCTATGTTTATGGGTTTGAACCCTGCTAGAAATTCATGATCCAGCACCTCATCAGTAAAACATAGCGGGTGTGCGGCGCCCCTGTATTTGGGTGTGCCGCTGTCTTCGAACACTTGTCGTGTTGTGTTACTTCCTGGGGCCCTCCTTTTTGGCCCGTAGATGGACCTAGTTGGGTCGTCCGTTTTCCCAGGATCATAAGTCGGCTTGTGTGCGGTGCCGCTTGTCGCTTTTGGCCTGTCATCTGGCCGTCTATCCGGCCGGGCGGCCTCTTTATTTTTTGACTGTGAGGGCTCTATGGCTTCCTCGTCAAATTCTGGCAGCAGCTTGTGCTTCGGGTAGCTCTTTGTTTGATGGCCATTGCCATATTTGTCTGCGGTCTTGAGTATTTTGCTCCACTTCATTCTGAGTATGTCTTCCGCTGTTTTGAGCTTCCATTTTTCCTTCTTCAAACTTCTTGCAGTGGCGACGAGTCTTTTGTGAAGGTTCTTATGCTCCGGTGGTGTGTCCGGACTGTTGATTGCTCCATGAAGGGGTTGATTATCCGGTTCGTCCTGTTCGGATGGTTGCTTGGTTGTATGTTCGTCGTCCGCTGGTTTGCCCTGCTCTATCGCTGGGTCGTTAGGAATGCTTCTTTGATCGAGACGGGACTTAGGGCGGCGTCTACGTCGCCGTTTTGGTTGTTTATCGGCGGGATTATCCTCTGCCGCGTCCCGTTGTTCCTCGGTATCGCTTCCCTTTGGGGTGTCCACCATATGTATGTCATGTGACGAGGTGGCCTTCCAGTGCCCTGTAGGCGCTGGTTCTTGATCGTCTCCGGCATCGTCATCCATACCGTTGATGTCTTCGGAGTCATAGTTTAGTGCATCGGTTAGATCGTCGATGGTGGCTACGAAGTGGGTGGTGGGTGGGCTCTGAATTTCTTCATTGTCCGCGTCTCGACCATCCTGGCCGCAGTTCGGCCAGGGCTCTCCGGATAGTGAGAGATGCTTCAGCGAATTTAAGATATCGCCGAAGGGTCAGTGCTGAATGGTGTCCGCAGTGGTGAATTCCATGATCGGCGCCCAATCAGATTCGACTGGCAGGGGCGCAGGAGGTTTGGAGTCCGGCAGAGAGTCCGGCACCTCGGTGTCATGAGCTTTATGCGGGACAAGGTAAGTGTTCGGCTCCATCGCCGTAGAAGTTGCAGCTCCCGAGGTAGTGTCCAGCCATCCGTCCTCGATCTGAGCGATCGGCTCCGGACTATGGGTCGGAGCGGATTCGTGTGCGGCCTCCAAGGTGTTGTCCGGCGGCAGAGTTAGGTCGTGCCCATCGTGACGGCGCGGCACGCTCGGCTGTGGCTCAGATCCATCAAAGATCAAGTCCCCGCGGATATCGGCCGTGAAGTTTGGGCTTCCAAACCTGACCTGACGGCCAGGGGTGTAGCTTTCGATCTGCTCCAGATGGCCAAGTGAGTTGGCCCGCAGTGCGAAGCCGCCGAATACGAAGATCTGTCCGGGGAGAAAAGTCTCACCCAGGACTGCGTCGTTGTCGATTGAAGAGGCCATCAAGCCTATCGGTGACGACACAGACGCACTCTCAATGAAAGCACCAATGTCGGTGTCAAAAACGGCGGATCTCGGGTAGGGGGTCCCGAACTGTGCGTCTAGCCGGATGGTAACAGGAGACAAGGGACACGATGTTTTACCCAGGCTCGGGCCCTCTTGATGGAGGTAAAACCCTACGTCCTGCTTGATTGATATTGATATTGTGGATGTTTACAAGAGTGGATCTACCACGAGATCAAGGAGGCTAAACCCTAGAAGCTAGCCTATGGTATGATTGTAATGGTTGTTGTTGTTGCGTCCTACGGACTAGAGCCACCCGGTTTATATAGACACCGGAGAGGGCTAGGGTTACATAGAGTCGGTTACAATGGTAGGAGATCTACGTATCCGTATTGCCAAGCTTGCCTTCCACGCCAAGGAAAGTCCCATCTGGACACGGGACGAAGTCTTCAGTCTTGTATCTTCATAGTCTTGGAGTCCGGTTGATGATGATAGTCCGGCCGATGATAGTTCGGCTGATGATGGTAGTCCAACTATCTAGACACCTCCTAATCCAGGACTCCCTCAGTGGCCAAAGGAGAACTAATGCGATTGTGCCCTGGTTATTCCGGACGAGCACCTCATTAGAGAAAGCCAAAAACTGACTGTCATGATACAGCGATAGACTGTTCAACCACTCGAAGACTTATCGGAATCTTTAGGATCCCTCCGCAATAACGAAGGACCGTTTTCCGGTCATGTACACACGCGCCCATATTCGGATGCAAGCGAAGGTACTAGGAGCTACATAGTAGCCCCACCATTAGACTCCCATGGCTAAGCGAAAGTGTTACAGCTATATAGTCCGGTTGCCTAGTTCGACGTGCGATCACCTCCTTAATGGACCAAGACGTTGGATCAAGTGTGATAATGCATATTTTTC
Source organism: Triticum dicoccoides (assembly GCF_002162155.2). NCBI lineage: Eukaryota > Viridiplantae > Streptophyta > Magnoliopsida > Poales > Poaceae > Triticum > Triticum dicoccoides. The sequence goes on along the minus strand of NC_041385.1, from coordinate 535,750,541 downwards.
TCGAACATCCCCGGATTATATGTGTGGGGGCTGAAGCCAATGACTGCTAACTTTCGAATTACATGTATATAAATATACAAAAAATGGCCGCATAGGGGACACAATAATACTTTTAGGCAAAAACTATAAATATAGCCTTATAACAAAAATAACATTGTTTTTACAATGATTCGAGTCATCACTCGAACAAGACATTCTTCGAGCACTGCGCCTCTATTAGGCGGGCACTTTCTGTGACCTACGCCAAGTAGTGCTCGGCCGAATATTGGCCCCCCGTCGGATCCTGAGTCGCTATAATTGTGGCCTCCATATCCGTCCAATAGGCTTAAATGCGGGCAAGAGCCATTCGTGCACCCACTATGCACCGCCGACCTCCTCATGGCGTCGATCCAAGGCAGGCGCCAAAGAATTGCTGCACCGAGCCAAAGTAACTGTCCGGCTTAGGCCCCTTCGGCCAAAGATGGTCTATCACATACCGTATTGCAAGCCCGAACAGCCTGTGAAGCTCCGCTACAGCAGCCATCTTGTCACTTAGCGGCAGCGGGCGAGTGGGAGCATTGAATTGTGACCAGAAAAGATTCTCCACTTCTTTATCACCCTTATCCTCGAAGAACTTGGTAGCGTCAGCTGTACTCTGCGCCAAATCCGCATACGCGTCTGCAGGACTCCAGCGTCCATCCAGCGGAGCATACTTCAGATCGAAAAACTTCGTCCGCGGCAAGTAGGAGCCCCCAGCCGCGATTTTAGCGGCCTATTGAAGCTCCTCCCGCGCACCCCTGAGCTCGGTCCGTATTTCCTTGGTGGCATTCAGCGCCTTGTTTAGGTCAGCTGAACTATCCTTATGCTCCTTTTTAAGGAGCTCATACCGGTCTGCGGCATTTTTTAATTCCATAGCCATTTCGCCTATCTTTTCCTCGCTTCGGCGATGAGCAGCCTGTTCGGCTCTCAATTCCGCGGCCGCCTTTAGGGAAGCCGCATTGCTAACCCAAGCTTGTTCCTTGGCTTGGGCAAGTTCCGCCCTCAGGGCCTCCATGGCAGCAGCACCATCTGCAGTCCAAACATATTACATTAATATCACGCCGCCCTCATATTTTCCTATACAAAGGAAGGCAAAGCACATACCTTGTGATTTGTCCAGCCGCTCGATCACCATCGTGATATCGGCATCAATTGATCCAATATGCCTCGTTAGTTCGGCAACTTCAACGGACTGGTCGGCGGACGGACCCACAGATAACTGCACGTATTTACAGCACAATCATTGATTTATGATCCCCCATTTGCCGCCTAGGGCGGGCAACCAGAGTCTCAGGGGCTACAATGTATACGGAGCACACCTAGCACGTGCCTCACAGCCATTAAATGGTGTGTTCTTCACTACATACCTCAAAGCCTCTAAGCAGGCTTGTAAATGCTTCATTCAAACCGCTTGTAGCGGATGAAATCTTCTTGAGCACCGTGCTCATTAATGAGCGGTGCTCCTCCAAGAGCGCAGCTTGCTCCAGTAGGCCCGTCAGTATGTCCGGCCGGACATTGAACTGTGCTGGACCCTTCCGATCGCCCCTCGTGGGAGCCAAACGCTCCGGGCTCAGGGCGGCTGATGCATTGGTGTCACGCCCAATATGCGATACTATCCTAAAGAGACTCGATGGTCCCACCAAGGATAGAACCGCATATTGAAACACTTTGCAAGGTGGATATCATTACATCAATAGTACATAATAGATGGGGATACATACAAGAGGCATACAATGCCACAGAAATACAACATCATCTTACATAAGAGCACCATCCGACTATGGATGAAACAAAAACAGAAACTCAAACGACATCCACCCTGCTAACCCAGGCTGCCGACCTGGAACCTATCCCCTGATCGAAGAAGAAGCAGAAGAAGAACTCCAAAACAAGTAACCATCGCTCTCACGTCATGATCATCGCATAACCTGTACCTGCAACTGATGTTGTAGTAATCTGTGACCCACGAGGACTCAGCAATCCCATTACCATGGGTATCAAGACTAGCAAAGCTTAAAGGGAAAGGAAGGGATAATGTGGTCAGGTTGCAGCACCGACTAAGCATATATGGTGGCTAACATACACAAATAAGAGCGAGAAGAGAGCAAGCAAAACGGTCGTGAAGCTAGCAATGATCAAGAAGTGATCCTGAACTCCTACTTACGTCAAACATAACCCAAAACCGTGTTCACTTCCCGGACTCCGCCGAAAAGAGACCATCACGGCTACACACGCGGTTGATGCGTTTTAATTCGTATCTGGTGTCAAGTTATCTACAACCGGACATTAACAAAGTCCCATCTGCCTATAACCGCAGGCACGACTTTCGAAAGATTATACCCTGCAGGGGTGTCCCAACTTAGCCCATGATAAGCTCTCGCGATCAACGAAGGGTATACCTTCTCCCAGGAAGACCCGATCAGACTTGGAATCCCGGTTTACAAGACATTTTGACAATGGTAAAACAAGAGCAGCAAAGCCGCCCGATGCGCCGACAAATCCCGATAGGAGCTGCACATATCTCGTTCTCAGGGCAAGACCAGATGAGACTAGCTATGAGTAAAACCAACCCTCAATTTGCCCCAAGGTGGCCCCGCAGGCAGCTCAGTTCGGACCAACACTCGAAGGAGCACTGGCCCGGGTGGGCTAAAATAAAGATGACCCTCGGGCTCCGGAAACCCAAGGGAAAAAGGGCTAGGTGAGGAAAATGGTAAAACCATGGTTCGGCCTTGCTGGAGGAGTTTTATTCAAAGCAAACTGTCAAGGGGGTCCCATAAATCACCCAACCGCGTAAGGAACGCAAAATCCGGGAACATAACACCGGTTTGACGGAAACTAGGGCGGCAAGAGTGGAACAAAACACCAGGCATAAGGCCGAGTATTCCACCCTTTACCAAGTATATAGATGCATTAATTAAATAAGAGATATTGTGATATCCCAACCAAAATCTTGTCCACCATGGAGAAATCTTCAACTTCACCTGCAACTAGCAATGCTATAAGAGGGGTTGAGCAAAAGCGGTAACATAGCCAAACAACGGTTTGCATAGGAAAGGTATCAAAGGTTAGAGGTTCATGGCAATTAGGGAGGCTTGAAGAACATGTGATAGGTAGCGCAACATAGCGATAGAACGAAACAACTAGCATAGCAATGATAGTAGTGAGATCCAGGGTAGCGGTCATCTTGCCTGAAATCCCGCAAGGAAGAAGAACGAGTCCATGAAGAAGACAAGCGGACGTGGTCAAACGAATCCTCACAACTCCAAAACGAAACCGAAGGCAACCCGGAAAGAAGCAAACAACATGGTAAACACACAAGCATAATCATGGCATGATGCACAAACAAATATGATGCATGACCGGTTTAAAGAGGCATGGCATGGCAAAGTGCAACAAACAATACTACAAATTAAGTGGAGCTCAATATGCAACGAGTTGCATATTAACAAAACACCACATCAAATATTTAGTTCTCTCTCGTTTAGGCTACCAAACAATATTAAAAGTTTTTAAACATGGCAAGAGGTGAGGCAAAATTAAACTACCTATTTAGGCAAGTTTAAATGAGGCCGGAACAACGAACAACAATTCCGGAAAATCCCCATGTGCATATTTTGAGTTTGGTACTGTTCTGCCCTAAAACATATTTTATTGTTGTTAAACAGGAAAATAAAGTGCACCAAGTTAATCTATGCATTTTTCCACCCCATTTACATATAAAGTTTATTAAAATTGGAGCTACGGTTATTTAGTTATGAAATAAATCATTTTAACATGGCATATTAGCAAATTTAAACAAACAGCAAGTTAAGCATTTTAAACATGGATGAAAACGGCATATTGTGAAACTAGATAAAAAACTAAGCCTTTTACATATATAATTGTTTTAAACTGATGCATGGTTAATTAATTATTACATGCATGAACATCAAGGGTTTTTCTGCAAAACTGCAGTCTCTGGATAAATAACTAAATTCGCAGAACTGGGAAAAACATCTATGGGCCGAATCAGTAAACTGGGCTGCACCAAAGAGGAATGAGGCGCTCACCACCTCGGGCCTTGGCTGAAACAGGTTGGCTGGGCTGGTAGAATCGAACGAGGGGAGGGGGCGCGGTCAACGCGACCGTCACGACTGCAGTCTCCTCGTCTCAAATAGAGGCAGGAGCGGGACTGGCGCTGGTCATCGCCCCTGCACGTAGAAGCAGGGGAGGCCGGCGATGAGGGCTTGGCGGTGCACCAGGCGAGCTGGGGACGCCGGGATCTGACGCAGGCCGGACCGATCTCGGCTAGATCGGGTCGAAAACGGGGCGCAGCGGCGCCGAGGCGTTGTGGACGAGGACCGGCATCGGGGATGCGCTCCTGTGAAGAAATACAGAGAGCGAGAGAGTTCAGAGAGGAGAGACAGGGAGAAAGGCCGAATGAAAGAAGAGGAGACAGGGCACGGCGACATGACCTGGGTGGTCGCCGGCGGACGGCGTCCATGGCGGGGTTGCGGATTGGAGCTGCTGCAGTCCCTTGGGGACGAGGACGGCAGGAGGCGGCCGGACGGAGCGGACTGGCCTGGCGGGCTGGTCGCCTGCGAGGTTCAGGTGAGGTCACTGGCCTGTGGAGGCGGGGCTACTCCTGTAGGCAAACAGAGAGGTAGGGGAGACGGGCGAGAGGTGCGGCGACCTGCTGGTTGTTCGGGTGATGGAGGAGGGAGCTCGGCTAGGGGAGCGAGGGCGGCATTCGGGGTTGGCTGCGCAAACTGGTTGGGCAGCACTGAAAGCAAGGTGGTTGGCTCGATCGGATCTGTAGGATCCCGAGGGGAATGGAGACAGCGGCGGCGGCTAGGAGGATCCCTAGAAATTAGGGATTTGGTCTCGGTTTAGACTAGTATATATAGCGGGTGGGTTAGGCTAGGGGCTATCTCGTCCCTCCGATCGTAATCGGACGGACGGAAAAATAGGCTAGGGAAGTCCAAATAAGAAAACGGAGATATTTTATAGATGTTTGGGGATGATCTGGATCCAACGGTGACGACTGCTCGGGTCAGGTTCAAGGGAGTTTCGGACGCGCGCGCGGGGTCTGCGGGCTGGCAAGAGAGGTTAGGTGGTGATGGTCAAGAGGGAAGCGAAAACCCGATTGGTCTCGGAATGGTCAACGAAGGCAACGGAGAGAAGCAAGGAACGCAACTACAAACGGTTACGAGTTTTGTGAAAACATGTAGATGCAATGCGGATGATTCTATGAGATGAGATGCATGACATGAAAACAATGCAAAATAAAAGACAAAAACCCAACCACGGAGGAGATAACATATCGCATCTCCGAAAAAGGCAAGATTTGGAGTTACGAATATGGAAAGTTGCATCGGGGGCGTTACAACACTCCACCACTACGAGAGGATCTTGTCCCGAGATCTGGGATGGCACCGGAGAGAAAAGGAAGAGAAAGATAAGAGGTAAACTAAGTTGCTTCTTCGACTAACGAGTGAAACCATGAACCTTGAGAAGTTGAGCAATTTAAAAGAAATAGTACAACATAGATGAACGAGATTGCAAACAATCCGTTAGAAAAGAGGAACGAGGAACATTACGATAACTTGAAGGTTGCAAAGACATGAATCAAGAGTTTAATGGACAGGATAGAATTCAAAACCACTCCGGTTAAAACAAGATGAGAGAGGAAGAATTCGGGCAGCACTCCGGTTGAACATGGAAGGAATAGAACATGAGCTTGAGAAGATGGGATGATACTTGATGAAATCAACAACACACTACCTCTGGAACTATTGAAAGAATGGCACAATGGGTAAGAAGGATTTCAGACAGCTCTCCGGTTGAGGAAGGAGGCAAAACTTGATAAGATGAGAGAACTTGAATGAAAACACAACACGCCGGTTAAATGGATAAGCATGAAAAGAACATGATCTTGACAATTCGACATGATGAGTGAAAAGAGCAACATTACAATGCCTCCAGAAGAAATGAAAAAAAGGAATGGAATGAACGGAGGAAAACTTGATCTTGAAAGAGCACGCTTACAGGAAATGCTAGAACGGAGTTGTTGGATTATCAACAACCAAAGGATAAGCTTGTTGTGGGCTTATGGAAGACAACTCAAAATTATGAGGTGACAAACGGCCACTAACGAAAAACAAATGATTGCTTGAGAGCAACGAAGAGATGAAAACTTCTTTCGCCGAGAGGATAGGAGAAAACTTGGATCATAGATAGCACCATAATTAGCAATATTCCTTAGAGAAGGCTTTAGGTGAAATCTATACCAAGATAACTCCAAAGAAGAGATTAATGGATTTAAAATACCTCATTCTTGACAACATGTGAATCACGAAGCACGAATGGAAATTGTCAAGAATGATATAACACCACCTCAAGAGATAAGGTAGAAAGAATTGCACTTCGGATGTAAGATGAAGAATGCTTGAACTCCTCAAAACAAAACCTGTGTTGGGCACCATGTTTATTTTAGAGTATAGCTTAGCGGGTCATAACTTCATGAGAAATCTTGAAGAACAATTGAAGAATGAAAGGAATCCTTGATGAACCACCATGTAGAGCCTCAATGAAGAACTCCGGTAATAAAAGGATGATAAAAAGAAAGAGAAGTTGAAAACACAAGGTGAAGCATTGCAATGATTTAGATGGAGCTTCGCGACGATAATGTGGAGAACTTGGAACTCCGGAATAGAAAAGATGAAGCATCTCGAACCGAGAAATGTGACATGATGAATAACTTTGGAAAGAAGAAACTAGATCACTTGGATGAAACAATAATAAGAATTACATTATGCCTATCCTTCACCAATTTAAATTGATGACAAGCAACGGATTTGGCATACTACTTATTCTAGTAGAAAGGATTAAGAGGGATATAGCGTAAACTTGAGAAGGTATAGATGGAACCACCGGTGGAATTTGGAAACAACGAATGAATTGATATGATAACCAAGAAAAGAGAACTCTTGAACGAACTTCCGTAAGAATTGAAAATGAACGAAGAAAAGATAAAGAAACACCGGGAAGAATTTGAAAATGAACAAAGATACTTGAGACAATTTAGATACAATTGAACGCAGAGATCCCGAGCTGATTAGATAATACTTGAACGATGCACCGGTATGATTTGGAGAACGAGAGCTGAAAGCTTGAATGAATAATTATGAGATGATGGGCTACGGAGAATCAATCTGAAAAGACTCTTGAATTGCTCCGGATGGATGAAAAAAAATTCTCACAATCAAAAACAATTATGAGAGCATGGCATCAAGCTAGAACCATGAATCTTGAAGGGAATGGAGCAAGATTTAAGAGAAACTCTTCTTCGGTCTTCAAATGTTGAGAATGATGATGAGAACCACCATGAATTGTTGAGATACTTCGGGAGAATGAAAAGCGAAGGGGGTTGAGCCAACGATGAAAAGAATTTGAAAGATCTTGGAGAAAGACATATGACTGATGATAATTCATTCTTACGTCAAAATTCGAAAGACTTTGGGAATGGCTCCGGGAAAATTAGAAGAGTCAGGTAAGATCCTGGGAAAAGACCTTTGGGTTAGGGCCCACTCGAAAGAAACATCATTGAAAGATTGCTTGAAATAGAGATTGCACCGGTAGAATTAAATAGCTTGAGTGAGATAACAATCTCCAAATAGCTTGAATGGATTAAGAATGGAAACACAAATCTTCTGAGATATCTTGAGCACTCCAGAACAAGTGAATAGCGAGAAGTGAAAGATTAAAAGGTGCACCAGCATGAAAAGCATTTGACACGAGGAAAGGAATATGATCAACACTGAAATCTTGAATTGGATCCGCCGGAGAAGAAAAAACAATGACGGATGATGAATTTAAAACTGTTGAGCATCTGCATGGGAAATCACCGTATAAGAACATTGAAAGAAAGGAATGTAGAGACTTCCCACAAATAAAAGGATACATGATTAAGAAATTTGAGTCCTTGAATAAAAAGGGTGGGAGGGCGGGAAAACAAAGGCAACTTGGGATGAACGAAACAAACACCATTGAGAAAACTTAGAATTGATCTTGCGGATGTTGAAATGATGGGATCCACCTGAAGAGAAGCACACCGGTTGAAAAGAATTGACATGACGATCTCGATGATCAAAAGGATTAGTACTCCGATAGAAATATGAGAACACCACTTTGAAGGTATGGAATCAACACTTGACTTCGAAGCAACTCGAATACCACAAATAAAACAAAACAAAGGATTTGGCTTGCAGAATAAGCCAGAACAAATACATATGATAGAGATTTACCCAAATCCATATCATGCATCTGTCGGAAAGATATTCTAGGAGCTACTTGAATTCCCACCTATAAACTCCCGAAACTTTCTGGTTATGCAATATAGTGTTGGGGATACAGGGGAAGGAATATATCTCACCCAACTAACAATACCTACATCCAAGTTGTATCCATCCATCAACACATAACCAAGAAACCTTCAGAAATCATGTACCTCAACCTTCAAAAAGCATCCGTTATACGAGTTATGGCAATACTCCCGAACTCCTGCCCCAGTACTGGGTGGCGTCGAGGTCATCTCACCAACAACTACATAAAAGAGCTTTTCGACTTCGGCAAAACTCAGGTATTCCAGAACTGCAATGATAAAATTATGACGACAACACCTCGGAGCTCAACTCCCCGGGTCAATGCCACATAATAGACAGGAGGCACCAAGAACAATGTTCTCGTCACAAAACCATCAGAACAATTCCAAGATACCCGCGTGATCCTAACAAAAATTAGTGAAATTTGAGGAGAGGAAAGTCAAAATATCTACGTCAGGAGACCTCACCAGAGCGACGAAGGGACTGGGGAGTAAAAAGAATCCTACTCTCCGACATATATAATCCTAAGACTCAAAATAGTTTTCTTCTAGACTCAACAACGGCCAACAATCAAGGGGGCTCCTATGGTCGGTCGAGGCTCTGATTACCAACTTGTCATGCCCAATATGCGATACTATCCTAAAGAGACTCGATGGTCCCACCAAGGATAGAACCGCATATTGAAATGCTTTGCAAGGTGGATATCATTACATCAACATTACATAATAGATGGGGATACATACAAGAGGCATACAATGCCACACAAATACAACATCATCTTACATAAGAGCACCATCCAACTACGGATGAAACACAAACAGAAACTCAGACGACATCCACCCTGCTAACCCAGGCTGCCGACCTGGAACCTATCCCCTGATCGAAGAAGAAGCAGAAGAAGAACTCCAAAACTAGTAACCATCACTCTCACGTCATGATCATCCCATAAACTATACCTACAATTGATGTTGTAGTTATCTATGAGCCACGAGGACTCAGCAATCCCATTACCATGGGTACCAAGACTAGCAAAGCTTAAATGGAAAGGAAGCGATAAAGGGGTGAGGTTGCAGCAGCGACTAAGCATATATGGTGGCTAACATACGCAAATAAGAGCGAGAAGAGAGCAAGCGGAACGGTCGTGAAGCTAGCAATGATCAAGAAGTGATCCTAAACTCCTACTTACGTTAAACATAACCCAAAACCGTGTTCACTTCCCGGACTCCGCCGAAAAGAGACCATCACGGCTACACACGCGGTTGATGCGTTTTAATTCGTATCTGGTGTCAAGTTATCTAAAATCGGACATTAACAAATTCCCATCTGCCTATAACCGCAGGCACGGCTTTTGAAAGATTATACCCTGCAGGGGTGTCCCAACTTAGCCAACGATTAGCTCTCGCGATCAACGAAGGATATACCTTCTCCCAGGAAGACCCGATCAGACTCGGAATCCCGGTTTACAAGACATTTCAACAATGGTAAAACAAGACCAGCAAAGCTGCCCGATGCGCCGTCAAATCCCGATAGGAGCTGCACATATCTCGTTCTCAGGGCAACACCGGATGCGACTAGCTACGAGTAAAACCAACCCTCAAGTTGCCCCGAGGTGGCCCCGCAGGCAGCTCTGTTCGGACCAACACTCGAAGGAGCACTGTCCCGGGGGGGGCTAAAATAAAGATGACCCTCGGGCTCCGGAAACCTAAGGCAAATGGTAAAACCAAGGTTGGGCCTTGCTGGAGGAGTTTTATTCAAAGCGAACTATCAAGGGGGTCCCATAAATCACCCAACCGCGTAAGGAACGCAAAATCCGGGAACATAACACCGGTATGACGGAAACTAGGGCGGCAAGAGTGGAACAAAACACCAGGCATAAGGCCGACTCTTCCACCCTTTACCAAGTATATAGATGCATTAATTAAATAAGAGATATTGTGATATCCCAACCAAAATCCTCTCCACCATGCAGAAATCTTCAACTTCACCTGCAACTAGCAACGCTATAAGAGGGGCTGAGCAAAAGCGGTAACATAGCCAAACAACGGTTTGCATAGGAAAGGTGTCAAAGGTTAGAGGTTCATGGCAATTAGGGAGGCTTGAAGAACAGGTGATAGGTAGCGCAGCATAGCGATAGAACGAAACAACTAGCATAGCAATGATAGTAGTGAGATCCAGGGTAGCGGTCATCTTGCCTGAAATCCCGCAAGGAAGAAGAACGAGTCCATGAAGAAGACAACTCCGGAACGAAACCAAAGGCAACCCGGAAAGAAGCAAACAACATGGTAAACACACAAGAATAATCATGGCATAATGCACAAACAAATATGATGCATGACCGGTTTAAAGAGGCATGGCATGGCAAAGTGCAACAAACAATACTACAAATTAAGTGGAGCTCAATATGCAACGAGTTGCATATTAAAAAAACACCACATCAAATATTTAGTTCTCTCTCGTTTAAGCTACCAAACAATATTAAAAGTTGTTAAACATGGCAAGAGGTGAGGCATAATTAAACTACCTATTTAGGCAAGTTTAAATGAGGCCGGAACAACGAACAACAATTCCAAAAAATCCCCATGTGCATATTTTGAGTTTGGTACTGTTCTGCTCTAAAACATATTTTATTGTTCTTGAACAGGAAAATAAAGTGCACCAAGTTAATCTATGCATTTTTCCACCCCATTTACATATAAAGTTTATTAAAATTGGAGCTACGGTTATTTAGTTATGAAATAAATCATTTTAACATGGCATATTAGCAAATTTAAACAAACAGCAAGTTAAGCATTTTAAACATGGATGAAAACAGCATATTGTGAAACTAGATAAAAAACTAAGCCTTTTACATATATAATTTGTTTTAAACTGATGCATGGTTAATTAATTATTACATGCATGAACATCAAGGGTTTTTCTGCAAAACTACAGTCTTTGGATAAACAACTAAATTCACAGAACTGGGAAAAACATCTACGGGCCGAATCTTTAAACTGGGCTGCACCAAAGAGGAATGAGGCGCTCACCACCTCGGGCCTTGGCTGAAACAGGCCGGCTGGGATGGTAGGATCGAACGAGGGAAGGGGGCGCGGTCAACGCGGCCGTCACGACTGCAGTCTCCTCCTCTCGAACAGAGGCAGAAGCGGGACTGGCGCTGGTCGTTGCCCCCGCACGCAGAAGCAGGGGAGGCCGGCGATGAGGGCTTGGCAGCACACCAGGCGAGCTGGGGATGTCGGGATCTAACGCAGGCCGGACCGATCTCGGCCAGATCGGGTCAAAAACGGGGCGCAGCGGCGCCGAGGCGCTGTGGACGAGGACCGGCGTCGGGGATGCGCTCCTATGAAGAAATACAGAGAGCGAGAGAGTTCAGAGAGGAGAGAGAGGGAGAAAGGCCGAATGAAAGAAGAGGAGACAGGGCACGGTGACATGACCTGGGTGGTCGCCGGCGGACGGCGTCCATGGCGGGGTTGCGGGTTGGAGCTGCTGTAGTCCCTTGGCGACAAGGATGGCAGGAGGCGGCCGGACGGAGTGGACTGGCCTGGCGGGCTGGTCGCCTGCGAGGTTCAGGTGAGCTCGCCGGCCGGTGGAGGCGGGGCTGCTCCTGTAGGCAAACATAGAGGTAGTGGGAGACGGGCGAGAGGTGCGGTGACCTGCTGGTTGTTCGGGCGATGGAGGAGGGAGCTCGTCTAGGGGAGCGAGGGCAGCGTTCGGGGTTGGCTGCGCAAACTGGTTGGGCGGCGCTGAAAGCAAGGTGGTTGGCTCGATCGGATCTAGAGGATCCCGAGGGGAATGGAGACAGGGGCGGCGGCTAGGAGGATCCCTACAAATTAGGGATTTGGTCTCGGTTTAGACTAGTATATATAGCGGGTGGGTTAGGCTAGGGGCTATCTCGTCCCTCCGATCGTAATCGGACAGACAGAAAAATAGGCTAGGGAAGTCCAAATAAGAAAACGGAGATGTTTTATAGATGTTTGGGGATGATATGGATCCAACGGTGACGACTACCCGGGTCGGGTTCGGGGGAGTTTCGGACACGCGCGCGGGGTCTGTGGGCTGGCAAGAGAGGTTAGGTGGTCACGGTCAAGAGGGAAGCGAAAACCCGATTGGTCTCGGAACGGTCAACGAAGGCAATGGAGAGAAGCGAGGAATGCAACTACGAACGGTTACGAGTTTTGTGAAAACATGCGGATGCAATGCGGATGATGCTATGAGATGAGATGCATGACATGAACACAATGCAAAACAAAAGACAAAAACCCAACCACGGAGGAGATAACATATCGCATCTCCGGAAAAGGCAAGAGTTGGAGTTACGAATATGGAAAGTTGCATCCGGGGCGTTACAATTGGCTTCCGGCTTCCGCAGATCCGGACTCCTCTGTGACGACACCTCGGTGTCGCCCGCTTCATGAGCCGGAGAGGTGGGTGGGGTCTCGCTCTCCATCATCTCCGGAGGAAGATCCCTCGAAGACGAACTCTGTTGAGAAGAGCTGCTAGCCGGACTACAAAAGACGAATCCTAGTTATTGATCTAGGAGAAACACAATACCTTCGAATTAACGATTGACTTACAGCTCGGTGGAGGGCTGGCCTGTTGGCGGGCATGACGCGGTGAGGGTGCCCATCGGGGCAGGCCCCCCTAGGGATACCTTTTTCCCTGGTTTGGGCATCTCTGTCTCCAAGTCTTCGGAGGCAGCCCTCTTCTTCCCGCGCGGGGAGGAGGCCTTAGCCTCCCCTTCCCGACTATCCTCCTTAGGGGAGGTAACAATTCCCTAGGTTCGTATCCGTAGCGTGTGAAGTTCGGTTTCTTTGTTCTTCCCCTTGTCTTTCCCTGAGGGCATTCTGCTGACTACCCGGTCAAGCATCTTGGCCATGGTGGGACCAGGCGAGCCTTCGGGAAGTGGAGCCGGGCACCTGATTCTCTCCGCCTTGCTGAGCCATTCCTGGCCATGGATGATTTTCAGAATAAACAATTATGACAAATACAAAACAAGGTGTTCGGTATCAGGGTTACTTACTTGGGTATCTAGGCGATTGCAGTTTAGGCCCGCATCCTCGGTGGTGTCCGGACACTCTACTTTCGGTCCGAATAATAATTTGCACATCCCTTCGAGCTTCAGGCTGAAGAAGTGCTTAACAGCCCGCGGACCCTCCAGATTGAACTCCCACATCCGGAGAGGCCGGCGTTGGCATGGCAACATCCGTCGGATTAACATCACTTGCATTATGTTGACAAGATTAATGTCGCTCTCAAGAAGCTCTCGGATGCGGCTCTGCAATACTGGTACATCGCCAGCGGGCCCCCAATTCCGTCCTACGTCAGTCCAAGACGCTAATTGTGACGGAGGTCCCGAGCGGAACTCGGGGGCGGCCATCCACTTTGTGCCTCTGGGAGCTGTGACATAAAACCAGCTCCGTTGCCATACATTGGATACTTTTGGGAAAGAACCCTCTGGCCAGGGGGCATCGGCATTCCTACTTATTACGGCACCTTCACACTCCGCATGTCACATTGAAGGTCTTGAGCCATAAGCCGGAGTGTGGGGTAACATGGAGGAAGGCAACACACACAATAATAAACGACGAGATATGGAGGATGGCGTCCGGAGCTAGATCATGAAAATCCAACCCCTAATAAAACATGAGCCCCCTCACAAAAGGATCGAGGGTGAGGCCCAAGCCACGGAGGAAGTGAGGAACAAACACAACGCACTCATTGGGCTCCAGCGTAGGAATGACCTGCCCTGGAGCAGGAAGCCTGTGCCGGATGTCGGCCGTCAGATATCCGACCTCCCTAAGCTTAGCAATGTCGTCCTCTTGGATCGAGGAGGCCACCCACCGGCCTTGAGTGTTGGATCCAGATATATTGGAGGATCTGGGGTGTTTGGGCTTAGGTCTCGGGTGTTAGAACTCGAGGTGCGAGAAGGCGCGAGGAAGGTGGAAAAGAGGCATAGGACTCGACCCCTTTATAAAGGGGGTGAATATCAAGACTCCTCGGTGTGACCGCTTGAGGCTTATATAAAAATACACGGAGTCATACCAACGGTCGTCGTGGGGTTACGCACGCCCATATTGATGGAAAATCTCGTAATAAGAGGAACACGATCTCTGCTTTGACAGGATGTGCCAATAAAACCGCCTCGCAACGCGAGTCGAGGTGGGGCCGGTTCGTGTTGGACTAGGCCGCGATGCAAGGGCACGACGTATGAAGATTGCCAGCAGATCAGATTTACGCTATGTTCCCTACAATGGTATGTGAAGATCATCTTGCATATTTGGAAACGGTTTGAGTGTTCGATAGCTAGTTTGGAGTATTCGGAGAAGGAACCCGCCTTGTGATATGTCTCCAACGTATCTATAATTTTTGATTGCTCCATGCTACTTTATCTACTATTTCAGGCCATATCGGGCTTTATTATCCACTTTTATATTATTTTTGGGACTAACCTATTAACCGGAGGCCCAGCCCAGATTTGCTGTTTTATGCCTATTTGAGTGTTTCGAGGAAAAGGAATATCAGACGGAGTCAAAACGGAACGAAATCGACTGGAGAAGTTATTTTTTGAAGGAAACCCACCAGATGGACTTGGACCCCACGTCAGAAGATACGGGAGGTGCTCACGAGGGTGGGGGGCACGCCCACCCGCTAGGGCATGCCCTCCTGCCTCGTGGCCCCCCCAAAGCTCCACCGACGTGCTCCTTTCACCCATATATACCTACGTACCCTAAAACTTCCAAAACAGAAGATAGATCGGGAGTACCGCCGCCGCAAGCCTCTGTAGCCACCAAAACCTCTCGGGAGCCTGTTCCGGTGCCCTGCCGGAGGGGGATCCCATCACCGGTGGCCATCTTCATCATCCCGATGCTATCCATGACGAGAAGGGATTAGTTCACCCTCGGGGCTTAGGGTATGTACCAGTAGCTATGTGTCTGATCTCTCTCTCTCATGTTCTCACTCGTGTTCCCTCTATGGCACGATCTTGATGTATCCTGAGCTTTGCTATTGTAGTTGGATCTTATGATGCTTCTCCCCCTCTACTCTCTTGTGATGAATTGAGTTTCCCCTTTGAAGTTATCTTATCGGATTGAGTCTTTTATGCGAACACTTGATGTATGTCTTGCCGTGATTATCTGTGGTGACAATGGGATATCATGTGCCAGTTGATGTATGTTTTGGTGATCAACTTGCGTGTTTCGTGACATTGGGAACCTATGCATAGGGGTTGGCACACGTTCTTGACTCTCCGATAGAAACTTTGGGGCACTCCTTGAAGTACTTTGTGTTGGTTGGATGAATCTGAGATTGTGTGATGCATATCGTATAATCATGCCCATGGATACTTGAGGTGACAGTGGAGTATCTAGGTGACATTAGGGTTTTGGTTGATTTTTGTCTTAAGGTGTTATTCTAGTACGAACTCTTTTATAGATTTATCCGAAAGAATAACTTTGAGGTGGTTTCGTACCCTACCATAATCTCTATGTTTGTTCTCCGCTATTAGTGGCTTTGGAGTGACTCTTTGTTGCATGTTGAGGGCTTGTTATATTATCTATCTATGTTATTATTGTTGAGAGAACTTGCACTATAGTGAAAGTATGAACCCTAGGCCTTGTTTCCTATCATTGCAATACTGTTTACGCTCACGTTTATTAATTTTTACCTTGCTATTTTTATTATTTTAGATTACGAAAACCTATATCTACTATCTATTTTGCACTTGTATCACCATCTCTTCACCGAACTAGTGTACCTATACAATTTACCATTGTATTGGGTGTGTTGGGGACACAAGTGTCACATCCCTGGTCCTGTTATGCATTAGGCTAGACCTCATGTGAGCTTCATGTTTTAATTCAAATGAAATTTGAATTGAGGAATTTTCAAAGCCTCAGAATCCTTTAAAAAAATGATCAAGATAAAAATTGCTTCAAATAAGTCCAAGAAAATGTTCTTGTTATCCTCTGGAAATATTGGCAAGAGGTAAAATCCAAACCAATATTTTCGGTATCTCAGAAACATTTATTTTGGGTATTTGAATTAAATCAATAGCTATTTGAATTGGACTTATATCTACTGTTAAATAAATATAGGTCCAATAATTCTGAAATATTTTTGTGGAGCATTGTTTTAATTCTTTTTAGCTCCTAAAAATATTGTCAGAAGCAAAATAAATTGAATTGGTTTCAAAACCAAATTCAAAACAAATCTGCAAAATGGAAAACAGAATTAAAACAAAACAGAGAGAAAAAAATAAAAAGAACAGAAGCCTACCTGGGCCACTTACCTGTAGCCGGCCCAGCTGGCCAGCTCCTCCCGCTGGCCCAGCCGACCGCCGCCTCCCTTCCCTGTCGCCTTCCTCCTCGCGCCAGTAGGCAGAGGAGGGACACGGCGCGCGCGCCCGAGCTCGCCACGCCACCACCCTGCTCGTCTGCATCGCCTGGCCACCGCGACGCCGCGCGTCATCTCCTCGGCGCCGCCCCGACCCCCCTGGACCCCCTCGCTCTCTCCCTCTCCCTTGTATCTCTCCTCTGCTTCCTCTCTCTCTCACTCGCTGAGCGCAGCCGCAGCCGCGCCACCGTAACGCCGCGGCCACCGTCTCCCCCTCGACCCCTCGCTGTGCTTGCGAGCTCCGCCTCGACCCTCTCTTCCTCCCCACCGATCCACGCCCTCCGAAAACCCTGCATCGCCGCCCACGTCGCCGTTCCCCTCCTCGGCCACCGGAGATCGTCGCCGTCGATTCGCTGCACTCCGGCCGCCCCCGAGCCCACTAACCCTCCCTACAGCTCCGCGGTGAGCCTCCGTGCAGAACCCCTCTCTCTCCCCTCGCGTTTGCAAGCTCTAGGCCATAGCTCCGCCGCGGCCGAACTCCGGCCGCCGCTGACCTCGTCACCGCCGTCACTACAGCCGCTTGAGCTCGTCTCGGAGCGTGTCACCGCACTCAGGAAGCCACCAGGAGCCTAACGCATATCCTAACTCGCCCTCCCGTGCACCACAGCGCCAACCCCGCACTCACCGAACTCCGGCGCCGCCACGAGCTCCGTTCCGACGAGCCCCGGCGTCCCCGCAGCCTCCCACCTACCCCATCAAATGCGGGAGAGCCCGGGCTACGCCCCGGTGCCCTCAGCGCGCGAATCCGATGCCCCTAGCGCAAGTCCTGCGCGCCCCGCCGTGCTCTGTGGTCACCGCCGGCCAAACTCCGGCGGGCCGATGTGGCCACTTAGTTAGGGGCTAATCACCCTAAGAGCCACTGCCATGTGGGCCCCGAGCCTAATTAGGTTAGTTTAATTTTTCTGTTTAGATTAGTGCTAATCTGTGGACCCCATGTGTCAGATTTTGACTTAGTCAAGTCAACGTTGACCGGTCCCACCTGTCAGTGAGTGAAACAGCCCTGTGTCACTGACGTGTGGCCCCCACACGTCAGGTTTGACCAGCAGCAGCGTCTGTTGACCTGCTGACGTCACGGTGACGCACTGCTGACGTAGTAAATGTTTCTGGAATTTAAATAATTCTTAAATGATTTATTAATTCCAGAAAATGCCTAAAACTTCTAAAAATCATAGAAAATTAACCGTAACTCCAAATTAAATAAATTATATATGAAAAATTATCAGAAAAATTCAAGGAATCCATCTGTACCATTTTCATGCATGTTAGAACAACTTATAGCTGCTGCTTAGCACAAATCAATTACATGGCATTTGAATAATCACATATGGAGTTTGAATTTGAATCTTGGATTCAAACCAACTTCATTTAATCTGGTTTTAGTTGCATTAGCCCAAAACACATTCATTTTGCCATGTCATGATCATGCATCATATTGTGCATTGCACTGATCGTGTTTTTCTGTATTTGCCGGTAATTGTCCCCTCTCGATAGACGTGTACCGATGATGTGATCGTTGACACTGATGAAGACTCAATGTTATCTTCAGAAGTGCCAGGCAAGCAAAACCCCCTTGTTCATTCCGATAAAATCCCACTCTCTCGCTCCTGCTCTCTTTTACTGCATTAGGACAACATCGATTCATCTGTTACTTGCTGCGGTAGCTGAACCCCTTTATCCTTTGCATGACCTGTCATTCCACAGTAAATAGATGAAACCCACTAGCATGAGTAGGGGTTGTTTGAGCCCTGTTGTGCCTACTCATTCATGTTTGTTTGTCATGCCTGCTACTGCTTAGAGTTGAGTCAGGTCTGAGTCATCGGGGATGAATCAGAGGTGTGTGAACATGTCCTACTGTGTGTGAGCTAAGTGTGTGAACACGATTTGGTAAAGGTAGCGGTGAGAGGCCATGTAGGAGTACATGGTGGGTTGTCTCATTGCAGCCGTCCTCAGGAACTGAGTTCTGTGTTTGTGATCCATGATTCAGCTACTACCACGCATTGGGCCCGAAACCAATGGACCCTCTCGGCTTCTTAATCACCCTTGTCCTCTGTCCAGGAGTTGCAAGTAGTTTCTGGTGTTTGTAGTATGCTGGAGGCCGTGGACAGCGCTGACCGTAGGGGTGGGCTGTGATGCGGTAGGCACGTGGCCGGGTAAACCGGGCACCCGTTTGGTGTCACGGAACCCTGTACACATCGTTTGGGGCTGTGAGCGAAACTCCGGCCGGATCTCCTCATGGATGGAACCCGAATAGGCGATAAAACCTGGACTAGAGACTTGAGTGTTTAAGCAGGCCGTGGCCGACACCCACGTTGGGCTTCCGCTTGAAGTTGTCTTGGTTCAGAACCTCTGCCAAAAATGGTGCACATTTTCCTAGGCCATCCTAGGGTTTTTGAATTAAATCATAAATATTTGAATTTGGGCATTTAAAATAATATAAAATATTTAAATGCTCAAATATCTCCAAACTAAAATGTTTCATGTTGGAAATAATCCAACTATGGGCCAGGAATAGTTTGGTGATTTTTGAACTAGCCTAGGTATTTTATTTAATTCAACAAAGTTGCAGAAGTATTAGAAAAACAGAAAACAGAAAAATATATAAAGGGAGAAGCTTACCTGGGCTCCTCCCTGTGCGGCCCAGCCAGCTGGCTGGCCCAGCCAGCAGCCGGCCCAGCCCACCTCCCTCCTCTGTCGTCTTCGTCCCGACAGAGGGAGGGGAGTGTGGCCGGCGCGCGCGCGCGCCACCGCGCCACGCCACCTGCTCGCCTGCTTGCCTGCCCTCCCCTCCTCGCTCGACGCCCTGGACGACGCCACGCCTCTCCCCCTGCTCTCTCTCACTCTCCCCCGGCTCTCCTCTCCTCTCCCTCGCTCTCTCTCTCACGGCCGAACACCACCGTCGCCGCCGTTCGCCATAGCCATCGTCTCCGGCCACCCCTCGCTCCCCCGACTAGCTCAGAAGCTCCGCCTCGACTCCCTCTTCCTCCCAACCGCTCCACGGGTCCCCGGAAGCCCTGCATCGCCGCCACGTCGCCGTTCCCCTCTTCGGGCTCCGACCGTCGTCGCCGTCGAATTCACCGTCACCAGCGCGTCCCCGAGCCCGCTAACCATCCCTGCAGCTCCGCGGTGAGCCCCCGGATCGTTTCCCCCTTCTTCCCTGGTCTCTTTCGACTTCTAGGCCCTAGCCCCACCTCGGCCGAGAGCTCCACGCCGCCGGCGATGTCGCCGTCGTGGCCACGGTCGCCGTAGCGCCCAACCGAGCACACCATCGTGCTCCCCACCTCACCAGGAGCACGCAGCACGCACCAACGCCTCCCCAAACCCCCTGCAACACTGATCCCGACCGCACCCGACCTCCGGCCGCCGCAGCCGAGCTCGCCGCCGTCAACTCCGGCCACCCCGAGCCCAACCACCACCACCAATAGTCGCGGCTCAACCTCAGCAACACGTAGATGCCTTCCGCCGTCCATTTGGTTGCCGGAATGGCAAAAAGCACTTTCGCCGCCGTCTCGGGCCTCGCCGGCGTCATGTCGCCGGTGGGGTTTGACCTGTCCGACCTGAGGTTTGACCCCCAGGGTCACTGACGCGTGGGCCCTGTCGGTCAGATGGTTAGATTAGCGCTAACCACTGTTAGTTAACCCCTGACACTGACCAGTGGGCCCCAGCGCCACTAATTAATAATTAGAATTAATTTAACCCTGTTTAACCCCCCTGTCACTGACGTGTGGGCCCCACACGTCAGGTTTGACTCCAGCCAGCCGCAGTTGACCACTGACGTCATGCTGACGTCATGCTGGCGCAATAATTATAATTTCTGGATTTAATTTAAATCAGGAAATTCCAGAATATTATTTAAACTTCAAAAATTCATAACTTTTATTCTGTAACTCCAAATTGAACAAATTATATATGAAAAATGATCAGAAAAATCCAATCTACCCATCTGTACTATTTTCATGCATGATCAAACAAGTTAAATTGATGTTTTAAGCAGAACAAGGAAAAGCACTTTAAAAGGCCATATTTGAATTTGAAATTTGAATCCTTGATTCAAATTTGTTCAAACCCTTCTGGTTTTAGGTGCATTAGCCCAAAACACATTCATATTGCCATGTCATAGCATGCATCATATTGTGCATTGCATTGATTGTGTTTCTTCTGTGTTTGCCGGTGTTGTTCCCCCTCGGTAGACGTTGTATCGATGATGTGATCGTTGACACTGATGAAGACTCAATGCTATCTTCAGAAGTGCCAGGCAAGCAAAACCCCCTTGTTCATTCCGATAAAATCCCACTCTCTCGCTCCTGCTCTCTTTTACTGCATTAGGACAACATCGATTCATCTGTTACTTGCTGCGGTAGCTGAACCCCTTTATCCTTTGCATGACCTGTCATTCCACAGTAAATAGATGAAACCCACTAGCATGAGTAGGAGTTGTTTGAGCCCTGTTGTGCCTACTCATTCATGTTTGTTTGTCATGCCTGCTACTGCTTAGAGTTGAGTCAGGTCTGATTCATCGGGGATGAATCAGAGGTGTGTGAACATGTCCTACTGTGTGTGAGCTAAGTGTGTGAACACGATTTGGTAAAGGTAGCGGTGAGAGGCCATGTAGGAGTACATGGTGGGTTGTCTCATTGCAGCCGTCCTCAGGAACTGAGTTCTGTGTTTGTGATCCATGATTCAGCTACTACCACGCATTGGGCCCGAAACCAATGGACCCTCTCGGCTTCTTAGTCACCCTTGTCCTCTGTCCAGGAGTTGCAAGTAGTTTCTGGTGTTTGTAGTATGCTGGAGGCCGTGGACAGCGCTGACCGTAGGGGTGGGCTGTGATGCGGTAGGCACGTGGCCGGGTAAACCGGGCACCCGTTTGGTGTCACGGAACCCTGTACACATCGTTTGGGGCGGTGAGCGAAACTCCGGCCGGATCTCCTCATGGATGGAACTCGAATAGGCGATAAACCTGGACTAGAGACTTGAGTGTTTAGGAAGGCCGTGGCCGACACCCACGTTGGGCTTCCGCTTGAAGGTTGCCGAGTACATGTCGTGTAAACGGCGGTAAGTGGTGAGAGCGTGTGTGAAGAAGTACACCCCTGCAGGGTTAACCTAATCTATTCAAATAGCCGTGTCCACGGAAAAGGACCTCTGGGTTGCTTATATCAGTTCATAGACAAGTGAAAGTGGATACTCTAAAATACGCAAGATAAGCGTGAGTGCTATGGATGGCGTTCTCGTAGGGAGACGGGAGCGGATCCATAGTGGTGTATTGATATGGTGAATATGTGGACTCGTCTGCGCCACCTCAAAAGAGTTACTCGCAGTCGTAGTTCAGGATAGCCACCGAGTCAAAGCTGGCTTGCTGCAGTTAAACCCCACCATCCCCTTTGTTGATAATGATGCATATGTAGATAGTTCTGATGTAAGTCTTGCTGGGTACATTTGTACTCACGTTTGCCTATTTATGTTTTTGCAGAGAGACTTCGGTCTCGCTAGTAGTTTCGCATGGACTTCGACGTTTAGCTTGTTACCTCAGCTACGATCTTGTGCCCTCGGCAGTATCTGGCAGATAGTCAGGCTTCTCAGCCTTTTTCATTTATAGTGGTCTGTACTCAGACATGATAGTTTCCGCTTGTGCTTTGACTTGTATACTCTGAATGTTGGGTCATGAGACCTATGTTTGTCATATCTCGCTCCTCGGAGCCTAATGAATAAATACTTGATTTGTAGAGTCATGTTGTGATGCCATGTTGTATTTGCACATATCGAGCATATTGTGTGTATGTTATTGAAATGCTTGGTATGTGTGGGATCTGACCATCTAGTTGTTTATCTTTAGTAGCCTCTCTTACCGGGAAATGTCTCCTAGTGTTTCCACTGAGCCATGGTAGCTTGCTACTGCTCCGGAACACTTAGGCTGGCCGGCATGTGTCCTTCTTCGTTCCTGTGTCTGTCCCTTCGGGGAAATGTCACGCGATGAATACCGGAGTCCTGTTAGCCCGCTACAGCCCGGTTCACCGGAGTCCTGCTAGCCCAGTGCTACAGCCTGGATTCACTCGCTGATGACCGACACGTTCGATGCTGGGTCATGGATGCCTGTCCCTGTAAGTCTGTGCCACTTTGGGTTTACGACTAGTCATGTCAGTCCGGGCTCCTTATCATATGGATGCTAGCGACACTATCATATACGTGAGCCAAAAGGCGCAAACGGTCCCGGGCAAAGGTAAGGCGACACCCGTGGGGATACCGTGCGTGAGGCCGCAAAGTGATATGAGGTGCTACAGGCTAGATCGATGTGACATCGAGTCGGGGTCCTGACAGCGTTGGTATCAGAGCTTGACTGCCTGTAGGATTACCAAGCCAAACTGGTCCAAGTTGAGTCTAGAAATTCTTTAGTTGTATAAGGGAATTGATTGTGGGATGGAACGTAAGGCTCTTTTTACTCCTTATACCTCATGGCCTTCTGATCTGAGTCATCATCTTCTCTTCTACGGGGATTAAGAACTAGGCTTTCTCTTCTTTCTATCAGGATCACGTGTTACTAATCCGTAGACTTATAAGATTGTTGGATTTAAGCTTGAGTTCAGTTTCTACTACTTCCGTATGTTAATTGTTGATCTCGAAACCTTGATATCGTGCTTCTGAGTGGTTATGCCACCATTTTGTGAATGTCTCAAATCTTTTCTGAGCATTTACAGCCGTTATGCTGTCCGAGTCATCCCAGGTTTCTAAATAGTTTGAAGCAATTTGCAAAATCCTTTCCCTCTGGTTTCGATGTTCCTTTATGCCAGCTCAATCACACTAATTGTTGAGTTGAGGTAATTTATTGCCCTGACATATATGTTAGAGCTATTATTATGACCCTAGGTGTCTTAGGGGATCACCTAGTAATTTAGCCATGATTGGTGTCCCAGTGTGATGATTCTGGCCTTTATCCTCGAAAGCATTCCGTGATGCTACTTAGTAATAGGTATTCTGTTCCTGGGTTCTTGAACCCGAGATTCACTCCACCTACTTCGTGTTGATAGTAATTGTTAGTGCCTTCAGGATATTAGTAACCTTTGCGATAGTCCTTGAAGTCCGTGGTATCTTCTTCTTCCAAATACCATGAACTACTTATGGCAGAAGTTCCTCGTTGAACTGAAATATCACAACAGGATTATTCTTGAGGAGTTCTCCATTCATAAATCGTGACTCTGCCAGTTCTACCTTTCTGCATGGGTTATCCGGAAGAATTATGTTGAACTCGGTTCGACATACTAATTTATGCATCCACAACTCAGAAAGTTATATGTTCCTTTGAGTTGTCCCTCTTTAGTTGTCTACTGACCTTCGTCTATCAATTGATAGTCAAGAGTATGCGCGCGTTCGTTTGTCGATGCCTATTACTCTTGTGGCCCATCAAGCCATTCCGTCCTGAATGACTAGGAGAAACAAACTCCAGTACCTCATCCATATTTAGGATTGGGTCAAAGTAGTTGTGTTCCGCAGATCAAGTTACAATCCAGCTTCTGGTCTGCTCTACCCTGAAGTATTACCTTCTTTATGACAGGAATTTCATGAGAATTGCACCACCTTTTGTGAATTCTTGACATAGTGATACTTCTCGCCATCCTTTTTCATTCCTCGGTTCCGTGTTGATGCAACCGGAATACCGACAAATGAATTGTGATGTGTGAAATCAATACTCCTAGCAACCTCGTTGCTTGGTAGTTAAAGGATAATAATTTTATTCTTAGTATGTTGGTTATTGAATCACCATTCTAAGATTGATCGTGCTACCTAGTCCTTATTTCCTGGTGCACTCTTTGATTGATGAGTTAGGATTTGTCAAGTCCTCGCTCATTTCATCATATCATCTTGCCCTGAAAAGCAAGATTGTTCTCGAGCTTAGTAACATATCGGTGGTTCGTGATTTTCCGAAGATCTTCTCGGAAGTACTACCAGGTCGTCACCTGACCGTTATGTTGAGCCCGTGATCAAGTTGGTTTCTTATGAACCACCTTCTTTCCAAGAATCGGTGTTAGATATCCCTGAGCTAGTTGGTTAAGCTGGACAACAACTTGGAGAGTTGGAAGATAAAAACTTGTCTGACTTAGTTCGTTCCAAAGGGATATTCTTGTGTAGTGTGTGTTGAAGAAAGATGATATCTTCATCGATTGGTCCCTGTGATCAGTTGCTGGACCTATTGTCTTATCAATCCCTTGATTTGAGTGTGGGCTATCGTCAAATCAAATCAGTACCAACGATGCTCGTAATGTTGTCCTACTCGTGGTTGATCCCTCGAGCATACACCATTACATCTTTGGTCTGACCAATGCTATCACCGTGTTCACATGATGGTGGAAGTCCAGTGATATGGAAATTCCGATGAGTTGCTGTTGAGCCGATCAGTAGCATTTTGTCTCCCCCCATGAATCATGTTGAACATCAACCTAGTGTTGGAAACTTGTGTAAGCATTTCTTCGTGTTTCGTTCATGAAGCATATGTTTGAATGAAAGTAGTGATTTTCCCTAATTCATGTGCATATGATGCAAGTTGCCGCCATGAATTTGAGGAAGATTGTTTTGTTTCCCTGGAATCATTCCAAATTAGTCATGCACACGTGCGAAGTATTCTGTGGTCTGGAGACTTGCAACCTTCATTCCATATGTGTCCCGAGCACACCAAGCCACTGATTGATTTGTTCAAGGGGAAGAAGTTCCTTCATAAGAGCTAATCATATGACTTATGCAAGGACTTCGTTATCGACGGTGATGGTTCCCAACCAGAACTCGGTAGTGTTTTATTGTAAGACTACCACGTGGTCATGCTTGTCCGGGACAACGTGTTCACATGTTTGTAGCAGAACCAGCTCATGTTTTGGAGCTTACTATCGTAGTTCATTTCCCGAGAATCTCGCAACGTCATCTCGTCGATTTGTGTTGCAAACTTTCATTTTTCTTTCTAGACTTGATGAGTCTGGGATATCCTGACACCAACCAGATCTGAATCTCAGGCAGATATGATGGTTGGAACATTCTCCAAGAACTATAATATTGGTCCCTCGATAACCGGTAAAGTGGATGTCGTGGCCAACACACCCAGCCGGAAGACCTGTTATTATAATATCTTGATTGAGGAAGTTGGCCACCTCCCCATAGGGATTTTGTAGGATTTACTCCCTAGTTGCCCCTATGGATTTTGAGATCCCGAAGTCCGACCTTTTACTTGATGTCCTAGATACCAGACCATTTCTATGAATGGGTTACACTAGCACATCAAGGAGAACATTAGAAGCGGAGTGCTAAATGTTTCTCGGTCGATCATCCAGATTTTGTTTCCTTGGCCTCGCTAAGATGAAATCTGAGAAGGTGTTATCTTTCTTTGCATCTACATCCTCCATCATCATTCATCATGGTAGCAAGTTGTGTTGCCGGACCCTTGACACGGATGTTGGTAAAACCTTGATGAATATGGAAATGCTCAAGTT
Organism: Triticum dicoccoides; assembly: GCF_002162155.2. NCBI lineage: Eukaryota > Viridiplantae > Streptophyta > Magnoliopsida > Poales > Poaceae > Triticum > Triticum dicoccoides. Next base: position 535,724,308 of record NC_041385.1, on the reverse strand, counting down.
CTTGAGAGCACGCACAAGCGTTACGTGTTATCATCGGCTCTAACTGGGATTACTCTCAGTTTCCTCGGCAATGCTATGACCTCTTCAAACAGTGAATTCACTCCCTATTGTTGGGTTCTTCCCCAGTTACCAGAATCATTCCTAGCATTTGCATTTTGTTCCTAGCTTGCACCGCCAATGTGCCATTCTACCATGGGTCTCTTCCATTTCCGGTGATAAGCAAATTCATCCATTACGTTGTCTTTAACAAGGTAATCCACATCATCCAAGTCCGAGTATGCCATTCTACCGACCCCCTCCAAACGATCGCTCGAGAATTGCCTTAGGCTGGTTTAAAGAGTTTCAATGATCTCTGAATCAAAAGTAATTCTTTTTGCCACTTAAGGGGATATCTCTACGAGTCACCTTCCCTAAGGTGTATCGTTATGGTATCATGGCAACTCAACTCCACGCTACGTTGACAATCGTTTACCACCTTCTTAGGTATGAAATTGTTGTCTACCTAGTGAACCTTCGTCATCCGTTTCTTCCACCCCTATTGATGTGTATCTCGTGTCTCAACCCGAAAGATGGTTCTATGTCTCATTCCGTAAGTTAATCTTGAGTTGTTCGATCTTCGAGGAGATCGACCCTTCTAGAGTCTCCTTCTTCCCCCCCCCTGTCATGTTGACAGGATTTCTCAGAGCAAGACGACAAGACAAAGATGGTGTTCAAATCAACGTTCATTTGAAGTGCACCCTGGATCGTGAACATTATACTAGTTGCGTTTCCCCTTCACCTTACCCTACGCTTGAATCTCGAGACGAGATTCTTGTTTAGTGGGGGTGAGTTGTCACATCCCTGGTCCTGTTATGCATTAGGCTAGACCTCATGTGAGCTTCATGTTTTAATTCAAATGAAATTTGAATTGAGGAATTTTCAAAGCCTCAGAATCCTTTAAAAAAAATGATCAAGATAAAAATTGCTTCAAATAAGTCCAAGAAAATGTTCTTGTTATCCTCTGGAAATATTGGCAAGAGGTAAAATCCAAATCAATATTTTCGGTATCTCAGAAACATTTATTTTGGGTATTTGAATTAAATCAATAGCTATTTGAATTGGACTTATATCTACTGTTAAATAAATATAGGTCCAATAATTCTGAAATATTTTTGTGGAGCATTGTTTTAATTCTTTTTAGCTCCTAAAAATATTGTCAGAAGCAAAATAAATTGAATTGGTTTCAAAACCAAATTCAAAACAAACCTGCAAAATAGAAAACAGAATTAAAACAAAACAGAGAGAAAAAAATAAAAAGAACAGAAGCCTACCTGGGCCACTTACCTGTAGCCGGCCCAGCTGGCCAGCTCCTCCCGCTGGCCCAGCCCACCGCCGCCTCCCTTCCCTGTCGCCTTCCTCCTCGCGCCAGTAGGCAGAGGAGGGACACGGCGCGCGCGCCCGAGCTCGCCACGCCACCACCCTGCTCGTCTGCATCGCCTGGCCACCGCGACGCCGCGCGTCATCTCCTCGGCGCCGCCCCGACCCCCCTGGACCCCCTCGCTCTCTCCCTCTCCCTTGTATCTCTCCTATGCTTCCTCTCTCTCTCACTCGCCGAGCGCAGCCGCAGCCGCGCCACCGTAACGCCGCGGCCACCGTCTCCCCCTCGACCCCTCGCTGTGCTTGCGAGCTCCGCCTCGACCCTCTCTTCCTCCCCACCGATCCACGGCCCTCCGAAAACCCTGCATCGCCGCCCACGTCGCCGTTCCCCTCCTCAGCCACCGGAGATCGTCGCCGTCGATTCGCTGCACTACGGCCGCCCCCGAGCCCACTAACCCTCCCTACAGCTCCGCGGTGAGCCTCCGTGCAGAACCCCTCTCTCTCCCCTCGCGTTTGCAAGCTCTAGGCCATAGCTCCGCCGCGGCCGAACTCCGGCCGCCGCTGACCTCGTCACCGCCGTCACTACAGCCGCTTGAGCTCGTCTCGGAGCGTGTCACTGCACTCAGGAAGCCACCAGGAGCCTAACGCATATCCTAACTCGCCCTCCCGTGCACCACAGCGCCAACCCCGCACTCACCGAACTCCGGCGCCGCCGCGAGCTCCGTTCCGACGAGCCCCGGCGTCCCCGCAGCCTCCCACCTACCCCATCAGATGCGGGAGAGCCCGGGCTACGCCCCGGTGCCCTCAGCGCGCGAATCCGATGCCCCTAGCGCAAGTCCGCCGCGCCCCGCCGTGCTCTGTGGTCACCGCCGGCCAAACTCCGGCGGGCCGATGTGGCCACTTAGTTAGGGGCTAATCACCCTATGAGCCACTGCCATGTGGGCCCCAAGACTAATTAGGTTAGTTTAATTTTTCTGTTTAGATTAGTGCTAATCTGTGGACCCCATGTGTCAGATTTTGACTTAGTCAAGTCAACGTTCACCGGTCCCACCTGTCAGTGAGTGAAACAGCCCTGTGTCACTGACGTGTGGCCCCCACACGTCAGGTTTGACCAGCAGCAGCGTCTGTTGACCTGCTGACGTCACGGTGACGCACTGCTGACGTAGTAAATGTTTCTGGAATTTAAATAATTCTTAAATGATTTATTAATTCCAGAAAATGCCTAAAACTTCTAAAAATCATAGAAAATTAACCGTAACTCCAAATTAAATAAATTATATATGAAAAATTATCAGAAAAATTCAAGGAATCCATCTTTACCATTTTCATGCATGTTAGAACAACTTATAGCTGCTGTTTAGAACAAATAAATTACATGGCATTTGAATAATCACATATGGAGTTTGAATTTGAATCTTGGATTCAAACCAACTTCATTTAATCTGGTTTTAGTTGCATTAGCCCAAAACACATTCATTTTGCCATGTCATGATCATGCATCATATTGTGCATTGCACTGATCGTGTTTTTCTGTATTTGCCGGTAATTGTCCCCTCTCGATAGACGTGTACCGATGATGTGATCGTTGACACTGATGAAGACTCAATGTTATCTTCAGAAGTGCCAGGCAAGCAAAACCCCCTTGTTCATTCCGATAAAATCCCACTCTCTCGCTCCTGCTCTCTTTTACTGCATTAGGACAACATCGATTCATCTGTTACTTGCTGCGGTAGCTGAACCCCTTTATCCTTTGCATGACCTGTCATTCCACAATAAATAGATGAAACCCACTAGCATGAGTAGGAGTTGTTTGAGCCCTGTTGTGCCTACTCATTCATGTTTGTTTGTCATGCCTGCTACTGCTTAGAGTTGAGTCAGGTCTGATTCATCGGGGATGAATCAGAGGTGTGTGAACATGTCCTACTGAGTGTGAGCTAAGTGTGTGAACACGATTTGGTAAAGGTAGCGGTGAGAGGCCATGTAGGAGTACATGGTGGGTTGTCTCATTGCAGCCGTCCTCAGGAACTGAGTTCTGTGTTTGTGATCCATGATTCAGCTACTACCACGCATTGGGCCCGAAACCAATGGACCCTCTCGGCTTCTTAATCACCCTTGTCCTCTGTCCAGGAGTTGCAAGTAGTTTCTGGTGTTTGTAGTATGCTGGAGGCCGTGGACAGCGCTGACCGTAGGGGTGGGCTGTGATGCGGTAGGCACGTGGCCGGGTAAACCGGGCACCCGTTTGGTGTCACGGAACCCTGTACACATCGTTTGGGGCTGTGAGCGAAACTCCGGCCGGATCTCCTCATGGATGGAACCCAAATAGGCGATAAACCTGGACTAGAGACTTGAGTGTTTAGGCAGGCCGTGGCTGACACCCACGTTGGGCTTCCGCTTGAAGGTTGCCGAGTACATGTCGTGTAAACGGCGGTAAGTGGTGAGAGCGTGTGTGAAGAAGTACACCCCTGCAGGGTTAACCTAATCTTTTCGAATAGCCGTGTCCACGGAAAAGGACCTCTGGGTTGCTTATATCAGTTCATAGACAAGTGAAAGTGGATACTCTAAAATACGCAAGATAAGCGTGAGTGCTATGGATGGCGTTCTCGTAGGGAGACGGGAGCGGATCCATAGTGGTGTATTGATATGGTGAATATGTGGACTCGTGTGCGCCAGCTCAAAAGAGTTACTTGCAGTCGTAGTTCAGGATAGCCACCGAGTCAAAGCTGGCTTGCTGCAGTTAAACCCCACCATCCCCTTTGTTGATAATGATGCATATGTAGATAGTTCTGATGTAAGTCTTGCTGGGTACATTTGTACTCACGTTTGCCTATTTATGTTTTTGCAGAGAGACTTCGGTCTCGCTAGTAGTTTCGCGTGGACTTCGACGTTTAGCAGTATCTGGCAGATAGTCAGGCTTCTCAGCCTTTTTCATTTATAGTGGTCTGTACTCAGACATGATAGTTTCCGCTTGTGCTTTGACTTGTATACTCTGAATGTTGGTTCATGAGACCTATGTTTGTAATATCTCGCTCCTCGGAGCCTAATGAATAAATACTTGATTTGTAGAGTCATGTTGTGATGCCATGTTGTATTTGCACATATCAAGCATATTGTGTGTATGTTATTGAAATGCTTGGTATGTGTGGGATCTGACCATCTAGTTGTTTATCTTTAGTAGCCTCTCTTACCGGGAAATGTCTCCTAGTGTTTCCACTGAGCCATGGTAGCTTGCTACTGCTCCGGAACACTTAGGCTGGCCGGCATGTGTCCTTCTTCGTTCCTGTGTCTGTCCCTTCGGGGAAATGTCACGCGATGAATACCGGAGTCCTGTTAGCCCGCTACAGCCCGGTTCACCGGAGTCCTGCTAGCCCAGTGCTACAGCCTGGATTCACTCGCTGATGACCGACACGTTCGATGCTGGGTCATGGATGCCTGTCCCTGTAAGTCTGTGCCACTTTGGGTTTACGACTAGTCATGTCAGTCCGGGCTCCTTATCATATGTATGCTAGCGACACTATCATATACGTGAGCCAAAAGGCGCAAACGGTCCCGGGCAAAGGTAAGGCGACACCCGTGGGGATACCGTGCGTGAGGCCGCAAAGTGATATGAGGTGCTACAGGCTAGATCGATGTGACATCGAGTCGGGGTCCTGACAACAAGAGACTCTTTGTTATTTGGTTGTAGGGTTCTTTGGGAGAGATCATGTTCATCCTATGCCTCCTAGGGATTGATAAACCGTAGGTCATCCACTTGAGGGAAATTTGCTACTGTCCTACAAACCTGTGCACTTGTAGGCCTAACAATGTCTACAAGAAGAAGCTTTGTAGTAGACATCAAGCTATTTTCTGGCGCCGTTTCCGGGGAGGCTAGGTAAGTGAAGGTATATCTTTAGATCTTGCAATCGGATCTTATTGTTTCTTCTTTTAGCACTAGTTAGTCTATAAAAGAAAATTACAAAAAAATGGAGTTAAGTTTGTATCTTACGCTTCACCTGTCGTAGCGCGGGGGAAGATCTGGCTTGAACTTGCCCGGCCAGGCCACGCTGTGCAGCTCGGCGGTGAAGGCACGACAGCCTGCAGTGGCCGCGGGAGGCCTTTGGTGATGGAGAGCTTGATCTTGGAAGTCTCCGTGCGCTACCGCTAGGAGCAGCGCGGGGTCTTGGCACGCTGGAGCAGGAGCGCGTTCGTGCCGGGCCAGTGCGGGGAGCACACGGGCAGCTTCTTGGGGACGAGGGATCTCTTGGCAGCTCTTCTCTTGTTGTGTTGGCGCCAGACAGAGTGGGTTCCGTCCAGGGGCCACGCGCCTTGGGGCCAAGGCGCCTTTTTGAGGGATAAGTGGCTGAGGCGCCCCTGGAGCTTCGTCATCCGTGCAGGGCAGGGCACGGTGCAGCGAGAGGGATGGCGCAGGGGAGCCCCCAGCGGCGTTGACGAGCTCGGTGATGCAGGCGAGCCAATCGTCGTAGTGGTGGTCGACGGGACGGTAGTGCAGGAGCTCCCGCGCCAGGAGAAGCACGGCGTGCGCGTCCGCAGGAGCGCGACGGGCGTGGGACGAGGAACCGGCTGGTGTCAGCGCTGGGGTGGCGGTGCGGCCTTCTCGCCGCACCAAAGGATGCAGGGACGATGCCTGCTACTCGTTCCCCGCCGGGCTGGTGGCGGTGTTGACGGCAGGCGACGGGGAACAGCGGGGCCACCTGCCGACAGGGGCCGTCTGGGCGACGTGAGTGGCGAGAGCGGCCCGGCACTCGGCGCGGGCTCGATGAGCGTGTGACATGGATGCGACGGGCGGCGAAACACAAGGCGACGGAAGGCGGATTCCGGTGCACCCCTACCTGGCGCGCCAAATTTCGGATTTCGGGTTCCGGAAGACCATCAATGTTCGAACTCTGGGGTGCACGCGAAGATCACACCCCCTGCCTACCCACGTCTCGTCGCCTTGCAAGGATCTAAACTACACGAAGAACAACACAAGGGACACGAGGTTTATACTAGTTCGGGCCACCATTGTGGTGTAATACCCAACTCTAGTTTGTGGTGTTGTGGATTGCCTCAGGGGGCTAATGATGAATAGTACAAGGGAAGAACAGCCTAGCGAGGGGCTGTTCTTGGCTGGTGCAATGAACTGCTTGGGTGAGTTCAGTCGCCTCTTGGATGCCTATTTGATTTCTAGCTGCGGGGTGGCTCTCTATCAGATGCCTTCTGCTGTGGTGGCTAGTCCTATTTATAGAGGGAGGCCCTAGGCCTCTTCCCAAATACTGAGCGGGAAGGGCGCCAACAATTGGCCATTTTGAAGGGGAACATCTAGTACACTTATCCTGACTAAAGTCGGTCCTCTCCTGCCAAAGACTCTGACGGTGACGCCGGCTTGGGCTCCACGATACCTCCATCCTGCCGTTTTGCTGGTCTTGGTCTTGTTGCACCGAAATGGTTGCCTTTGCTTGATACTCTTGCCTACGCTTGCCCCCTTTGCACCAAAGAGGAAACAAGGACTCTGCGTAGGCTGATGCCTACCTGGCGCCCGCCTGGCTTCAGTCGTCATGGCTTGCATCACGGGCACCTCATGAGGTACCCCGCCTTGATCTCTCTGCCTCCTCGCGAGCCAGCCTGACGAGGCTGTGCCCGAGGAAGCCTCCTGTCGTCCGCCTCACGAGGCTTGGCCCCTCGCGAGTGTCTTGAGCATGTGTTGATGAAGATGGGCCGTACTGGGCCACTCCCTGGGCCATGCCGCAGGCCGCAGGTAGGCAAGTCTGGGTACCCCCATTCCCAGAACGCCGACAGTAGCCCCGGAGCCCAAGGCGTGCCTGGACTTGGCTTAGCAGAGAAGCGAAGGGGCAAGTGCGAAGTGCCGCGGGCCCCAACAGCCTGCGGCCTTGGGCGTCACGTGATGGTTGATTGGACATGGGCGTCCCTGCTTCCCCATGACGCCTCGGCAACTGCACGAATTCACAAGAGAGCGGTACCCGTCCAGGCTTACCTTCTTTGCCTTCTCCAGTCATTTCCCAGATCCCCTTTCTCGCTCCTATTCTTCTTGCTTCCGAAATCCCCAGATCTACTCCAACCCAACATCTTAGCAAGGCATGGCGCCTCGCCAGACCCCGGCTAGAGCTTGGTACTCGCCCGCTCTGGATCCTTCGAATGTGTCGGAGAAGAACCTTGCCTGGACGCGCCAGATGATGGCGGTGCAAGGCAACGACGGGGCGGCCGTGCTCATGGTTGGTTCCGCCCTTCCTGAGGACAAAGGAAACACCTTCTACCTGCTCTTCGTGAGCGCCATCACTGCCGGTCTGGTGCCTCCCTTTTTCGAGTTCTTCCTTTCTGTTCTCCACCATTACAACCTGCAAGCTCTGCACTTCCATCCCAATTCTGTTCTTCTCCTGGCGATTTTCTCCTACTACTGCGAGGCTCATGTTGGGGTAAGGCCCTCGGTGGCCTTGCTGCGCCATTACTTTTACCTCCGGGTTTATCACGGCCCCATCATCGCGTGCGTGAGCTTTGTTGCGTATGCCAGCTCCAATGCTATCTCGATGCCCGGGAAGAGGATTGAAGGCTTCAGGAGCAAGTGGGTCATGGTGGATGCTGGGCGCATCCATCCCCGGTTGATCCTGCCCACAAGGCAGCCCGAGGCCGTCGACGCTTTGTCCCGTGCGGAGCTCGTCGATCCCCGCGTGAAGCCAGTGCTGGAGAGGATAGACGCGGACCTGTGGCCGGGCAACATGGCGATGGCGAAACTGACTGGGGCGTCGCTCCTGAGGGAGTTCCTAGAGCACTGGGTGGCTCCGCTCTAGGAACACTCGCTGCCGCTGTGGAGGCTCGGGGGGGCCGATGCCGCCCTTCGTCCGAGCTCCGTAGTCCTGGCCGATGAAGATCTGGCCGCGGTCCTCCAGTCCTTTGTTGGGGGGGGGCGACATGGCGAGATTGGAGGGTGCTCCTGTACCCCTGTTCCTTCGGGATGATTGGGAGAAGGTGGTGAACTCCATGCCCGCTTTCAACGGGGACGGGCCTGTGCCCGCGGAGGTTCCTGAGGACCTGGCGGCCCTAGTGACGGTGAACGTATCCTCCGGTGACTCCGGCAGAGAGGAGGAAGAAGAGGAGCAGGAAGAAGAGCCTGATTCCGAGGCGACCGACGGGGATTCGAGAGCGCCCCTCCCTCGGTGCAGGTCCCGTGCTCTTCGCCTCATGCCAGACGACGACGAGGATGGCAACGAGTGAGGCGGTGAGTGCTCACCCCTGATCCCGAAGAAGGACAGGACGGGGCTGGTTCTCTGTGGGCCTGCTCCGGCTCCGAGGTGATCTGCAGACGTGCCTCCTGCTCCCGAGTCTCCTAAGGTTGATCCCAGCAGCCGGCTCTCGGGCTTCATGTTCGGCCGGAGGTTGCTTGAGCCCGCGGGCGATGACCAGTAAGTGCTTGATTCTCGTTTTGCTTCTTGCTTTGTTGTTAAGGCTTGACGTCCATATTCCTTGACTAGGCTAGTGCCTGCGGCAAAAAAGCTGAAGGGGGCCCTGAGGCTTCGTCTGGGGCAGCACTTCCACCTGCGGGAGAAGGGCACGGCAAGGCCCGGGCCTCTCCTACCCGGTCATCCTTGCGAGCCCTGGCGGGGCATGCTGGGGCGAGCTCAGCCCCCGTGGCCCAAGTGACTCCGGAGGTGTCCTCGCCTGACGCCACTGCCGCAGTCATTGGGGCGCAGAAGGTCCCAACTCATGGTGTTGTGATTACGCTGCCGTCTTCTCCTCCTACTCCACCAACTGCCATTTCTCCGACTCCTTCTACTGTCCTGGATCGTGCTGCTGCTGAGCTCGACCGGCTGTGAGAAGATCTTCAGGGCGCCGACCCTCGCTTGGTGGCCGGGCGCCTGGAGCTGGCCTCCGGCTAGGTCTGCTCTGATGCTTCAGTTCGAGCAGCGATGGCTCAGGCCACGACAGCTTGCGACGAGGAGAAGCATGCCATCCTTCAGGCCAAGGCTGCTCGCGATGCTGCATTGGGTGAGGTTGCGGATGTACGTGGTTGCTGCAAGGCGCTGGAGAGCGAGCTGCAAGGCCTGCGCGACTAGCTCGCCAAGGAGGCCCATGACCACTAGGACAAGGAGGAAGATATGAAGGCTCGTGAGGCTGCCGCCAAGGACAGGGATGCCAAACTTGATGAACGCCATGGCCTCTTAGGTACGCTGGAGCAGGCATTGGAGGCGAAGAGGATCGAGCTGGACGGCAAGGCGCGGGTCCTGGCCGAGGACCGCGTGGCCTTCGCGAAGCTGGAGGAGAAGGCTCGCACCTTGCTGAAGACGCTTTATGATAGCGGCCTGGAGAGCCCGCTGGTCGGCACCAAGGACGGCCCCGCCAAGTTGCTTCCCTTCCTGGTCCGCACCCTTGAAGATGTCGCCCTCGGCCTTGGCCCCACGGCAGAGGCTGAGGCGCGTGTCCTTTCTTCTGCTGCACTGACGCGCGTCTTCACCCATGTCTACCTTCGCGACCCCGACGTTGACCTTGATGACAGCCTGCTGGAGCCTATGAGCGGCAAGCTTGCCGCTGTCGCTGCTGAGGCCGTGAAGGGTCGAGCGGAGGCTCTGCCGGCGAAGTTCCGTGCTTTCAGCACCAAGCCAAGGCGAGGTGTTGCCGATCCTGAGGCTCCACGAGGCGAGGTCGCCCAACGCAGCTCCGTCACCAGCGATGGCACTGCCAGAAAGTGACCCCTTCGTGGCTCATGTCCTGTTTTTAGCTCTTGCAACATGCATCATGCCTCGTGGAGGCGTTTAAACTTGTGTTTGGCATTGTGAAAACACTCTATGGACTATAATATTTGCTTTTGAATTCCTTGAGATTTGCGCTTTTCCTTCCTACTTTCTTGTGTTCTACGTCGGCAGAGCCCGGCCCCGCGCATACATCAGCTGCCGTTAGCCCCAACCGGAAACCAGGACGGGACCAAGGAGTGAGGGGCTACGTTACCAGTTAGGCTCCTGAGTCACGATGCTCAGGAGTCCCCCTTGCTGCGCGAATAGCAAGTAGGGAGGGGAGATGTATGAGTAAATCTACCGTTCTACGTCGGCAGAGCCCGGCCTCGTGCATACCTCAACCGTCGTTAGCCTTTCAGAACTAAGGGTTGAGGGGCTACGTGACCAGTTAGGCTCTTGAGTCGTGATGCTCAGGAGTCCCCCTTGACGTTCAAATGGCCTTCGTACCTTGGCTCCGCTCGGGGAGAGACGTGCGACGAACTAGGCCCGAGGGTCCTGGCTGGGTGGCGTGCATCTGGGCGTAACCCAGGCGTAGCCCCCGTGCCCAGCCCCCTCGCGCGGCACTCCCGAGGGGAGGCGTTACGATGGGGCCTGACACTGAGCTCTGGGCTCCCTGAGGTTGATGCGGCCGGGGGCCACCCTCAGTTGTTTATCACCAGCGCACAGCATAGCGCTTCCGTATATGTACGGGCATAGCCGCTCCTCGGCAGTGCCGTCAGCCAGCACGGAGCATGGTGCTTCCACTGGTGCGTGGGAGGGGGCTCCCCTCCGAGAGGAGCCCCCGGGGCGTGTACAGCCCCACCCTAACACGTGGCTAGCACGGTATGGCCTGACGAGGTGTATCTGGGCACCCGTGAGCTAGCGCGGGACTCATGGGGCCCTACCTCAAGGCGGGTTTGCCTGGCTCTGGGCCTTTACTTATAATGTGTTCCTGCAAATTTGGTTAGATGCCGACGCTCTACGTCCTCAGGTCCCAGCCTCGAGTGAGCTCAGCCGTCGCTGGTATGCCAGGTCACGATGCTGTGGACAAGGCCAGGAGGTGAGGGCTGGAGAGCCAGTAAGAGTCCATGAGTCACGATGCTCAGTTACCCCCCCCTTTAACGTGCAAGCGGCCGACATGAAGGAAGAAGGGTGCCGCCACATGCATCAAGTAATGATCATAATGGGTCAAACGCACGACCCGAATAAACGTGAGAGGGATACATGCCACTGGGTCTGGCCCGAGTGGCTTGGGGATGATGCAACCGGAGGGACGCCCCCAATAAAGTAAGCTAAAAACATGAACCAAAGGGATACATGCCGCAGGGATGGACCCACGCGGCCTGGGAATGACGCAGCCCTGGGGGGCGCTCCTAGCTAAAAGTGAAACTCGAAGGATGTGACCTGATGATGTTGAAGATGAAGGGATGCTGAAGTAGCGGACAGCGTGCGCTGCGGAAGCTGATCTTTACGAGCCCCCAGGCCAAGGAGCCTCGGGAGGCTCCGGAGGTGCTGGCGTCTCCTCGCGGACCATCTCCATTTCTGCCAGGACTGTGGAATGCCTGGCCGCTTGAGCCTGAAGGATGTTCCTCATGAGGCACTGATGCACAGCGGCCGCATTCGGCAGGCCGTAAGGCATGCGAACATAGCTGCGGGGTGGACCTTCGCAGCGTCCCACGTGTGAGGGCCAGAGGCGCTCCTGAGAGGTGGCTCGGTTGAGTCTTGGTATGTCGATGCAGACGTGCAACCCACCATCCTCGCCCGGATGGGGAGCCACGGCGGGTAAGCGGCGGCTGCCACTCATGAGTCCTGACTCCTGCAGCTCCTAAATGATCTCGCTGATGAACTCCTGAGGGTTTGGCCCTCCTTGCCTTGCTCCTTCCTGAGGGAAACGTGCTTTGAAACATGCCTCCAAGTGGTGCCCGAGCGCCTCCCTTGTGATCTTAGCAAAGTCGATGGCCCTCCAGGAGAGAGCCCCCGAGCCTTGCTCGAGGAGGGCGCCGGGCACGCCTTCCTATGCGACAGAAGGAGGCGCCCCCTGAACAGGCGTGGACCCTGAGGGGCCTGCCTCCCGAGGGTTTGGACCAGGCGATGTCTTCTTCTTCTTAGGGACAGCCTCGGGAAGCCTTCCGCTCCTGTGATCTGGGTCTTCAATTGACGCGGCTTGAAAAGCATGCTCCAGAGAACACACTGCATCCCTCTCTTCACAAGGCACCATGATGACTCCACCGCTTCCTGGCATCTTGAGGACATTGTAGCCGTGATGTGTCACGGCCATGAACTTGGCCAGAGCTGGGTACCCGAGGATGGCATTGTACGACAGGCGAATGTGCACGACGTTGAAGTCAATGAGCTCGGTGCGGTAGTTGTCGCGCTTCCCGAAGGTAACAGGAAGGCGGACCTGCCCTATCGGAACCGTGGAACCATCAGTGACTCCTGAGAAAGGCTTGGTTGGCTGAAGCTGATTGTATGGCACTTGGAGATTGTTGAATGTCTCGAAGGAGAGGACATTGAGCCCTACTCCGCCATTGATGAGGGTCCTGGTGACTTGCACATTGCTGATGATTGGGGAACAAAGCATCAGGAGGACTCCGGCTGTGGCAGCGCACTTGAGCTGATCAGCTGAGCTGAACGTGATGGCGCATGCTGATCACCTGAGAGGGCGTGTGGCCTCGAGCTTGGGGAGGACTGCATTCACTTCACGAGCAAACTGCTTGAATATGAGTGAGAGGCCGGGGCCTGAGCGTCGCCCAAGATGCAAGCGATTGCGTATGGCTGCTGGAAGCCTCTAGCCCCGTCGTCCTGATGATGGTCTTCATTCCTCCTCGGCTGTGGTGGCAGAGGAGGGAGGCCCGCATTGCCTTGTGGGCGATCCTTGCGACGCTGGTCCCTCCAGCCTCCCTCGCGAGGCTGGTCCTGCCAGCGGTCCTCGCGAGGTCGGTCAAACCACCCTTGGAGAGGGCCACGGTCTTCCCATCATTCTCCACCTCTTCCTCCTCCTCAGCCATAGCTCCGGTCGTTGCACTCGGGGCGTCAGCCGGCACGCACGTCCCGCATGGCCCTGAGCTCTTGGCATTCGTTGGTGCTGTTGGTGTGGAGGTCGTGGTACACGCAGTACCGGCTGCCCTTGGATGACTCAGGCTGATCCCTGCTTCGCTTGGTGTCCGGTTCTGCTGCAAGCACGGCAGCCCCCTTGCGCTTCACGTCCTTGACCTTGGGCTTCTTCTCTTTCGGGTCGGCAGCTGGCAGCTCAAGGAGGGAAAGGCGCCCTTCCTCAGCCCTAGCGCACTTGGTCGCCAAATTGAACAGTTCCAGGGAGGTGCACAGGTCTTCATGGATCGCAAGCTCCTCCTTCATCTTGACGTCACACACGCCGTCGGAGAAGGCTGAGATGATGGCCTCCTCGGAGACCCTGGGGATCTTAAGGCGAGCGTTGTTGAAATGCTGGATGAACTTCTGCATGGTCTCTCCCAGCTGCTGCTTGATGCGGCGCAAGTCGCTCATGGCCGGGGGCTGGTCGCGGGTGCCTTGGAAGTTAGCGATGAATCGGGTGCGCATCTCGTCCCAGGAGGAGATCGTGCCAGGAGCCAGGTTCAGGAGCCAGGTGCGGGCACCGTGCTTGAGCGCCATGGGGAACCAGTTCGCCATGACCTTCTCGTCCCCGTTGGTTGCTTCAATGCCCAGCTCACAGAGCTAGAGGAACTCAATAGGGTCAGCCATGCCATCATAGCGCGGGGGCAGATCTGGCTTGAACTTGCCTGGCCAGGCCACGCTGTGCAGCTCGGCAGTGAAGGAACGGCAGCCTGCAGTGGCCGCGGGAGGCCTTTGGTGACGGAGAGCTTGATCTTGGAAGTCTCCGTGCGCTGCCGCCAGGAGCAGCACGGGGTCTTGGCACGCTGGAGCAGGAGCGCGTTCATGCCAGGCCGGGGCGGGGAGCACACGGGCAGCTTCTTGGGGACGATGGATCTCTTCGTAGCTCTTCTCTTGCTGTGCTAGCACCGGACGGAGTGGGTTCCGTCCAGGGGCCAAGCGCCTTGGAGCCAAGGCGCCTTCTTGAGGGGCAGGCGGCTGCGGCGCCCCTGGAGCATTGTCGCCCGCGCAGGGCGGAGCGCGGTGCATCGAGAGGGATGGCGCAGGCGAGACCCCAGCGGCGCTGACGAGCTCGGTGATGCAGGCGAGCCACTCGTTGTAGAGGTCGTCGACGGGACGGTAGTGCAGGAGCTCCCTGTCACATCCCTAGCTTCTGGCATTGCACTAGGCTAACCTCATGTGTGCATCATGTTTAAACTTTGAAGAAACTTGAAATGGGGATGTCCAAACCCTAGTACCAAATGGAATTCAAATAGGTTCAACCTAAAATTTTTTTTAGTGAATTCAAATGGTTTTCAAAAATGTTCATCATTTCTGGAAAATGCTATAAACCATAACCAGAGGTGTTGCACATTTTTCCATGACATATTTGGTCACTGAATTAAATCAAATGTACTTTGCATTTGGGCATTTAAATGCTAGTAAATATTTTAAATGCTCAAATAATTCTGGAAATAAGTGTGGGCTATTGGAATTAATCTAAACAGAGCCTATGATTATTTTCAGGATTTTTGAAGGTGTCTAACTATTTTTAATAAAGCCACAAACTTACAGAAGAAATAGAAAACTAAAACAAATAAAAGAGAGAGAGGGAAGGACTTACCTGGCAGAAGCTTACCTGGCGCCCACCAACAGGCCCAGTACTATAGCTGGCAGCCCAGCCCACCACCACTGCCCCCTGTCGTCTTGCTCCTTGGACAGGACAGGGGCGCGTGTTCGCCGCCTGCTGGCCACGCGCAGCCCACCTCCACCCTGCCTGCTTCATTCCCCCGATGCCCTGATCACGCCATGCAACCCCTGGTCACTCCCCCCCTCTCTCCCGTGTCTCTCCCTCGTCTGCCCCTCTCTCCCGAGCACCACCGAGTGGAGCTCGTCACCACCGCTCATTGCCTACGTAGCCACAACCTCCCCCTCGACCTATCTCCGTGTTCTGAAGGACCGCCACGACCCCCTCTTCCTCCTCGATGACTCACGCAAGCCCGGACGCCCCGTAGAGCGGCCTTCAACACCGTCTTCTTCCTCGATGCCGTGGATCGCCGCTGTCGATTTCTCCATGTACAGAACCTCCCCGAGCACTCTGAGAATCTCCGCGAGATCACCGTGAGCCCCTCTTCCTCTCCCCTCTTCTCTCAAGCTCGTGCTCGTACAGTAGCTCCATTTCCCACCGCGGCCGAGAGCTTCTTGCCACCGGCCATGGCGTAGCCATGGCCACAGCCGCGCAAGCTTGAACCCGAGCTCACCACTGAACCCAGTACAACCCCACAAGTCGAACACGACCACCCGCTGGTCCTGACGTCTCCTCTAATGCCATTTCGAGCAACATCCGAACTCCGGCCGCCGCGCAAGTCGCTGCCGCCGTCGACTTAGGCCACTGAAGCTGCTGTTGCGTGCACCACTCGACGCGGACGAGCCTCCCCGTCGCGAAGATGCCCTCCGCCGGCCATTTGGTCACCGGAGGAGGAAACCCGAGCGCCTCCGCCGTCCCCGGCCTCGCCGACGACGAGCCGCGGGTCAACTCCGGTGAGTTTGAACTGGGGTTGACCCCAGTTTGACCCTCCCTGGGTCGCTGACAAGTGGGCCCGGGGCCCCCAGCTAATCCTAGTTTAGTTTTTTAATTAAGTCTAATTACTCCACTGACATTTTTAGTTAGTAGTAGTTTAACACTAATTAATTTAGATTAGTTAGTTAGTCACTGACGTGTGGCCCCCACACGTCAGGTTTGACCTGACCGTCTCCGTTGATTGCTGACGTCACAGTGACGCAGTGCTGACGCAATATGTGATTTTCTAGATTTAATTTAATTCAGGAAAGTTTAGAAAATACCCCAAACTTCTAAAAATCATATAAATTCAACCGTAGCTCAGAATGAGATAAATTATATATGAAAAATGATCATAAAAATCCAATCTATCCATCTGTACTGTTTTCATGCATATTAGAACAACTTATAGTTGCTGAATTGGGCAAAACAAATAATGGCATTTGAATATCCACATATGGAGTTTGAATTTGAACCTAGGGTTCAAACCAACTTCATTTAACCTGTTGCTAGCTGCATTAGCTCAAATCACAGAATATTGCCATGTCACATTCATGCATCATATTGTTGCATTGCATTGATTGTGTTTTCGCTGTGTTGTCGGTATTTGTCCCCTCTCGATAGACTTGGTTCCGACGATGAATTCGATGACACCGATGAAGAACTATATTATCTTTAGAAGTGACAGGCAAGCAAAACCCCCTTGTTCATTCCGATACTATCCCACTTTCTCGCTCCTGCTCTATTTTACTGCATTAGGACAACAACGATACAACTGTTACTTGCTGCGGTAGTTGAACCCCTTTATCCTCTCCATGACATGTCATTGCCACAGTAAATAGATGAAACCCACTACCATGAGTAGGAGTTGTTTGAGCCCTGTTGTGCCTACTCATTCATGCTTGTTGTCATGCCTTCTACTACTTAGAGTTGAGTCAGGTCTGATTCATCGGGGTTCAATCGGAGGTGTGTAAGCATGTCCTACTGTGTGTGAGCTAAGTGTGTGAACACGATTTGGTAAAGGTAGCGGTGAGAGGCCATGTAGGAGTACATGGTGGGTTGTCTCATTGAAACCGTCCTCAGGAACTGAGTTCTGTGTTTGTGATCCATGAACAGTTACTACCACACATTGGGTTCCGGTAACTCGACCCCTCTCGACTTATTAATCAACATGATCTCTGTCTAGGAGTTGCAACTAGTTTCTGGTGTTTGTAGGTAGTGTTAGTAGTCTACCAAGTGGCACCCGGTACAGGTGGGCTTGGGACAGACTAGGCACAGTGGCCCGGTGTACCAAGTGGAACCCGAATGGTGGACTTGGGAACCCTGCACATATCGTTTGGGGCTGTGAGCGACACCCCGGCCAGATCTCCTTGCGGATGGAACCCGAATAGGCGATAAACCTGGACGAGAGACTTGTGTGGTTAGTCAGGTCGTGGCCGACACCCTCGCTGGGCTTCTGCTTGAAGGTTGCCGAGTACATGTCGTGTAAACAGCGGTAAGTGGTGAGAGCGTGTGTGAAGAAGTACACCCCTGCAGGGTTAACATCATCTATTCGAATAGCCGTGTCCGTGGTAAAGGACTTCTGGGTTGCCTGTACAGTTCATAGACAAGTGAAAGTGGATACTCTAAAATGCGCAAGATAAGCGTGAGTGCTATGATGGCGTTATCGTAGGGAGACGGGAGCGGATCCATAGTGGTGTATTGGTTGGTGAATATGTGGACTCGTGTGCGCCACCTCAAAAGAGTTGCATTGCAGTCGTAGTTCAGGACAGCCACCGAGTCAAAGCTGGCTTGCTGCAGTTAAACCCATCCTGGCTTGTGTGCTCACTGCTTTGTGTGCTCACTGCTTTCTACGCCTATGTTCACACTCAATTTTGAGTGACCCATCCTGGCTTTGCAAACCGATAATGGCCGCAAGTTTGACAACCTCGCTGTTCGCTCACTCCTCTCTCGCCACGGCACGGTCCTTCGCCTGTCATGCCCCTACACGAGCCAACAAAACGGGGTTGCCGAGTGTGCTCTCTGCACTCTGAACGAGAGCGTGCGCACACTTCTCTTCCACGCTTCCCTCCCGCGTCGCTTCTGGGCTGAAGCGCTCGCCACCACCACACTCCTTCACAACTACAAGCCCTGTGCCTCTAGCTCACCGCGTACCCCGCATGAACTCCTCCTTGCCATAGCTCCTGACTACTCCGCCTTGCGCGTTTTCGGCTGCCTATGTTATCCCAACACCACCTCGGCCGCACATCATAAGCTTGATGCTCGCTCTGTGGCATGTGTTTTCTTGGGCTATCCCCTAGATCATCGTGGTTATCGCTGCTACGACCCCAACACTCGTCGTGTGCTCACTTCACGCCATGTTCGTTTCGACAAACTCACCTTCCCCTTTGCCACACCATAGCTGCCACCGGCTCACACGATCTCTCACCCACGTCTCGTGCCGGTGCCCACCCGTCCTTCCTTACCCACGCACCCCAGTCAGCCCACGCCCTGCCGCTCTCCCGCGCGTGCGCACACACCTGAATTGACCAGCGTCGTCGAATCCCCATCCCGCGATCCACATTCAAACCCTCCCTCACCCACTTCTCCCGCGTCTCGGGCTGCGTCCACTCCTTGCTCCAGCCCATGCACGTCCGGCTCCGATGCATCCGTCGGATCCTCATCCGATGGCTCGGGCCGCTCCGTTGCTCCGCCTCCTCCCGCGCCAGGGATAGTCACTCGTGCCCGCGCCGGCGTGTTCCGTCCAAACCAGAAGTACGCCACGGACTACGTTTGCGTTGCCTCTGTCGCCGCTTCACCGATGATCTCCCCCCTTCCGCGCTCTGTGCACATTGCTCTTCGTGATCCCAACTGGGTCGCCACCATGCGAGAAGAGTTCGCCGCTCTCACTGAAAACCGTACCTGGGAGCTTGTGCCTAAACCTCCACGCACCAATATCATCATGGGAAAATGGGTTTTCCGTCACAAACTGCGCGCGGACGGCACTCTTGAACGATACAAAGCGAGCTGGGTCGTACGTGGCATCAACCAACATGCTGGTGTCGACTACGGGGAGACTTTCTCTCCTGTGGTTAAACCAGCGACCATCCGCACCGTTCTCACTCTCGCCGCGTCGCGTCGTTGGCCAGTTCATCAACTCGACGTGAAGAATGCTTTCTTGCATGGCACTCTTCAGGAAGAGGTTTACTGTCTTCAACCCGCGGGCTTCATCGACACCGGCAAGCCAGACCACGTGTGCCGCCTTTCCAAGTCTCTGTATAGCTTGAAGCAGGCGCCGCGCGCGTGGTTTCTTCGCTTCACCGGCTTCATCACCACCCTTGGGTTCACGGCTACCCGCTCGGACAGTTCGTTGTTCACGCTCGCGCGCGACGCAGACGCCGCGTACCTGCTGCTCTACATGGACGATATCGTCCTCACGGCCTCCTCCAACGCCTTCCTTCGTTGCATCATCGCCTCGCTCACCACCGAGTTTGCCATGAAAGACCTTGGCGCCCTGCACTACTTCTTGGGCATCCGCGTCACGCGCTCCGACGCTGGCTTCTTCCTCTCGCAAGAGCAGTACGCGGAGGACGTGCTGGAGCGTGCTTCCATGGACAACTACAAGCCCGCGCCTACTCCGGTGGACACCAAGGCCAAGCTGCGCACGGCGACAGGCCCACTCGTGGCTGATTCCACAGAGTACCGCAGCCTCGCCGGTGCCCTACAGTACATCACCGTCACGCGCCCAGAGCTCGCCTACGCCGTCCAGCAAATATGTTTGCACATGCATGATCCGCGTGAGTGCCATCGTGCGATGATCAAGCGCGCTCTCCGGTACATCCGCGGCACTGCCTCTCTCGGGTTACACCTGCACGCGTCCTCGACACTTGATCTCCATTCCTACACCGACGCTGACTAGGCTGGCTGTCTGGATACGCGGCGCTCCACCTCGGGGTACTGCGTCTATCTTGGCGACACTCTTGTCTCCTGGTCGTCCAAGCGCCAGCCCACCATCTCTAGATCAAGTGCTGAAGCTGAGTATCGCGGTGTTGCCAATGCGGTGTCTGAGTGCGTCTGGCTCCGACAACTTCTGGGAGAACTCCGGTGCTCTATCAAGACGGCGACGCTCGTGTACTGCGACAACATCTCTTCGGTGTACCTGTCCAGCAATCCAGTCCATCACCGGCGCACCAAGCATGTCGAACTCGACATTCACTTCGTCCGCGAGCGCGTGGCCCTGGGCGAGTTTCGCGTCCTTCACATTCCCACGAGGCAGCAACTCGCCGATGTGATGACCAAAGGATTGCCCGTCGACGTCTTGCACGACTTCCGTTCCAGCCTCTGCGTCGCTCCTCGCGCCGTCACGACTGCGGGGGGTGTTAAGCTACATGTATATGTGTCTGTGAGTATTGTGCGTAGTCTCTACATCAGGCTAGTATAGCGTACGTGTGTGCAGTTTTCACTTACGCACACACGTCCCTCCACCTCTCGAGCATGGTCACTCCACGATCACCACGTGGCTCAAGCACCCGCCGCTCCCCTGTATATGTATCTCAACAGATGAATGGAACTAGTGTGTTCGATCTCCTTCCCTGAAACAGGAAGGACTTATCTGGCAGAAGCTTACCTGGCGCCCACCAACAGGCCCAGTACTATAGCTGGGAGGCCAGCCCACGACCACTGCCCCCTATTGTCTTGCTCCTTGGACAGAAGGACAGGGGCGCGTGCTCGCCGCCTGCTGGCCACGCGCAGGCCACCTCCACCCTGCCTGCTTCATTCCCCTGATGCCCTGATCATGCCACGCAACCCCTGGTCACTCCCCCCTCTCTCCCGTGTCTCTCCCTCGTCTGCCCCTCTCTCCCGAGCACCACCGAGCGGAGCTCGTCGCCACCACTCATCGCCTACGTAGCCACAGCCTCCCCCTCGACCTCTCTCCGTGTTCTGAAGGACCGCCATGACCCCCTCTTCCTCCTTGATGACTCACGCAAGCCCGGACGCCCCGTAGAGCGGCCTTCAACACCGTCTTCTTCCTCGATGCCGTGGATCGCCGCCATCGATTTCTCCGCGTACAGGACCTCCCCAAGCACTTTGAGCATCTCCGCGAGATCACCGTGAGCCCCTCTTCCTCTCCCCTCTTCTCTCAAGCTCGCACTCGTATGCTAGCTCCATTTCCCACCACGGCCGAGAGCTTCTCGCCGCCGGCCATGGCGTAGCCATGGCCACAGCCGCGCAAGCTTGAACCCGAGGTCACCACTGAACCCAGTACATCCCCACAAGTCGAACACGACCACCCGCTGGTCTTGACGTCTCCTGTAACGCCATTTCGAGCAACGGCCGAACTCCGGCCGCCGTGCAAGTCGCTGCCGCCGTCGACTTAGGCCACCGAAGCCGCCGTTGCGTGCACCACTCGACGCGGATGAGCCTCCCCATCATGTAGATGCCCTCCGCCGGCCATTTGGTCACCGGAGGAGGAAACCCGAGCGCCTCCGCCATCCTTGGCCTCGCCGGCGACGAGCCACGGGTCAACTCCGGTGAGTTTGACCCGGGGTTGACCATCGTTTGACCCTCCCTGGGTCGCTGACAAGTGGGCCCAGGGCCCCCAGCCAATCCTAGTTTAGTTTTTTAATTAAGTCTAATTACTCCACTTACATTTTTAGTTAGTAGTTAGTTAGTCACTGACGTGTGGCCCCCACACGTCAGGTTTGACCTGACCGTCTCTGTTGACTGCTGACGTCAGAGTGATGCAGTGCTGATGCAATAAGTGATTTTTTTGTTCAGGAAATTTCAGAAAATACCCCAAACTTCTAAAAATCATATAAATTCAACCGTAGCCCAGAATGAGATAAATTATATATGGAAAATGATCAGAAAAATCCAATCTATCCATCTGTACTGTTTTCATGCATGTTAGAACAACTTATATTTTCTGAATTGGGCAAAACAAATAATGGCATTTGAATATCCACATATGGAGTTTGAATTTGAACCTAGGGTTCAAACCAACTTCATTTAGCCTGTTGCTAGCTGCATTAGCTCCAACCACAGCATATTGCCGTGTCACATTCATGCATCATATTGTTGCATTGCATTGATTGTGTTTTCTCTGTGTTGCCGGTATTTGTCCCCTCTCGATAGACTTGGTTCCGACGATGAATTCGATGACACCGATGAAGAACTATATTATCTTTAGAAGTGCCAGGCAAGCAAAACCCCCTTGTTCATTCCGATACTATCCCACTTTCTCGCTCCTGCTCTATTTTACTGCATTAGGACAACAACGATACAACTGTTACTTGCTGCGGTAGTTGAACCCCTTTATCCTCTGCATGAGCTGTCATTGCCACAGTAAATAGATGAAACCCACTAGCATGAGTAGGAGTTGTTTGAGCCCTGTTGTGCCTACTCATTCATGCTTGTTTTCATGCCTTCTACTACTTAGAGTTGAGTCAGGTCTGATTCATCGGGGATGAATCAGAGGTGTGTAAACATGTCCTACAGTGTGTGAGCTAAGTGTGTGAACATGATTTGGTAAAGGTAGCGGTGAGAGGCCATGTAGGAGTACATGGTGGGTTGTCTCATTGAAACCGTCCTCAGGAACTGAGTTCTGTGTTTGTGATCCATGAACAGTTACTACCACACATTGGGTTCCGGTAACTCGACCCCTCTCGACTTATTAATCAACATGATCTCTGTCCAGGAGTTGCAACTAGTTTCTGGTGTTTGTAGGTAGTGTTAGTAGTCTACAAAGTGGCACCCGGTACAGGTGGGCTTGGGACAGACTAGGCACAGTGGCCCGGTGTACCAAGTGGCACCCGGATGGTGGACTTGGGAACCCTGCACACATCGTTTTGGGCCATGAGCGACACCCCGGCCGGATCTCCTTGCGGATGGAACCCGAATAGGCGATAAACCTGGACGAGAGACTTGTGTGGTTAGTCAGGTCGTGGCCGACACCCTCCCTGGGCTTCCGCTTGAAGGTTGCCGAGTACATGTCGTGTAAACGGCGGTAAGTGGTGAGAGCGTGTGTGAAGAAGTACACCCCTGCAGGGTTAACATCATCTATTCGAATAGCCGTGTCCGTGGTAAAGGACTTCTGGGTTGCCTGTACAGTTCATAGAAAAGTGAAAGTGGATACTCTAAAATGCGCAAGATAAGCGTGAGTGCTATGGATGGCGTTCTCGTAGGGAGACGGGAGCGGATCCATAGTGATGTATTGGTTGGTGAATATGTGGACTCGTGTGCGCCACCTCAAAAGAGTTACATTGCAGTCGTAGTTCTGGATAGCCACTGAGTCAAAGCTGGCTTGCTGCAGTTAAACCCCACCATCCCTTTGTTGATATTGATGCATATGTAGTTAGTTCTGATGTAAGTCTTGCTGGGTACATTTGTACTCACCTTTGCCTATTTTATGTTTTTGCAGAGAGACTTCGGTCTCGCTAATAGTTCTGCGTGGCTTCGACGTTTAGCTTGTTACCTCAGCTACGATCTTGTGCCCTCGGCAGGATCTGGTAGATAGTCAGGCTTCTCCGCCTTTTTCATTTTTTGATGTATGTACCCAGACATGTTAAGCTTCCGCTTGTGCTTTGACTTGTATGCTCTGAATGTTGGGTCATGAGACCCATGTTCGTAATACTCTACTCCTCGGAGCCTATTGAATAAAATACTTGAGTTCTAGAGTCATGTTGTGATGCCATGTTGTATTTGCACATATCGAGCATATTGTGTGTATGTTATTGAAATGCTTGGTATGTGTGGGATCTGACTATCTAGTTGTTTATCCTTGGTAGCCTCTCTTACCGGGAAATGTCTCCTAGTGCTTCCATTGAGCCTTGGTAGCTTGCTACTGCTCCAGAACACTTAGGCTGGCCGGCATGTGTCCTTCTTCATTCATGTGTCTGTCCCTTCGGGGAAATGTCACGCGGTGTCTACCGGAGTCCTGTTAGCCTGCTACAGCCCGGTTTACCGGAGTCCTGCTAGCCCAGTTGCTACAGCCCGGATTCACTCGCTGATGACCGACACGTTCGTTGCTGGGTCATGTATGCCTGTCCCTGTAAGTTAGTGCCACTTTGGGTTCATGACTAGCCATGTCAGCCCGGGCTCCTTGTCATATGGATGCTAGCGACACTATCTTATACGTGTGCGAAAAGGCGCAAACGGTCCCGGGCCTGGTAAGGCGACACCCGTGGGAATACCATGCGTGAGGCCGCAAAGTGATATGAGGTGTTACATGCTAGATCGGTCTGCCATTGAGTCGGGGTCCTGACACTCCCGCGCCAGGAGCAGCGCGGCGTGCGCGTCCGGAGGAGCGCGATGGGCGTGGGATGAGGAACCGGCTGGAGTCAGCGATGGGGTGGCGGTGCGGCCTTCTCGCTGCACTGAAGGATGCAGGGACGATGCCTGCTACTTGTTCCCTGCCGGGCCGATAGCGGTGTTGACGGCAGGCGACGGGAAACGGCGGGTCACCCGCCGACGGGGGCCCTCTGGGCGACGTGAGTGGCGAGAGTGGCCCGGCGCTCGGCGCGGGCTCGACGAGCGTGTGACATGGATGCGACGGGCGGCGAAACACGAGGCGACGGAAGGCGGATTCCGGTGCACCCCTACCTGGCGCGCCAAATGTCGGATTTCGGGTTCCGGCAGACCCTCAAGGTTCGAACTCTGGGGTGCACGCGAAGATCGCACCCCCTGCCTACCCACGTCTCGTCGCCTCGCAAGGATCTAAACTACACGAAGAACAACACAAGGGACACGAGGTTTATACTAGTTCGGGCCACCATTGTGGTGTAATACCCTACTCTAGTTTGTAGTGTGGTGGATTGCCTCAGGGGGCTGATGATGAATAATACAAGGGAAGAACAGCCTCGCGAGGGGCTGTTCTTGGCTGGTGCGATGAACTGCTAGGGTGAGTTCAGTCGCCTCTTGGATGCCTATTTGATTTCTAGCTGCGGGGTGGCTCTCTATCAGATGCCTTCTGCTGTGCTGGCTAGTCCTATTTATAGAGGGAGGCCCTGGGCCTCTTCCCAAATATTGAGCGGGAAGGGCGCCAACAATTGGCCATTTTGAAGGGGAACATCTAGTACACTTATCCTGACTAAAGTCTGTCCTCGCCTGCCAAAGACTCTAACGGTGACGCCGGCTTGGGCTCCACGATGACCTCCATCCTACCGTTCTATTGGTCTTGGTCTTGTTGCACCGAAATGGTTGCCTTTGCTTGATACTCTTGCCTGCGCTTGCCCCCTTTGCACCAAAGAGGAAACAAGGACTCTGCGCAGGCCGGCGCTAGCCTGGCGCCCGCCTGGCTTCAGTCGTCATGGCTTGTGTCACAGGCACCTCGTGAGGTACCCCGCCTTGATCTCTCCGCCTCCTCGCAAGCCAGCCTGATGAGGCTGTGCCCGAGGAAGCCTCCTATCGTCCGCCCCGCGAGTCTTGGCCCCTCGCGAGGGTGTTGAGCATGTGTTGATGAAGATGGGCCGTACTAGGCCACTCCCTGGGCCACGCCGCAAGCCGCAGGCAGGCAAGTCTGGGTAACCCCGTTCCCAGAATGCCGACATCTCATTTTTAATATCTTTCGTGAGTATGATGGAAAGGATAATTGTCCCCAAGTGCTAGAAGAATAAATCTCTAAATTGTTTCGCACTAAATCTTTGAATGATGAGCATGATTGCAATGTTGTTAGTACGAATTCTTTGAATATCCATGATGCTAATGATGATTGCACTAGTTATGATGAAAATATCTCTTATGAACATGTCAACTTTTGTGGAGTGCATGTTTGCATGAACACACCAAATAGAGAAGATATTTATTGCAAGAGGCATAAATACTTAGAAACCAAATTTTTGCAACAAGAGCTAGATGAATGTGCTGAAAGATTTAATATTTTTTGCGCCCCTTGTGAACTTTGCAATGAACGTGGTCATTTAAAGCTCCAATGCTATTTGTTTCATGATCAAGTCGTTTCCAAATATTGTGATAATTTGATTACTCTTGAGCATCATAAATAGCTTAGCCTTCTTTTGGGTTATGAAGAAATGAAACGTATAACTGAGGGTATTCCAAAATTTAATCTTGATAGATTTCTTGATTTTGATCTAGAGAAGATTTATATGTATTGTGCGGTGAATTGCATTGAAAATCCATATATTACCAATTACATAAAAAAAAAGAAGATGAAGAGAATGCTAACGAAAGGGAAGAGACTTCCCAATATCCTCCTATTATTTCTTATGATGAATCAGGTAAAGAGGAGTCTTCTATCCAACCAATGTCATCAATAAGGAGGTCAAAGAGGAAGGTTGAACCCACACATAATGTGAAGAAGAAAAAGAAAAGAAGGAGCAACAAAGGTAGAAAGGTATCCCTCCCAAATGATGTTGCTCCTATTACTCATTGTGATGATGATAATTGCTATACTATTGGTGCTATCAATATTTTTAATGATGAGAGTGATTATGCTTATGATATGAAAGGGCCCAAGCTTGGGGAAGTTTTTTTTTTGACCTGAAAGCTTGGGGAAGTTATGTTTGACGAGGATGAAATATTTGAGAATATATTTGCTGGAATAAATGTTTGTCCCAAGCTTGGGGATGCTATGTTTAATGAAGATGATATTTTTAGCAACCCAAGTTTTGGTGTGATACTCCAAAAATTCTTATTTAGTTTTCAACAAAACCTTGTTGGATTTGAAGAAGGTCATTTAAATCCTTCCAAAAACCTCTCTCTCAAAAGTTTTCCCCATGGCAAGGATTTTATTGTTGTATCTTCTTCAACCCTGGTGTTTGGTTATTAAAAACCTTTCTTCTGATTTTTCCCTTCTCAAAAATATTTGTTGGAATTTATTTTTCCTTTAAAAGAAACCCTATGGGTTTTGGGGCTTCTTTTGTTTTGACACCACCCATGGTTTTACCATGCCTCATGTGGTAAATCCTCCCAAAACCCCTCCCTCGAGTTTGGGGCAATCCAAACTTTCTATTCCAACAAGTCCAACCCATTTTTGGATTTTATTTCATTTATTTTATTCCCCAAAACAATTCTGTCAATTATTTTAAGCCTAGATGATTTACAAAGGAAGTACCTGACTTCCATTGAGTTTTGATCTCAAACCAACTCCTCTAGATAGTTGTTAGCACCCCCAACCTAGATCCATCAAGATCCACTCTTCATCATTTCAAAAGTTTCAAGTTTCAACCTCTGCAAGTTTGGACAGATTCATCATTTTTGGTGAAATTCATAGTTTCCTTTCTCCAAAAATTTCACCAAAATTCAGGCAGACCCCAGGTGCTTTGAGAGCCACCACACCGAAGATCAGCCCAAGAAAAATTCCTTTCATGCTTGTTTCATTTCATCAAACACTTGGCCGACACTGTTCCTGTACACTTTCCGTAAATTCAGAGTTTCAGAGTGTTGACAGTGTCGTTTTTCGTCAGTGCCTTGTCATCGATCACCAGTGCACCCTGGCGCGTTGCGCACGGCCTCTCCTTCTTAACCTGAGCACCACACGCTCCCTTGGACGGGCGCATGTGTCGGTGGCGGCGAGCCTCGCCGACGCCGGCAGCCTCTGCGGTGGCAGAGCCACCCGTGGTAGCCAACAGGAGCCAACGGCAGCTCGCTACATCGTTCGGCGCCGCCCAATGCTCCCTAGCCCTCCGCGTGGCCTCATGCATGCCAGCGCGCACCGCAGCACCGTCGTCGTGGCCCGGCAAGCACAGGGCACGCCCTCTACCACCGACGGTCCCGCGCCGCCCCGTTCTATCAAAACCACCCACGCACACCTAATCCAACCTGGTTTATCTTCTAAACGGAACCCGTGGACCTCCACGTTGATGCCCAACCTCCTAAACTCCCCGACCAAGCACTGCGCCACCGTAACCATCGCCGAAGATCCCCGTTCACGGCCACCGCCTCGGATCGCCTATAAAAAGAGGCCCCGAACTCGTTCTCGAGCACGCACCACCACTGCACCCCACCAGAACCCCGCCAAGCTACTAGGAGGACCTCGAGGAGGTCTCCTCCCCCAACTCCGGCCGCCCCGATCCGCCTCGGCCACCAGCTCGATCCACTCCGGTGAGGCCATCCCCGCCGCTCAAACCTCGTCAGTAGTCTCCTCGAGCACCCAGTGATCTAACCCAGGCTTCAATTTGATCTCCGCAACCCTCCCCGACGAGATCCAACTCCACCCGAGCCGCCGTCCGCCGGAGCAAGGACCGCCGTTGACATGGTGCTCGCCGACGACCACCACCACCACCCAATAACGCGGAAGGACACACTGAGCATGTAGGTACTCTCCGATCCTCCTAACTCGCCATGGATCGCCACCGGCTACCACCGCAGCTCTCGGGCGCCGACGAGCTCTGTTTCTCCCCCCGTTTGAAATTTCAAACCTGACGGGTGGGACCCCTCGTCAGTATTTTCTTCTTTTTCGAACCATTTTCTGAAAACACCTTTGGGTAGAATACGTTTCCCTTTGCAGTTGACGGCTGTTTAGCCGAAGTGTTTTCTGTTTTTATAAGTTGGCCCCTGGAAACTTTCTGTTTCATTAAACATGAGTCCCTGGATTAAAACCTTTATAACTTTTAAAAAGAAACTGATTTTTGATTGATTCTTTTTCTGTCATCTTGATTTTTCTGTCTAGTTTTTTGTCATATTTATTTGAAAAATATTTGGAACATTTTTTGTCTGCACTCTCGGTATTTACGTTAGTACGTATTTTCTTATAACGTAGATACCGGAGGAGGTGATGGAACCACGAACTTCGCCAAGCTAGACTCCGACTACTCCTAACCAGGCAAGCATGTTTGAAGTTTTGATATGATGAGTGTCTTTGGCATGTTTGCATTAAGTAGTTTCATGGCATGTCTATGAGCATCTCGATGAATGTTATATTACATGCAAAGTTGAGGCAAGTGAGTTTCAAAAATCCATAAGTTGTTGGATATGAGTTTGCATGGCCATGTGATGGCATGAGAATGGGTAAGGTGGCAGTGTTGTAGCATGCCAGTCTTATGCCAGACTATTTGACTCCAGTGTCAACATGAATCAGTCCAGTTTCCATCCGTTTTCCCTTCCTGTACTACCACATGTTTTCCGCAAGGGATATGGCTTAGTAAGTTGCAAACCGCTTTCCTGGTACACACCAAATCGAGAGGCCATGATGAGGGTTCCATGGCCCTGGATTAAAGCCAGTCATCCGGTCAGGGGCATGGGTGTTTCCGGTTGGGACATGTGGGGGGCACCCCTGAGAGCGCGCGTATATAAATTTGATCCCATGCTATTCGACATTGTGATCTCCCCGTCTCAAAGTTTTTCTTGAACGCTGTCTAGGGTGATTCCTGGCATCGTGAGGTAGGATGGGTGTGTACTGGTTAGATGTGTTTCTACTGAAATACCGTAAACGGAACTAGTCCTTCGTGACTACGGAAATCCGTTGGCTGTGGGTAATTTAGTA
This sequence comes from Triticum dicoccoides, assembly GCF_002162155.2. Taxonomy (NCBI): domain Eukaryota; kingdom Viridiplantae; phylum Streptophyta; class Magnoliopsida; order Poales; family Poaceae; genus Triticum; species Triticum dicoccoides. The sequence goes on along the minus strand of NC_041385.1, from coordinate 535,695,207 downwards.
CAACCTTTGCAGAGTCAAAAATCCTTTGAATCATCTTATCCATGTCCAGGTACTGTGTTCAACTTATCTTGTCAAGTGTCAGTCTCAGTGACAAAAACTCCGGTGAACCACATGAGTGTTAGGTCCCGTTAAATGTTTATTCCTGTGGATGTACTAACCCATTTATTATTATGTGTTGAATATTTCCTATGAGTATTATATCTTTGTGAATTTAGCAGATATGAATAATGAAATTTAAGCCCTTTCTGCGATGTAGTCATTTTAGCATAATAGAGTTAATTCATATTTTTGCAAATGTAGTCATTTTCTGACAGTCAGCATAAATTTATGATCTAACCATTCAGAATTTTTGCCTACTTTTGTAGATGGCTGGCAATGACTGTGAGTCACAGGTGTTCACCAACGTGCCTGAGGGGTTCGTCAAGCTCATCTCCTTCATCGTCCAGGTCGCGATGGGGCCATCAGTGCGCCCAGTCTTCTCACTCTACCAGCACAAGATCAACGACAGTCTGACCATCCACCAGGCCACGGTGCAATTCAAGGGAGGGCGTGTTGAGTTACGCCGCTCCCGGTCCTTGGGGAGAGCCATGCCTACGGAGAAGCATGCTACGCAGATGGCTGCCCGTGAGGCAATAGCTCGTCTCCGGGATGTTCTTCCTTCGATGAAGACTCGTCGTTACCGCTACCTTCCATGCCACGTGCCTTACACCTGTCACTACGCATTCGCTTGACCCAGAGGAGAGCGAGACGAGGCTCCTGACATGCTTGTCGAGTACCTCCGGGATCTGGAGGCAGCCTTCGACAGCCTGGTGGACGACCTTGTGGCTGCCCGCATGGACTCAGTCCATGGCTGTGCCGCCAACAGGAGGGAGCTCCTACACACCGCACCACCACTGACTTTCGTCTCGTCCTCGGCATCTTATTCACCTACCATTCTCGCCACTACTCGGTGCCTGCCTACCACTGAGGAGTTCAACCAAGTCATTGCGCCTACATCAGTCCGCACTGCACCACCCATTGCGCCCACTCCTGCTCGTGTTGCTCCGCCTATGGCGCCCGCTCCATCTACTCAGCGCAGCACTTCACATCTGGAGCCTATTAGCGAGGAGGAGGTTGAGTCCCCAGCCTCACTACGCCTCACCCTCGGCAGGCCAATGGAGATCCTTACCATCTCCGACTGAGTACGCTTATCCGCCATGCGATGTACCGACTTGTACGATATGTTTATATGTACATAGGTTGTGAGAAGTAGCTTGTTTAAGCATCATGTAGGAACTGGGAGAAGTGCACTAGCCTAAATGACATGTCAGGAATATGTACGCATATCCTGAGTGATGTATTGTATAATTACTGCTTGCGTGTAAGATATGTAATGAGCAGTCCTTCTCCGTGCGCAATCGATTTTTTTCTTGAAAAATCCTGGAGCATTTAAAATTTCCCGTCTATGAATTTATTGATTTTTGCGACTCAATTCCCTTTCTTATGAGTTTTACAAATATATCCCTAGAGTGAAAATGTCTCGTCCTTGGACGTGCTGCATGCCAAATCCGCCAGAAGAGAATTATGGCACCCAGACTAGCAACAATTTCACGCAGGGACAGTCGAGTCAGCCGGGTAGTGAAACAGCATTTTCCCAAGTATGCCACCTTTATGAACAAAGTCAGCAACAACATCAGGAAATGATGAACCAAGTCATCAATATGGGGAATCACCATGGTCCGTATCAACAGCAATCCAAACTATCTGAGCTACAAAAGACGCGTCCCCCAACATTTTCTCACACTGACAAACCTCTTGAGGCCGATGATTGGCTTCGCGACATGGAAGGAAAATTAATTATTGCACAGTGTTCAGACCGTGAGAAAGTACTATATGCACCGCACTATCTCACTGGAGCAGTTGCATCATGGTGGGAAAATTTTCTACACATGCACCCCAATGAAAATGATATAACCTGGGAGGAGTTCAAAGAAGGTTTTCATGGGGCGCACATTCCTAAAAGTGTTATGAAGATCAAGAAGAGAGAGTTTGATGACCTCAAACAAAGTACCATGACGGTGTCAGAATACAACAGTCAGTTTACTCTGTTGTCTCGCTACGCCAACGAAGAGTGTATGACTGAAAGCAAGAAGATGGAAAAATTCCTGGATGGTCTGGCACCCGCGCTTGACTGCCAGCTGGTTGTGCACACCTTCCCAGATTTCAAAACGCTGGTGGATAAGGCCATTACCTTCGAAAATGAGAGACGCAGCTTGGAGGATTTCCGCAAGCGCAAAAGGGACCAGACTACTGTTACTCGCAACCACCGAAGCAAGACGGATTTTCAGAAAGGTGGGACACACAAACCCACGACAAACGTCTCACACCCAATCAAGAATTTCCATGCAAGGGACAAGGAGTTCACATATCGCCCAGGCGTTACTTGATACACTTGTGGAGAGGAAGGGCACTATGCCAAGTAGTGCCCCAAGCCAAGGAACTCGACCCCAAAGCCGAACAACGGTGGCAATAATTCAGCGCCCAAGCGAAACAATTTCAACCCCAATAACAACCACAGGAAGGGTCATCTGAACCACGTGACCAGAGAGGAAGCACAAAATGCCCCGGATATCGTACTCGGTATGTTCCCTGTCAACACAATACCTGCCACTGTTTTGTTTGATTCTGGAGCTTCTCACTCATTCATTTCGAAGAGTTTTGCTTTGCAAAATAAGTTTTCGATGCTTCCCTTGGAAAAATCCATGATCATCAAGTCCCCTGGGATTAAGCAAGTACTCAGAGTTACTGCCAAGGTGTGGTTATTGAGTTTGAAGGATTGAAGTTTCACGCCAACCTTATTATATTGGAAAATAAAGGACTGGATGTCTCTTAGGTATGGATTGGTTAACCACCAACAAATGTTTTATTGACTACTTAAACCGGACCGTAATTCTCGCCCACCACCACGGGAAGACAATAAAAGTTTTAGCCAAAGAGAGAAAAATATCCCGGCAACCGAGATTGAACAAGGTGGACGTTTCTGAATTAAGCAAAGTTCCAGTAGTGTGTGAATTTCTAGACGTATTTCCCGAAGAACTACCAGGCATGCCACCAGACCGAGAGATAGAATTCAGCATTGAGCTAGCACCCAGAACCGCCCCCATATACAAGAAACCATGCAGAATGGCACCATCCGAGTTGGTAGAATTGAAGAAGCAAATAAAAGAATTACTGGACAAAGGGTATATATGAGCTAGCTCCTCACCTTGGGGTTCACCAATTTTATTTGCCAAGAAGAAGGATGGGACACTGAGATTGTGTATAGACTATCGAGCACTTAACATGGTCACAATCAAGAACAAATACCCGATGCCATGGATAAATGATTTATTTGATCAGCTCACTCAAGCTAAGGTCTTCTCAAAAATTGACTTAAGGTCGGGATACCTTCAATTAAAAGTACGAACAAAAGATATCCCCAAGACAGCCTTCACCTCCGGATACGGACTGTATGAGTTCACAGTAATGTCATTTGGACTAACGAACGCCCCCTCATATTTTGTTCACCTCATGAACAAAGTATTTACGAAGTTTATGGACAAGTTTGTTGTGGTATTCATCGATGATATTCTGATATACTCCAAGACACTAGAAGATCATGCTGAACATCTCAGAATTGTACTAGGAGAACTCAGGAAACATCAATTGTACGCCAAGTTCAGCAAGTGTGAATTTTGGCTAAGACAGGTAGGTTTTCTGGGCCACGTACTGACCCAAGAAGGTATTGCCGTAGACCCAGAAAAAGTCAAGGCCGTACTTGGCTGGAAACCACCAGCCAGCGTAATGGACGTACGAAGTTTCTTGGGAATGGCAGGATACTTTCAAAGATTTATTGAAGGATTCTCCACCATAGCAAAGCCAATGACGCAGTTACTCAAGAAAGACAAGACGTTTGAATGGACGGAAGCTTGCGAGAAAAGTTTCCAAGAACTAAAAAGGAAATTAACGACAGCACCAGTATTAATTGTGCCAGACATACACAAGAATTTTGAGGTGTATTGTGACACATCTCGAAAGGGCCTCGGATGTGTATTGATGCAAGAAGGCAAGATAGTCGCGTATGTTTCCAGACAACTTCGCAGGCATGAAGAAAATTATCCTACTCATGACCTGGAGTTGGCAGTAGTCATTCATGCACTCAAGGAATGGAGACACTTTTTACTTGGAAATCATTGTGAAATATACACGGACCATAAAATCCTCAAGTATATTTTCACACAACCGGAACTCAATTTACGGCAATGACACTGGTTGGAATTAGTGAAGGATTATGATATTGGAATCCACTATCATCCAGGAAAATCAAATGTAGTGGCGGATGCTCTAATTCGGAACCCTAGCCCGAACAACGACAACCTACCAAGCCTGAGACTTGAATTTCGGCAGGAGTTTGCTAAACTCAACTTGATGGTGGTCACCGAAGGCAGTGTGTCGAATTTAGAAATACAGCCTACCCTGATAGAAAAGATTAAAGAGGCTCAGCATGGGAACCCCAGCATTGAAGGCATAAAACGGAAAGTGAGTTTGGGCAAGGCCTCAGAATTCGTTATCGACGAGTAGGGAATATTGTGGTACGGAGATAGACTTTGCGTACCAAATATCGAGGACCTTAAACAGCAAATCTTAGCTGAAGGCAACACCGCTCCGTATTCAATCCATCCTGGAGGAACAAAAATGTACAAGGATCTTCAGAAAAATTTTGGTGGCACGGTATAAAAAGGGACATAGCCACGTTCATTGCGTGTTGTGACTCATGTCAACGCATCAAGGCCGAGCACCAAAAACCGGCCGGACTATTACAACCAAATAAGATACGTGAGTGGAAATGGGACGAGATTGGAATGGATTTTATTGTTGGGCTACCTCGGTCACGACACGGGAATGATGCCATATGGGTCATCACAGATAGACTGACTAAGGTGGCACACTTCATCCCCGTGAAGACAACCCATACCACTCAGAAGCTTGCTAGGATTTATCTTTCCCGTATCGTCTGTCTGCATGGAGTTCCAAAAACTATAATATCTGACAGGGGCACACAATTCATCTCCAGATTTTGGGGTCACCTACAACAGGCTCTGCGAACCCAACTAGCTTTCAGTACAGCATACCACCCCCAGACGGATGGACAAACTGAATGCATAAACCAAATTCTATAGGACATGCTGAGAGCATGTGTCCTCACCTATGGAACCAGTTGGGAAGAAAGCTTGCCATACACCGAATTCGCCTACAACAACAGCTACCAAGGCAGCCTACAGATGGCACCCTTCGAAGCGTTGTACGGGCGAAGATGTCGTACCCCGCTAAATTGGTCAAAGACCGGAGACACCGTATCTTCAGCCCAGACATGCTCAAAGAAGCCAAAGAAAAGGTCAAACTAATCAGGGACTGACTCAAGACAGCTCAAAGCCGATAGAAGAGTTATTACAATCAGAAACATCATGGAGTCAGTTTCGAACCCGGTGAGTTTGTGTACCTACGAGTATATCCTATGAGGGGCCTGCAACGATTCAAGATTTAGGGAAAGCTAGCACCAAGGTTCATCGGACCATTCTGTATAGTGGCACGAAGAGGCACGGTAGCCTACCAGCTAGACTTACCCAAAGAATTATCTGATGTCCACGACGTGTTCCACATCTCGCAGTTGAGGAAGTGCGTGAGCAACCTAGAGAAGCAAGTATCCCATGAAAACATTGACGTGCAACCAGACCTCACCTATCTGGAACATCCAATAAAAATATTTGAGGAGTCTGAAAGGAGGACCCGACAGAAAACCATCAAGTTTTTCAGAGTTCAGTGGAGCAATCACACCGAGAGTGAAGCAACTTGGGAAAGAGAGGATTTTCGTCAGACAGAGCACCCACGCTTATTTCAGGATCAGCTGAAATCTTGGGGACGAGATTTTTCCTAAGGGGGTAGGTGTTGTGACACTCCAAAAATTCTTATTTAGTTTTCAGCAAAACTTTGTTGGATTTGAAGAAGGTCATTTAAATCCTTCCAAAAACCTCTCTCTCAAAACTTTTCCCCATGGCAAGGATTTTATTTTTGTATCTTCTTCAACCCTGGTGTTTGGTTATTAAAAACCTTTCTTCTGATTTTTCCCTTCTCAAAAATATTTGTTGGAATTTATTTTTCCTTTAAAAGAAACCCTATGGGTTTTGGGGCTTCTTTTGTTTTGAAACCACCCATGGTTTTACCATGCCTCATGTGGTAAATCCTCCCAAAACCCTCCCTCCACTTTGGGGCAATCCAAACTTTCTGTTCCAACAAGTCCAACCCATTTTTGGATTTTATTTCATTTATTTTATTCCCCAAAACAATTCTGTCAATTATTTTAAGCCTAGATGATTTACAAAGGAAGTATCTGACTTCCTTTGAGTTTTGATCTCAAACCAATTCCTCTGGATAGTCCTTAGCACCCCCAACCTAGATCCATCAAGATCCAATCTTCCTCTTTTCAAAATTTTCAAGTTTCAACCTCTACAAGTTTGGACCAGATTCATCATTTTTGGTGAAATTCATATTTTCGTTTCTCCAAAAATTTCACCAAAATTCAGGCAGACCCAGGTGCTTTGAGAGGCCACCACACCAAAGATCAGCCCCAGAAAAATTCTTCTCATGCTTGTTTCATTTCAACAAACACTTGGCCGGCACTGTTCCTGTACACTTTAGTTAAATTCAGAGTTTCAGAGTGTTGACAGTGTCATTTTTCGTCAGTGCCTTGTCATCGATCACCAGTGCACCCTGGCGCGTTGTGCATGGACCCTCCTTCTTAACCTGAGCACTGCACGCTCCCTTGGACGGGCGCAGGTGTCGGTGGCGGCGAGCCTCGCCAACACCGGCAGCCTCTGCGGTGGCAGAGCCACCCGTGGCAGCCAACAGGAGCCAGCGCCAGCTCGCTACGCCGTTCGGCGCCGCCCAACGCTCCTTAGCCCTCCGCGTGGCCTCATGCATGCCAGCGCGCACCGTAGCACCGTCGTCGTGGCCCGGCAAGCACAGGGCACGCCCTCTGCCGCCGACGGGCCCGCGCCGCCCCGTTCTGTCAAAACCACCCACACGCGCCTAATCCAACCTGGTTTATCTTCTAAACGGAACCCGTGGACCTCCACGTTGATGCCCAACCTCCTAAACTCCCCGACGAAGCACTGCGCCGCCGTAACCATCGCCGGAGATCCCCGTTCACGGCCACCGCCTTAGATCGCCTATAAAAAGAGGTCTTGAACTCGTTCTCGAGCACACACCACCACTGCACCCCACCAGAACCCCGCCAAGCCACTACGAGGACCTCAAGGAGGTCTCCTCCCCCAACTTCGGCCACCTCGATCCGCCTCGGCCACCAGCTCGATCCACTCCGGTGAGGTCATCCCCGCCGCCCAAACCACGTCAGTAGTCTCCTCGAGCACCCAGTGATCTAACCCAGGCTTCAATTTGACCTCCGCAACCCTCCCCGACGAGATCCAACTCCACCCGAGCCGCCGTCCGCCGGAGCAAGGACCGCCGTCGACGTGGTGCTCGCCGATGACCACCACAACCACCCACCGATGCGGAAGGACACACTGAGCACGTAGGTACTCTCCGATCCTCCTAACTCGCCGTGGATCGCCGCCGGTGACCACCGCAGCTCTCGGGCGCCGACAAGCTCTGTTTCTCCCCCCGTTTGAAATTTCAAACCCGACAGGTGGGACCCCTCGTCACTATTTTCTTCTTTTTCGAACCGTTTTCTGAAAACGCCTTCGGGCAGAATACGTTTCCCTTTGCAGTTGACGGCTTTTTAGCCGAAGTGTTTTCTGTTTTTATAAGTTGGCCCCTGGAAACTTTATGTTTCACTATAGATGAGTCCCTGGATTAAAACTTTTATAACTTTTAAACAGAAACTGATTTTTGATTGATTCTTTTTTGTCATCTTGATTTTTCTGTCTAGTTTGTTGTCATATTTATTTGAAAAATATTTGGAACATTTTTTTGTGCACTCTCGGTATTTACGTTAGTACGTATTTTCTTATAACGTAGATACCGGAGGAGGTGACGGAACCACGAACTTCGCCAAGCTAGACTCCAACTACTCCGAACCAGGCAAGCATGTTTGAACTTTTGATATGATGAGCGTCTTTGGCATGTTTGCATTAAGTAGTTTCATGGCATGTCTATGAGCATCTCGATGAATGTTATATTACATACAAAGTTGAGGCAAGTGAGTTTCGAAAATCCATAAGTTGTTGGATATGAGTTTGCATAGCCATGTGATGGTAGGAGAATGGGTAAGATGGCAGTGTTGTAGCATGCCAATCTTATGCCAGACTATTTGACTACAGTGTCGACATGAATCAGTCCAGTTTCCATCCGTTTTCCCTTCCCGTACTACCACATGTTTTCCGCAAGGGATATGGCTTAGTAAGTTGCAAACCGCTTTCCTAGTACACACCAAATTGAGAGGCCGTGATGAGGGTTCCATGGCCCTGGATTAAAGCCAGTCATCCGATCAGGGGGCATGGGTGTTTCCGGTTGGGACCGAGAGGGGAGCACCCCTTAGAGCGCGCGTATATATATTTGATCCCATGCTATTCGAGATTGTGATCTCCCCGTCTCAAAGTTTTTCTTGAACGCTGTCTAGGGTGATTCCTGGCATCGTGAGGTAGGATGGGTGTGTACTGGTTAGATGTGTTTCTACCGAAATACCGTAAACGGACCTAGTCCTTCGTGACTACGGAAATCCGTTGGCTGTGGGTAATTTAGTACAAACCCTGCAGAGTAAAAAATCCTTTGAATCATCTTATCCATGTCCAAGTACTGTGTTCAACTTATCTTGTCAAGTGTCAGTCTCAGTGACAAAAACTCCGGTGAACCAGATGAGTGTTAAGTCCGATTAAATGTTTATTCCTGTGGATGGACTAACCCGTTTATTATTATGTGTTGAATATTTCCTATGAGTATTATATCTTTTTGAATTTATCAGATATGAATAATGAAATTTAAGCCCTTTCTGCGATGTCGCTCAGACGTCCGACTGTGGCACACTTGTTATTTACTTTTGATATAAGCCCTTTCTGTGATGTCGCTTAGACGTCCGACTGTGGCACACTTGTTATTTACTTTTGATATAAGCCCTTTCTGCGATGTCGCTTAGACGTCCGACTGTGGCACACTTGTTATTTACTTTTGATATAAGCCCTTTCTGCGATGTCGCTCAGACGTCCGACTGTGGCATGCTTGTTATTTATTTTTGATAAAAGCCCTTTCTGCGATGTCGCTTAGACGTCCGATTGTGGCACGCATGTTATTTACTCTCAATATAAGCCCTTTCTGCTATGTCGCTCCGACGTTCGACTGTGGCACGCATGTCATTTACTTTCCAATATAAGCCCTTTATGTGGTGTCGCTTAGACGCCCGACTGCGGCATGATTATTTATTTGTTTACCCTTCGAGGCGTCGCTCCAGACACCCGATCGGTTTTCAGTTATTTGATTGGGATTTCGGGAAGACTACCGTCCGACTCCCTTTTTACTTATTATGTTGTGCCAATATTTATTATTTGAATGTGCATTGCTATTTGCCCATGACGCATTCATGCATGCATTTCTTATATCTTATGTCCGAACTGTCTTGCGAGTACTTTCAAAGTACTCACCTGGCTTGTTGATTTGGCCAGATGTTGCCGAAGGCGATCTCATGGATCAAGAGTTCGATAGCGAGTCCGACGCCTAGAGGAGTCCCAGTCAGTCTCGTGCGATCCTGGATTTGGTCACTATATTATATCCGCTTCTGCTACCCGAATAAATTCATCGAGCCTCACCTCGACGCTCGATGAGCTGCCAGTTTAGGAGTCATATTATCCACTCCACTGTGATATTTCCACCACCACTTTTATCTCGAGTCAGTAGTATGCCACCCCACCCCTGTACCATAACTGCCCTTATGTACAATATTGGCATGTTTGTAATAAATTGTTGAGCAGCCTCAGCTCGACCCTGTAATATATTTAATGCTACCGGCTTACTGTATCAAGTATTTGTCTACTAGTAAGGAGAATTCTTCCTGTACTGGAATCAAAAGATCGATTTCTCAATAAGTATTTTATTGAAAAACCGATCGTGACATTTGGTATGCAAAGTTGTTATGATGATAGCATGCCTCCTATTTATGATGGTTATATTGATGAAAGTGGGTTTGGAAGAGTTTCAACTTTAGGAAGTAATGATCCCACTATTTTGGAGGATGTTGAATCTGATTGTGATGAATATGAAAGTGGATTTGGAAGAGTGTCAACTTTATTTAGTGATGATTCCACTATCTTGGAAGAGGTTTCAATCGAATATGATGAGAACAAAGTTGCTACTTATGATGATTATTGTGATGAAACTTATGCTATAAAAAGTAGTGATGATTATATTTACAAATCTTGTCATGATTATGATTACCCTTTTTTTGAACATTACTCTTTTAATGTGGAAACAATTTTTAGTGTTCATGTCTCTTATGATACTCCCACTATACCGAATGAGAAGAATTTTGCTTATGTGGAGAGTAGTAAATTTTCTATGCTTGTAGATCATGAAAAGAATGCTTTAGGTACTAGTTATATTGTTGAATTCATTCATGATGCCACTGAAAATTATTATGAGGGAGGAACATATGCTTGTAGGAGTTGCAATAATGTCAAGTTTCCTCCCTATGTGTTGAAAATCTTGAAGCTATGCTTGTTTTACCTTCCTATTCTAGTTGATTATTTTTCCCATAAGTTATTTGCTCGCAAAATCCCTATGCATAGGAAGTGGGTAGGCTTAAATGTGCTAGTCATATGCTTCATGATGCTCCTGTTATGCTTCAATTCTTATCTTTTTTGTGAGCATCGTTGTCATCATCATGCCTAGCTAGAAAGGCATTAAAGAAAAGCGCTTGTTGGGAGACAACCCAATATTTATCCTTACTATTTTTGTGTTTCCACATGATTATGCTACTGTAGTAATCAAGTTTTATAGCTTTTGTTTCAAGAAAGTGCCAAGTAAGACCTTTAGGACAGCTTACGGTGATAGTTGTGTTGATCCTACTGAAAATCAGAAACTTTTGCACCCAGTAAATTAGTTTTGTTAATTCACGGAAACGTGCTTCTGATCTGATTCGTTTTTCTGTGGATATTTACACAAATTGTTCAGGTCGTCCTAATTTGGTAGAATTTGTGGAGTTCCATAAGTATATGTTTGATACATATTACTACACACTGTTCTGTTTTTGACAGATTCTGTTTTCATTGTGTTGTTTGCTTATTTTGATGAATCTATGATTAGTAAAATAGTTTATAAACCATAGAGAAGTTGGAATACAGTAGTTTTAACACCAATATAAATAAAGAATGAGTTAATTACAGTATCTTGAAGTGGTATTTTGTTTTCTTTCGCTAACGGAGCTCATGAGTTTTCGGTTAAATTTTGTGTTGTGAAGTTTTCAAGTTTTGGGTAAAGATTCGATGGACTATGAAATAAGGAGTGGTAAGAGCCTAAGCTCGGGGATGCCCAAGGCATACCAAGGTAATATTGAAGGACAACCAAGAGCCTAAGCTTGGGGATGCCCCGGATGGCATCCCCTCTTTCGTCTTCGTTCATCGGTAACTTTACTTGGAGCTATATTTTTATTCACCACATGGTATGTGTTTTGCTTGGAGCGTCATTTTCTCTTGTTAGTATTTGCTTGCTGTTAATTATATTAATTTTTTGCATCTTTAGTTTCAATAAAGAAGTCAAGGATAGCCTTTGCCATGCTTATTTTGCTAGTATACATGTTGCTGTTTGAAAACAGAAAGTTTACCGCTGTTGCAAAAAGACCCTAGAAAAGTCAGAGAATGATATAATGATGAAACCTTTTGCATATTGATATATGATAAATGTATTACAGTTGGAATTTTAGTTCATAATTTTTGGAGTCAGGAAAGTATTGATACTCTTGCATTCTTTACAGACTGTACTGTTTTGACAGATTGCTGTTATGGTTGCATTGTTTGCATATGTTTGCTTGATTAATGATTCTATTTGAGGATAGGAGTGTTAAATATGCAGAGGCATTTAGTACTCAATGTGGAATAATAATTTTACTGATTTGTTACAGTAGAAAATGATAAGGTTTTGCATTGGTTTATACTAACCTATCTCATGAGTTCTTGTTGAGTTTGTTGTGAATGAAGCTTTTGAAAAAAGAGAAACCATGATATGAGAGGAATTAAGGAGACACAAAAGTTCAAGCTTGGGGATGCCCAAGTCACCCCAAGATAATATTTCAAGAAGTCTCAAGCATCTAAGCTTGGGGATGCCCCGGTAGGCATCCCACCTTTCTTCTTCAACAACTATCGGTTAGTATCGGTTGAGCCTAAGTTTTTGCTTCTTCACTTGAGTTGTGCTATCCTTACAATTTAGTTTTATTTAGCTTTTCTTACTGTTTGAATAAAGTATCAAGATCTGAAATCATTAAATGGGAGAGTCTTCACATAGTTGTATAATTATTCGACTACTCATTGATCTTCACTTATATCTTTCGGAGTAGTTTGTTTTTGCTCTAGTGCTTCATTTATATCTTTTAGAGCATGGTGGTAGTTTTATTTTCAAAAAATAGATGAACTCTCATGCTTCACTTATATTATTTTGAGAGTCGTTAATAGAATGGTAATTTGCTTAATGTTAATATACTTGGTATTCAAGATATGTGAAACTTTCTTTTGAGTGCGTTGAATACTAAGATAAGTTTGATGCTTGATAATTGTTTTGAGATATGGAGGTGATAATATCAAAGTCATGCTAGTTGGGTGATTATGAATTCAAAGAATGCTTGTGTTGGAGTTAGCAAGTCCCATAGCATGCACGTATGGTTAAAGTTGTGTAACAAATTTGAAACTTGAAGTGTACCTGGCTTGTGCATCCTTATGAGTGGCGGTCGGGGACGAGCGATGGTCTTTTCCTACCAATCTATCCCCCTAGGAGCATGCACGCAGTACTTGGTTTTTGATGACTTCTAAATTTTTGCAATAAGTATATGAGTTCTTTTGACTAATGTTGAGTCCATGGATTATACGCACTCTCACCTTTCCGCCTTTGCTAGCCTCTACGGTACCGTGCATTGCCCTTTCTCACCTTGAGAGTTGGTGCAAACTTCGCCGGTGCATCCAAACCCCGTGATACGATACGCTCTATCACACATAAACCTCCTTATATCTTCCTCAAAACAGCCACCATACCTACCTATCATGGCATTTGCATAGCCATTCCGAGATATATTGCCATGCAACTTCCAGCATCATATTCATGACATACATTACTTTTGTCATATTTCCATTGCATGATCATGTAGTTGACATCGTATTTGTGGCAAAGCCACCATGCATTATTTTTCATACATGTCACTCTTGATTCATTGCACCATCCCGGTAAACTGCCGGAGGCATTCATATAGAGTCATATCTTGTTATAAGTTTTGAGTTGTAATCCTTATGTTGTAATCAATAGAAGTGTGATGATCATCATTATTAGAGCATTGCCCACAAAAAAGAGAAAGGCTGAAAGAAAAAAAGAAAGGCCCAAAAAAATAGAGAAAATAAAAAGGGGAATGCTACTATCTCTTTTTCCACACTTGTGCTTCCAAGTAGCACCCTGTTCTTCATATAGTGAGTCTCATATCTTGTGCTTCAAAGTAGCACCTTGTTTTTCATATAGTGAATCTCATAAGTTGTCTTTTTATACTAGTGGGAATTTTTCATTATAGAACCTGGCTTATATATTCTTACGATGGGCTTCCTCAAATGCCCTAGGTCTTCGTGAGCAAGCAAGTTGGATGCACACCGACTAGTTTTCTTTTGGTGAGCATTCATTTATAGCTCTAGTGCATCCATTGCATGGCAATCCCTACTCCTCATGTTGACATCAATTGATGGGCATCTCCATAGCCCGTTGATTATCCTCATCAATGTGAGACTTTCTCCTTTTTTGTCTTCTCCACACAATCCCCATCATCATATTCTATTCCACACATAGTGCTATATCCATGGCTCACGCTCATGTATTGCGTGAAGGTTGAAAAAGTTTGAGATTATTTAAGTATGAAACAATTGCTTGTCTTGTCATCGGGGGTATAGAAGTTGGGAACATCTTTGTGTGACAAAAATGAAGCATAGCCTAACTATATGATTTTGTAGGGACGAACTTATGATGTTTCTCCCCCTCTACTCTCTTGTGATGAATTGAGTTTCCCCTTTGAAGTTATCTTATCGGATTGAGTCTTTTATGCGAACACTTGATGTATGTCTTGCCATGATTATCTGTGGTGACAATGCGATATCATGTGCCACTTGATGTATGTTTTGGTGATCAACTTGCGGGTTTCATGACATTGGGAACCTATTCATAGGGGTTGGCACACATTCTTGACTCTCCGATAGAAACGTTGGGGCACTCCTTGAAGTACTTTGTGTTGGTTGGATGAATCTGAGATTGTGTGATGCATATCGTATAATCATGCCCACGGATACTTGAGGTGACAATGGAGTATCTAGGTGACATTAGGGTTTTGGTTGATTTGTGTCTTAAGGTGTTATTCTAGTACGAACTCTTTTATAGATTGATCTGAAAGAATAACTTTGAGGTGGTTTCATACCCTACCATAATCTCTACGTTTGTTCTCTGCTATTAGTGGCTTTGGAGTGACTCTTTGTTGCATGTTGAGGGCTTGTTATATTATCTATCTATGTTATTATTATTGAGAGAGCTTGTACTAGTGAAAGTATGAACCCTAGGCCTTGTTTCCTATCATTGCAATAACATTTACGCTCACATTTATCACTTGTTACCTTGCTGTTTTATTATTTCAGATTACAAAAACCTATATCTACTATCTATTTTGCACTTGTATCACCATCTCTTCGCCGAACTAGTGCACCTATACAATTTACCATTGTATTGGGTGTGTTGGGGACACAAGAGACTCTTTGTTATTTGGTTGCAGGGTTGTTTGAGAGAGACCATCTTCATCCTACGCCTCCTACGGAATTATAAACCTTAGGTCATCCACGTCAGGGAAATTTGCTACTGTCCTACAAACATGTGCACTTGCAGGCCCAACAACGTCTACAAGAAGAAGGTTGTGTAGTAGACATCATCTTGCAATGCCGAAGACAAGACTGCGCGCGGACTCCTTGTCATTGATGCCTGGTTCAGGGGCTACTGAGGGAATACTGGATTAGGGGGTATCCGGACAGCTGGACTGTGTACAACGTCCGGACTATTGAAGCATGAAGGTATAAGACTCAAGACTTTGGCCCGAGTCTGGATGGGACTCTCCTTTGCATGGAAGGCAAGCTTGGCGATCTGGATATTGTGTTTCCTTCCTTGTAACCGACTCCGTGTAAACCCTAGCCCTCTCCGGTGTCTATATAAACCGGAGAGGTTGGTCCTTAGAAGGCCGACCACAATTACAATCATACCATCATAGGCTAGCTCTTAGGGTTTAGCCTCTACGATCTCGTGGTAGATCTACTCTTGTACTACTCATATCTTCAATATTAATCAAGCAGGAAGTAGGGTTTTACCTCCATTGAGAGGGCACAAACCTGGGTAAACATCTGTGTCTCTTGCTTCCTGTTACCATCAGCCTAGACGCACAGATCGGGCCCCCCTACCCGAGATCCGCCGGTTTTAACACCGGTAGTGGGCGCCAAAAAAAAAACTCTCGTCGGCAAATATTCGGTGTATGCGAGATTACCGTCCTATCCCCAACTGACTAATGTTGCTGTGATGTAGTAGAAATTTGAAACGGGGCTAAGTTTGTAAATTTCCTCGCATTTGAGACAAGCGCGCCCTGAATACATGGTCCCCCCTTCCTCTCTACCTCCCTTTTCCCCATTCATACTCCGTGGGTGCCAAAACACCCTCTCCACCCCACCCTCCTCCGTCCGCCGCCGTCCTCCACCCCATCCACTGCCGTCCTCCTCCACCATGCCGGAGCTGATACCCCGACGCCGCCGTCCATTACAAGAGATCGACCTCTCTCATCCACGCCTTCAGACCGGGATCCTTGCATCCCGTCCTCTCGCTTCATCCCCGCCTTCGTCCACCTTGCCGGCGCCGCTCCTACGACTGTCTCGTCCACCGCGCCCCGCCGCCACCGTCTACCCTCCTAGATCTGGTTCCATGCTGCCGACAGCCATCGCTACCGCAGCACCGTCAAATTCTCAGCAAATGCGTACAAGGCGCCGCACCAGAGGCGGTACACTTTCGTATCTGCTCAACTTATTTATCACAACAGAAAATAGATCGCCACTGCTTTACTCTGATTTCTTGTCTTGGTTGCGAAGTTGCCTTTGTCTAGTTTGCACCTTCAGATCCGCCATGGCACGCTCAACACTGTACTCCCAATGCTTATGGTTTTCCCCTTTTATATTCCACACTAGTTAAATCACAGTAGACTAAATTTCAAAATTGTGTCAGTTGATTTTTCAGAGCTCGCCGGAGTTCGCCGGTGCGATCGAAGGGGCTCGGGTGGTTGTGGGGTCTCGCCGAAGGAAGAAAACTCGTTGCAGGTGGGGGTTGGGGCGGGGTGGGGGTGGGGTGCTGGAGGAACACATGCTGTAGGGGCCGGCGGCCCGGTCGGCGGCCCGTGCGGTGTTCTGTATGGGAAGAATCAGAGACGAGGAAGAAGAAGGGTTAGGAGACGTAGGATCTTCATCCAACCGCCTGAAATGGTCGAGAGACAGCTGGGAGTTGCATTCTAAATGCGCTCTGGTTCATCATGTGTGGGCACTACGCAACCAACATTTTATTATCCAAAATCTACTTGCTACCATGTTCGATAGAGCTAGCATGTACGTGATCGATAGGCTTTCAATTACTAGCAGCAATACAACACCGTATTTTCAAGCCAGTTCCGCTTTCCCGATCTATATATCGTGGTTATGGTGTACCCCTGTTATGTACACTATGATCTGCCTAGTTGCTGTGTGCTCTTGTTATCATGGTTTGGTAATAAACTCTCTATACAGTATATTATGAACCTATCATCTGCCAACTATCCTTACTTCTGGAGCCTATTTTTTTGTTTACTTGTGCCAGATTATATAAATGCACGCACCATATTACAGCACACATGAGCTCTCTCATTAGAATATCATCTGCATTACAAAGATAATCTCACAACTATTTATGTTTTCATGGTTCTCAGATATTATACGCAATTACAGTGAATATCAGAATCCGTGCATCAGAAGAATATTGTGGAACACTGCAATGACTTACAAAATTGGCACCAAGGCATTGAGTGCCATTCTGGAAGCAATGAAACTCGTACGCTCCCCACCTGTTGATTCTTGTTCAGAATATCATCCTAATGACTATTCTAACCTCGAGGAGTCAAAGGCAGATGGCATGTCCTATTCACGCATGAAGGTGCCTGTTCTAATTTGGCAAGGTTTTATTTATTGCGCGTACATTACATATATTGTCTTGGATTTCTTCTACTTTGTTGCACCGCCATCTGCTTAGTTTACTCATCATATAACTCGAGATGCCATGCCCATCCATTATCAATACATATTCCATCTTTCATCACACCATGTTTTTTCCACTCAAATGCTATTCTTGTGCATCAGACATCAAAAAGGAAGAGGGTGATTGCCGAACCTGAAGGAGCACCTTCAAAGTCCTTGAAAAACGTGGTGGTGCCGGAGAAATCAGACAGCGCCCCACTTATATTGGTTGTACAACCAGTGACACAAAATGTAGGACCGACTCCAGCAGACTGTACCCATACTTCACTAGCCACACCACTAGCCCCACCACACTGGACCTGCACTCCAGCAAAAGGTATACCAATTTCATTTTCCATAGCACCAGCCGTACCACAGAAAAATCCCACTCCAGCAAAAAGTAGAGCAAGTCCACGGGCCGAAGACCTATCCCAACTGCAGAGACGGCCAATTCTTGCAGATTGGAACCCCATTCCATTTATTCCCAGTTTAAAAGACAATGCTTTCAATCTTGTTAGGGACTACGTGCATATATTCCCATCATGGGAAGATTATAGTGAAGACATACACCATTTTCACATCTTCCTGTCCAACTTACGTGTAAGTGCTATTATTCATGGTTATTATTTTCCTATTTTCTGCTGATTGAACACATCAATGATTTACATTACATTGTTGTAACTAGGCGAGGGTCAATCTGGATAATCATGACGAGCAAAGCTTGCTTGTGCTTTTCAAGGAAGCATTGTAGCAGTATCGGTGTTACCTGAGGAAATCACACTTTGATGGCAAGTCTATAAACGAATTTTTGGTGAAGTCTCCTGTGCTAAATTTAGAAGACACAAAATGGAAAAACCTTGTTATGCACGGTTCTCGTTCCCAGGATGAGGTACTGTCTATGAAATCACATGACAATTTGAACTTCTACTTTTCCACATGTGCCTTACAAATCTTTTTTGCAGGAAATCTGCTCGAAGAAGAATTCTGGTTTGAAAAGAACGACAGAATATCGCAAATATGCTGCCCGCTGCTTTGCTCTTGTTAGTACCTGTTGTCCTATATCACTGTACTTGCATACATACCTGGTTCATTATGTGACAGCAGTATGCATGATAGCTTGCTTATCAATTGTTCGCTCCAAATTATCTGATCAGTATGAATGGTTACATTAGTGTAGAATATATCCAATGCCAATGAATTTTTTTAGCTCTGCATTGTTCTTGTAAGTACATGCTGGCCTTTATTAGTGTACTCATATTGACAGGTAGTTGTTCATTACCATCACTCTGCAGCTTATTTTCCTTTGCCCTCCATTTTCTACACATCAGATTCTATATTTACTCTTACCATAAGGTTGGTACTGAAGAAGTTTAGCTGTGCATTTCTCTTTGCTGTGCCTTTTGCCTGTATCGATGCACATACATTTATAGCTACCTGGTTATGTAGCATCACTCTTCATCTTATCTTAAATATTCTCCATTTTTTCGTATATTATCACATCTATATTTACTCTTAAGAAAATGTAGAATAAAGGCAATGCTTATGAAGAAGATTCTGTGCTAAACTTCTTGAATTGCCCCCCCATGAGCATGGACAAGGGCTTTATAAAGCCTGTCTTCACCAGTAATGTAAGTTTGTCCTTCTCAAGCCTTCAAACTTTGTTGTGTATATTTGGTTAGGCATGACTGCAACAGCTGTTTATTTTTGGTGTTTGCATCAAATTGCATGTTTAAAGTTTATTATGTAGTTCATAAACAAAAGTTTGTCCTTCTCAATTTAAGTTTTCAGTTGTACAACCAAGTTCCTTCTTCATACCATGTAAATTAAACAATACAGAGCAAGTGATCTTCTTTTGCACTGCATGTATGCTTCTGTTCTTCATCCATAATCCAGTGGTGTGGTGAACCTACCCACTACAGCACAATGTCATATTCTGCAATGTCTTAACTATGAACAATGTCATATCATTCTACTATTATTTAAACCATCTCTTTATTTGCCAATCTGAAATGGGATAAATTGACAGCACACTAACCATTGATACTTATGAGTTCTTGATCTGTAATCCAGTGGTGTCGTAAAGCTGCCAACTCCTTCACAATGTCATTTCCTGCCTTGTCTTGACCTGAACAATACCATATTGTGTTAATGCAATTTTAAACTGTGTCACTTTATTCGTCAGTAAGAAATGTGATGAATTGTCAGCACTGATACTTTTATGTGCAAAACCTGTCATTTGTCTGCTTGTTTATCTTTCAGAGTGAGGAAGATATAAGTGTTGAACAAGCGCGGTCTCATCATCTTGCTCAGCTGCTTGCGCTGCAGCTCCCCAGCAGGGCTAACCTTTCTTGAACTCTATTGAAGTGCTGTCGGTTTTGTATATTATTTTGTCGGCGTGTTTATTTGCACTGGTGGCGATCTTTGATGCCCAGTGTATGTAATCTGTTGTCTGCTTGTGCTTTATTATCATAGTGGCGAACTTTGATGCCTAGTGGATGTAATATGTCGTAATTTATTTATTGTATAGTCTAGGTTTTTCTTATTCATGATGCTGCAGTTATTTTACTGTATATATATCCTATCTTGCAATCATGATGTATGATCCGCATCATGGGCCCCGTCAAACTGGCCCACTAGTAGATTCGGGCCTTTAATAGGCCGAGTAACCCCCGGCCCACTTTTCGCAAGAAAACTCAATGGGCTTTTAGGAGGCTGAGAAGTAGGTTAGGCCTGAAACGTGCCGAATAGCTCACGGGCAGGCAGCAGCCCGAAATGGACCCCGGGCCATGATTGTGCGAATCAAATCACGGGCTTGTAACAGGCCAAATTTGTCTCGGTCCTTGTTTGGTCCAATCAGATATCGACTGCGAGCAGGCCGGATGCAAACCATGCCATAGTTAGGCCCAACTATATGATGGGCTTTTAACAGGCCAAAATTAATATAGGGCCGAAATGTTAAACGAGCCCTTAACAGGCCGAGACTAATATCAGGACGAATTACTAATTGGGCCTTTAGCAAGTGGGCCCAAAAGCATAGCGTCCAGTTAACGGGCCGAATCTGATATGGGCCATAATTGAGCCCAAAGCCTCTTAAAGGGTCGGACCTGATCTGGGCCGTGATTTGGCCCAGAAAGTGGGAGGCTTTTAACAGGCCGGATCTCATATGGGCAATTATTAGGCCTGGAACGTGGCAGGCCATTAATGGACCGGATCAAATATGGGCCGGCATTTAGCCCAAAACATTGCAGCCAGTTAATGGGCCGGCCTACTAGGGTCCTCAAAATCTTGTGGGCCTACAGCTGGGCCTGCCATTAATGTCGGCGAAATCTCGTGGGCCTTTAGCTGGGCCGACCCATTATGACCAGCAATAATTTTGTGGGCCTTTACCTGGGTCGGCCCATTATGGCACACAAAAATCTTGTGGGCCTTTACCTGGGCCGGCCCATTATAGCCCGCGAAATCTTGTGGGCCTTTAGCTGGGCCAGCCCATTATGGTTCCCCAAATCTCCTGGGCCTTTAGCTCGGCCGGCCCGTTATGGCCCGCAAAATCTTGTGGTCCTTTAGTTGTGCCGGCCCATTTAAACTTGATTGGCCGTGCCACGGGTCGACGTATCATAGGCGCCTTTTGTCCAATGAGTGGATGACATCTATCCCAATGATGAGCCAACACGTGTTTCCTCCAGCCAATGATGATTTTACACGTGGAAAATCCCCATTGGTCAGGGCTGTTAATGGGTTATCAGATCAAAACCTGACCCAATAGCTTAACGGTGTTCCGTTACGATGGATGCCACGTGTCGGTCACCCTTGACGAAAGCACTTCTGTGACACGCTATTTATCGTCATGGAAGTGGACACTTCCGTGATGATAATTTTGGTAATGTCATGGAACACTTCTACGACAGCACAGGTATGACTATCTTGATTCTGTCATAAAATTGTCATGGATTTACATACATGACAAAAAACGCGACCTACTGTGACAAACACGTATCATCACGGAAGTGTATTTTTTTTGTAGTGGTCTCCGCCTGCAGCTTCTGCTCCAGCGTCTTCAGCCGGCAGCGATCGGCTGACAGTTCGGTGTCGCGGTCCCTGACAATGGCCTCCCGAGCCTTCATCTCTTCCTTCTTTTCCTGATGGTCTAGAACCTCCTTGGCGAGCTCATCACACAAGCCTTGCAGCTTGTCCTCCAGCGCCTTGCAGCGGCCCCGGACAGTTGAAGCATCCTTCAATGTCGCGTCACGAGCGGCTATGGCTTGGGAGGTGACTTGCTTCTCCTCCTCGGAAGCTGTCATAGCCTGGCTCAACGCCGGTCGGATGGAGGCGTTAGAGCGAACCCAACCAGAGACCAGCTCCAGGTGCCCGGCCACCAGGCGGCAGTTGGCGCCTTGTAGATCTTCTCGAAGCCGACTCAGCTCGTATGCAACACGGTCCAAGGCGGTAGAGGAGGTAGAGGAGACGGGAACCGATCGAGTAGAAGGAGGAGACGGCAGCATAATCATGGCCTGGGAGGCTGGGACCTCCTGAGCCTTGGCAACCTCGGCAACAACGTCAACTGCCGGTGCCTCCAGAGTCAGCGGGGCCATGGGGGCTAGCCCCCGCTAGAGCGTCCCTCCTGGTCTCGCGAGGACGATCGAGCAGGGGAGGGGCGAGCTCCGCTGCGTCCCCCTCCTGCAGGCAAAGGCACGGCCACAACAGACGAGCTCGCCCCGAGAGGGGCCACCGTGTCCCCTTTCAGCCTCTTCGCCGCAGGCGGCAGCCTACCCAAACAATGCAGGATGTCAAGCCCTGACAACAAAAAACGAGAGCAAAGCAGAGTTCGAGTACTTACTGGTTAGCCGCGGCATGCTCCAACGGCCTCCGGCCGAGCTTGAAGCCCGAGAGCCTCTTGCGGGGCGCAGCTTCGGGAGGTTCGGCAGTAGAGGAGGGCGCACCAGAAGGGCTGGAGCTGACTGCGGGCAGCACCGGGGCTAGAGTAGACCCTCGGAAGATCAGCCCCGACCTGTCCTTCTTCAGGATCACGGGTGGGTCCTCTCCCCCTCGCCTGGTGTCGGCCTCATCGTCATCCGCCGTGGAGCGGATGACGTTGGACCTGCGCCAAGGGGAGTTCTCCCCTGTCTCCTCAGTGGTCGGCTCCGAGTCGCGCTCCTCCTCTTACTCGTCTTCCTCCTCTCCCCCGTTGGAATCGCCGGAGGACAACTCCACCGTTGCCGTCGCCGCCTGGCCCTCAGGAAGCATTGCCAGCACCAGACCGTCCTGTCAAAGGTGGGCATGGCGTCCACCACCCGCTCCTAGTCTTCGCGAAGGAACAAGGGGGCAGGAGCGCCCTCCAGGCTTGGCACATCCTCTCCGACAAGGAAGCGGAGAGCCGCAGTCAGATCTTCATCAGCCAGGGCCTCCTTGTTCAGGCGGAGGACGGCGTCTGCATCCTCGTGTCTCCACAATGGGCGTGAGTGCGCCTGAAGTGGAGCCACCCGATGCTCCAGGAACTCCTTCAGGAGCGTGGCCCCGGTCAGCTTTGCTGTCTTCATATTGCTAGGCCTCAGGTCAGCGTTCATGTTCTCCAGCACCAGCTTCGCCCGACGGCCTTCAAGCTTCGCACGGGACCACGCCTCGACGGACTGGGGCAGCCCCGTGGACAGCGCCAGCCGAGAGGTAACGCATCCGGCATCCAACATAACCCACTTGCTCCGGAAGCCGTCGGCCCTCTTCCCGGACTTCGAGATTGCGTTGGCTTTGGAGTATGCAACAAAGCTTGCGCACGGTTAGATATTGGCACCAGTGGCTCGGAGGAAGAAGAAGTGGCGCAGCAAGGCCACGGAGGGCATCACCCCGATGTGCGCCTCGCAGTAGTAGGCGAAAATTGATAGAAGAAGAACAGAGTTGGGATGGAGATGCAGAGCGTGCAGGTTATAATGACGGAGGACGCCATAGAAGAACTCGTAGAAAGGAGGCACCAGGCCAGGGATGACGGCGCTCATGAAGAAGCGATAGAAGGTGCTCCCCTTGTTCTCCGGCCGGGCAGAGCCGGGTCGGAGTGCAGTCTCCCCCATCTTGCTGCCTCGCGCCGCCGTCATATGGAGCGTGAGGGCGAGATTCTTCTCTGTCATGTTGGGGGGATCTAGTGCCGGCGAGTACCAGGCCGATGGAGCCCCGGCCGCGGTCTTGCGGGTCGCCATTCTCCCTGGAGGAGAAACGGTGAGGCGGATCTGGAGATTTCAGGAGCAGGAAGGCAAGAGCAAGAAAGGGGATCTGGAGCAAGGCAAATGAGAGCAATGAAAGTATGCCTAACCAGAGCCAGCCTTTTTGTCAGACGGGCAGTTGCCGAGGTAGCATGGGGAAGCGGAGACGCCCACGTCCAATCAACCGCCACGCGACGACCAAGGCCGCAGGCTGTTGGGGCCCGCGGCGCTCCGCACTTGCCCTTTCGCTTCACTGCTAAGCCAAGTCTGACCGTGCCTTGGGCCTGGGGGCTACTATCGGCGTTCTGGGAACGGGGGTCCCCAGACTTGCCTGCCTGCGGCCAGCGGCGTGGCTCAAGTGGTGGCCCATCTTCATCAACTCAAGCTCAAGACCCTCGCAAGGGGCCAAGCCTCACGGGGCAGACAACGAAGGGCTTCCTCAGGAGCGGCCTCACCAGGAAGGCTCCCAAGGAGGAGGAGAGATCAAGGCAGGGGTACCTCGCGAGGTGCTCGTGATGCAAGCCATGACGATCGAGACCAGGCTGGCGCCGGCCTGCGCAGTGTCCTTCTTTCCTCTTTGGTGCAAACGGGGCAATCGCAGGCGCGGAGTACCGAGGCATCAGGCAAAGGTTACCATTTCAGTGCAACGAGACCAAGACCAGCAGAGCGGCAGGATGGAGGTAACCGTGAAGCCCAAGACGGCGTCATCACCAGTGTCTTTGGCAGCCGAAGACCAACTTTAGTCAGGATAACTTGTACTAGATGTTCCCCTTCAAAATGGCCGTTGTTGGCTCCCTTCCTACTCAATATTTGGGAAGAGGACCAGGGCCTCTATATATAGAGATAGCCACCACCATAGTAGAGGGATCACTCCATCGAGATCCTAGAGAGATCCACCCAAGCACCGCACTAGCTCAAGAACACCTCTCACGAGGCTGTTCTCCCCCTGTACTGTTCATCATCAGCCCCAGAGGCAATCTACCACACCACACACTGGATTAGGGTATTACACCACAACGGTGGCTCAAACCAGTATAAACCTTGTGTCCCTTGTGTTGTTCACCGTTTAGCTTAGATTCGTAGCGAGGCGTTGGGACGTGGATCGGTAGGAGAAAGATCTTCGCGCGCACCCGAGAGTTTGAACCTTAAGGGTTTGCCGGAACTCGATATCCGACAGATTGTGAACACATGAATCATGTCCGGCACTGCAAAACAAATTTCACATTCCATTGTGGAGCGCACAATATTCCACAAATCTAATCTGCTGACAACTATTCATACCATGACATCACGCTACGGCCCGGTCATTATTCGAACCATTTCTCTCAACCTGCTACTGCACGTCTTGCGAGGCGGTTTTATTAGCACGTCTTGTCGAGTCAGAGGTCGTGTTCCCCTTATCACGGGATTCTCCTCAATACAGGCGTGGGTAACCCAACCATGTCGTTAGTATGACTCCTCGGTTTTAGGCAAGTCCAAAATGGCCACGCCGAGGACGCTTGATATTCACCCTCTTTATAAAGAGGTCAAGACCTGTCCTTTTCTTTCCACGCCTGATCCTTCCCTTCCGCTACCTCGAGTTACAACACCCAAGGTTCTGTCTAAGCGCTCCGGACCTTCAACCATGTCCGGATCCAACCTTCAAGGCCGGTGGACGGCCTCTTCCGTCACAGAGGAGGACATCAAGAAGCTTAGGGAGGCTAGGTATCTAACCGCCGAAATCCTTCACAGGCTACCTGCTCAAGGGCAGGTTATCCGCACTCCCGAACCCAATGAGAATGTTGTATTCGTTTCCCACTTCCTCCGAGGGCTAGGCTTTAGTCTTGATCCCTTCTTCAGAGGGCTCATGTTCTATTATGGACTAGATTTCCATGATCTAGCTCCAGATTCCCTCCTTCACATCTCGTTGTTTATCGTCATGTGTGAGGCCTTCCTCCGCATTACCCCACACTTCGGCTTATGGCTCAAGACCTTCAATGTGAAGCCGAAGATGATCGACGGGCGACATGCAGAGTGGGGAGGCGCTATAATAACCAAAGGCGCCGATGCCCTATGGCCAAAGGGTTCCTTCCCGGAGGTGTCCGACCTATGGCAACGGGAGTGGTTTTACATCACAGCACCCCGAGGTACAAAGCGGGCAGCCTCCCCAGCCTTCCGCTCTAACCCTCCACCCCAACTGGCATCATGGGTCAACAAAGGGCTGGACTGGGGGCCAGTTAATGACGTGCTGACATTGCAAAGCCGCATCCGGGATCTCCTCAAGAGGGATATCAGTCTCGTCAAAGTAATTCAAGTAATGTTAGTTCGTCGGGTCCTGCAATGCCAACGTCGATCTCTCCGTATGTGGGAGTTCAACCCGGAAGGACCTCAAACCATACAACACTTCACTACTAGGGAAAACCCTAGTAGTAGAGCGGGTTTTGAGGCTAGCAGCAGCACGGGCGGCCACACTACTAATAAGGCGCTACAGCTAACTTATAGTAGTAGCGCGGCCCATACCCGCGCTACTACTGTTGACGATATCAGCAACGTTTTTTGTGAACGCGCTACTATTACCTAGCTGTAGCGATTTCGCGGTCCCTAGCTACTGCTATATCTTTCATCATTTTCCCCCCGTACCCCTTTCCCTTTCAGTTTCCCTTTCAGATACTAGATACTAGCTACTGCTAGTAGATATCAAATTCATAAACCATTACTGGGTAGTACTCCCTTCGTTCCAAATTACTCGTCGTGGTTTTAGTTCAAACCACGACGAGTAATTTGGAACGAAGGGAGTACTAGATAACAATTTCATGCATAGTCAACATGCATCCTCAAGCATTACAAGGTCATATCAACGGCGATCATCATATGTAGTTCTAGATGATATTGGTGACGATCATCATATGTAGTTCTAGATGACATAGCCACACACACATATGTAGTTCTAGATGATATAGCCACACACACATATGTAGTTCTAGATGATATCGAAGACAATCGTCATCCTCAAGCCTGGGCGGTTGGTGTTCCTGATAGTAATTAGGATGGCCTGTCCAACACGAAGATTCTTGTCATCGAGGAATTTCTTCCACCCAACCGAGTTTAAGTGTGTGCGACCGTCCATGTCCACACGGTAAGTATAGGTTGTGACGGAGCCTCTTGTAGTAAGGCGTAGTCCATCTGAGCCTTCTTCATCAGGCTCGATACCATAACTCACAGATAAGTTCTTTGCCAATTTCTGAATAAGAAAAACATATCAATTAATAAATAGCCTCGCAAATAAGTACATATGGATTATCTACACTATTAATAGTTTCCTTAGATTCTACACTAATAAGCATGTGATCGAACTCTACACTAAAAGAAATCATCAACTAGATTCCACACAACATACCATATCATTGGACTGTACACTAAGTATTTCATCGGATAATTTGCATTTGTAAGTATAACATACCATATCATGTCGATAAACCATGGTATTTTTGAGTCGGGTCACGAATGGCACCCCGACAAAGTCAGCACGTGGCGGAATTATGTCCCGCAGGTTGGACACCTCCTCCTTGCTCAGCCTTGTTCTTTGAGCTACGATGGCTTCATGAAGTGGGTCCTCATCATCTTCATCGAGTGGGTCCTCATTATCTTCATCATCTTCATCATCTTCGTCATCTTCATCATCTTCCACTAGGTTGAGATAAATGACAGCCAGCTTGGGTCTTTCTGCTCTTAAGGAGAAGCTGATCAACTCACCACCAGTAAGACGTAAGCGGGCGAGGAAATGGGCCCGTCCATCTCCTCCAGTTTGTGACATATTGTGTCCTTTCTCGACCTCCATAGTGTACGGCCCCCCGGGAGCCTCAAATGTCACAGTGTCTCCTGTTAGCTTGTTGAATTTCAACCTCACATTGCATGGGACGATCTGTGTAAGAAAAGCAAAATGACACTATGCAGTAATGCCAACACTAAAAATAAAATAGTTGTTACATTTCATCTAATTTCTTACCGCCGCATGATGAAAACTCGGCTGAAAGTAGATGTCGAACAGCTTGCCAGTTGCAAGGCTGCTGGCGCACCTTGACTTGCACAGTCGACATGGTGGTGGTGGTGGTGGCGCCATTTTCCTAAAGAAATATGAGCAAAGGATTAATGATTAGGTAACAAGGTACCACCTACCAAAGCATTCCGATGGCACCTATTGCCTAAGATAATTGATTAAAAAACAAGTGGCAAATTTATCTAAATTGGCACCTACATTTTGCCAAAAAAATAACTTATTACAAAAAAACAAAATCATCTACCTATCCATGTACAGAAAAAATAACAAAAAATGGTGCATACTAAATACTCTAGCATACTGAAGCCACTAGCATACTAAAATCCACTAAATGACACAATGTTCTAAATCAACTAGCCTACTAAATCAACTAAATCAACTAGCCTACTAAATCAACTAAATGAAAATGTTCTAAATCAACTAGCCTACTAAATCAACTGGATCATATCAACTAAATCAAAATGTTGCATATAAACTAGCCTACTAAATCCAAATGTAGCAGGGAGGAGGGAGAAGGAGGGGCGACTCGAGGAGGGAGTAGAGAGTATGACGGAGGAGGAAGGCGGAACGAGGAGGGGACGGCTGGCGGCGAGTGGAGGGAGGATAGAGGAGGAAGGCGGAACGAGGAGGGGCCGGCCAGGGGCGAGTGGAGGGAGGACGGAGGAGGAGACCGGTACCGAGTCTAGCAAGGAGGATGAGGTGACGACGACACAGATCGGAGGAGGGACGACGGGGGAGGACCGGCGGCGCAGGGGGTTGAGGGGGATATAGTGATTGTGTGGATCCTTATTGCGACTAGTTAACTTAGCAGCAGCGGTTATTTCGTAAATGCACTGCTGCTACGACCCGTAGCAGTAGCGCTCTTTGTATTAACGCGCTGCCGCTATAACTGGCCTCGCGGCGGCGCCGTGGGAATTTTAGCAGTAGCGCGTCGTTGAGTGTACGCGCTACTGATAAACTTGTTTCAGCAGCGAGTTTTGTCCGTGCGCGCTACTGCTACTTAGTAGCAGCGCCTGATTTTAAAGCACGCCGCTGGTAAGATTCTGTGTATAGGCTTTTCCCTAGTAGTGCTTCTTCGGCATGACGCTCGAAGGGATGTATAGATTATTCTTCGGATCACGAATAAAGTGTCCGGACACGACCGAGGGTGCGGGTCTAGAGTGCAACTTTCCAGATACCCAAGTAAGTAACTCCGTGACCGAACATGCTGTCATTATATTTGTCACAACATTATTCTGAAAAACTACCCTCGGCCAGGACTGGATAAGAAAGGCGGAGAGGATGAGGTGTTCGGCCCGTCTTCCCGAAGGCTCACCAGATTCTGTACTAACCAGGATGCTGGCTAGCGCACCCTATTAAGCACCATCAGGAGAAGACGAGGGGAGGAATAGAGAAGCCAAAAGCGGGCTTCATACCTCACACATCCAACCCGGGGGAATCAGTGCCTCCGCGTCACAGGATGATCGGGGAGGTGAATCTAGAATTCCCTCTCCCCACGGGAAGAAAAGGACCGCCCCTGAAGACTTGCAAACGGAGGTTTCCAAACAAGGGAAGAAACCTTCACCAGGGGCCCTTCCCCGGAGGGCATCCTTAGGGCCCAGCGCCCACAAGGGGGCCAGCCGTCAACCGAGCTATAAGTTAACAAAGGCACTTTAGTAAATATATCCTGCTTTTACCCTAAGAATAACAACCGAGACATATGTTTTGAAGTCCGGCTCATATGCCTTCTCAACAATGTTCGTCCTCGGGGAATCTTCTTTCGGAGATGATGGAGAGCGAAATGCCTCCTCCTGCCTCCTCGCCTCATGAGGTGGACGACCCTGAGATGTCATCCCGGAGGATCTCTCCTGATCTGCATAGGCCAGAAAGTAACTCTTTGGCCACCTGAAGTCCGGATTTGTCGTCTCCTAAGGAGACCAACAGAAGAAGCCCGGGATTGTCTGGTGTACAACCGGACACATTGGTGGGTCCTTTGGAGCAAGCGGCTACCTCAGAGGCACACCGTACCTTAATGGGTACAATGATTGAGAGGATTTCATCCGCAAAAAGCGGGTTAAATGAAGCTTTTACGAGCCTCCTAAGAGGCTTTGAGGTACGCAAATTAATATATATATATATATATATATTTTTACTGTACCGCACATGCAAGGTGTGGTTTGTATAAATAGTAGCCCCTGAGACTCTGGTTGCCGTCCAGACACGGCGAGCAGAGGATTATAGTCTCAGGTAACAATAGCGCTGCTTTCATGCGCAGGCGGCTGCAGATCCGATGGTTGACCGGACTACTGAATTTGCCAAATTGAGGCGGCAACTTGAGGTGGCGGATGTGGACATCACGCTTGTGAACAAGCGACTTGATGAGGCATAGGGTATGTATATTCGGGTGGTCAGAAAATATTAAGAAGAGCATGATGCTAGTATTATAGTATGCTTTGACTACAGATGGAGCTACCGCCGTGGAGACCCTTCGGGCAGAACTTGCCCGAGCCCAGGAGCAAGGCAGGAGAAGTGATGTGGCCGCCCGGAAGGCAGCCGAAGAGTTAAAAGCCAAACAGGCTGCTCATCACGAGAGCGAAGATAAAATAGCCAACATGGCTCTTGAGCTGCAAAATGCCGCCAGCCAATATGAGCTCCTCGAAATGGAAAGCCAAACGAAAACGGCTGACCTAAAGAAGGCCTTGGAAGCAGCCAAGGAAACTCGCTCTGAAATTAGAGCGGCGCGGGAGGAGCTTCATCAAGGCAGAGATATCGTGGTTGGGAAGCCCTTTTTATTGTGAACGAAGTTCGGCGATCCGAGGTATGCCCCTTTTGATCAATTGTGGAGTTCTATAGACGCCGACTGAGTATTTCAAAGATCAAAAAGATCATGAGGTGGAAAGATTGTTCTGGTCGCAGTTTAGTGCTCCAAAGCTCTGCTGCTCTTAAATGAGAAAATGGCCGAGTGGGACGAGCTCCATAGGTTGTCCGGGCTTGCCATGAAGGCTGTCGTGGATCATCTGTGGCCGAATGAACCGAGCCCGGGTAGTTATTATGGTTTGGTGCAATGATTTCTTCGTGTTGTGCCGCATATCGACGCTGCCAAGAGGTCGGCGTGCATAGAGGGTGAGCGGATGGCTCTTGCCTGTGTTAAGACATATTGGGCGATGTCGGTGTTCTGGGATTGGGGGTCCCCAGACTTGCCTGCATGCGGCCTGCGGCGTGGCACAAGTGGTGGCCCAGTACGGCCCATCTTCATCAATGCAAACTCAAGGCCCTCACGAGGGGCCAAGCCTCGCAGGCCGGATGACGCAAGGCTTCCTCAGAAGCGTCCTCGCTAGACAGGCTCGCGAGGAGGCGGAGAGATCAAGGCAAGGGTAGCTCATAAGGTTCCCGTGACTCAAGCCATGATGATCGAGACCAGGCGGACGCCAGGCGGGCGCCGGCCTGTGCAATGTCCTTGTTTCCTCTTTCGTGCAAAGGGGGCAAGCACAGGCACGGAGTACCGAGGCATCAGGCAAAGGTTACCATTTCGGTGCAACGAGACCAAGGTCGGCAGAGCGGTAGGATGGAGGTCACCATGGAGCCCAAGATGGCGTCATCGCCAGTGCCTTTGGCAGCCGAAGACCAACTTTAGTCAGGATAGCTTGTACTACATGTTCCCCTTCAAAACGGCCGTTGTTGGCACCCTTCCCGCTCAATATTTGGGAGGAGGTCCACGGCCTCTATATATAGAGCTAGCCACCACAGTAGAGGACATCACATAGAGTCCCCATCAGATCGAGCTCTCACCAAGCCAACGGGACCAAACCCTTCCTACGAGAACACCACACTAGCTCAAGAACACCTCTCGCGAGGTTGTTCTTCCCCTTGTACTGTTCATCATCAGGCCCTGAGGCAATCCACCACACCACACACTGGCGTAGGGTATTACACCACAACGGTGGCCCGAACCAGTATAAATCTTGTGTCCCTTGTGTTGTTCATAGTTTATCTTAGAACCTTGCGAGGCGATTGGACGTGGATTGGTATGGGGAAGATCTTCGCGCGCACCCCAGAGTTCGAACCTTAAGGTTCCGCTAGAACCCAACATCTGACATTTGGCGTGCAAGGTAGGGGTACGCCGGAATCTCTCTTCCGCTGTTCCACGTTCGATCGTCCGTCGTGTCCATGGCTGACGCCCATCGGGCTCGTGCCGTGCATCGGGCCGCTCTCGCCGCCCGTGTCGCCCAGACGACTCCCGTCGGCGGGTGTCCCCGTCATTCCCCATCGCCTGCCACCAATGCCGCCACCGGCCCGACGGGGAACGAGCAGCAGGCCTCGTTGTTGCATCCCTCGGTGCAGCGGGAAGGCCGCACCGCCACCCTGTCGCTGACTCCAGCTGGTTCATCGTCGCACGCCCATCGCGCTCTCACGGACGCGCACGCCGTGTTGCTTCTGGCGCGTGAGCTCCTGCACTACCGTTGTCGGTGTTTTGGGAACGGGGGTCCCCAGACTTGCCTGCCTGCGTCCTGCGGCATGGCTCAAAGGAGGCCCAGCACAGCCCATCTTCATCAACACAAGCTCAAGACCCAGCGGAGAGTTCAAGGCCGGGTACCTCGCGAGGTGCCCATGATGCAAGCCATGACGACCAAGGGCGCCAGTCGGGCGCCAGCCCGCGCAGTGTCCTCCTTTCCTCTTTGGTGCAAAGGGGGCAAGCGCAGGCGAGAGCATCAAGCAAAGGCGCCCATTTCGGTGCAACAAGACCAAGACCAGCCCAACGGCCGGAAGGAAGTCATTGTGGAGCCCAAGCAGGCGTCACCACCAGAGCCTTTGACAGGCGAGGACCAACTTTAGTCAGGGTAAGTGTACCGGTTGTTCCCCTTCAAAATGGCCAATTGTTGGCGCCCTTCCCGCTCAATACTTGGGAAGAGGCCCAGGGCCTTTGCCTATAAATAGGACTAGCCACCCCCAAGGTAGAGGCATCTTGATCCGATCGAGAAACCAGTAGATAGAGCGATTGAACTCCTCCCAGCAGTTCATCACACCAGCCAAGAACAGACCCTCGCGAGGCTGTTCTGCCTTGTATTGTTCATCATCAAGCCCAAGAGGCAATCCACCACACCACACACTGGAGTAGGGTATTACACCACAATGGTGGCCTGAACCAGTATAAATCTTGTGCCTCTTGTGCTATTCAGCTTGGTAGTTTAGGTCCTAGCGATTCGGCGAGGAGTGAGCCGGTAGAGGGTTGAATTTCCATGCGCACCCTAGTGTTGGAACCTCAAGGGTCTGCCGGAACCCGAAATCCGACATTTGGCGCGCTAGGTAGGGGTGCGCCGGAATTCGCCTTCCGTCGCCCTGCTTTTCTTCGACCGTCGCATCCATGTCTGACGCTCGTCGGGTTGCTCTCGCCGCTCGAGTCGCCCAGACGGCTCCCATCGGCGGACACCCTCGTCGTTCCCCGTCACCTGCCGTCAACACCACCACCGGCCCGGCAGGGAACGGGCAGCAAGCATCGTGCCAGCATTCCCCAGTGACCTCTAGGGAGGAGCCGCGCAGCTTCTTCCTCACCCAACGCGTCGCGCCGGCTCCCTCGGTCGTCGCGGCCCTCCTGGGCGGCTCGTAGGCGCCGTCCTCCAGCCGCCACGTCAAGCCATTCGTCAGCCGGGTCGGTGCCGCCTCCACGATGCAGGGGGCTCCCTTGGCCCGGACGGAGCCGTCGGCCGGGCTGACCTTCGACTCTAAGGACCGCCCCACCAACTCGGCCTGCTCGGGCATGCTCCCCATGCTCTGCACGCCCACCATCTGCCAGGTGGCCGTCACCAGGACCCTCATCGACGGTGGCGCGGTCCTCAACGCGCTCTCAGTTGAGGCCTTCAACCTCCTCTGCATACCCTGGGAGCGGCTACAACCCAGCCGGCCTTTCTTGGGCGTCGGAGGCGGGTCGGCCAGCTCCTTGGGGCAGATCCGACTTCTGGTGACTTTCGGCACTTACGACAACTTCCGCACGGAGCTGGTCGATTTCGACATCGCCCCCATCGGCCTCCCCTACAATGCCATCCTCGGCTATCCAGCATTGGCCAAATTCATGGCCGCGACTCACCCGGGGTACAACCTCATGAAGATGCCCGGGAGCAACGACGTCCTCACCGTGCCTAGGGACACCGAAAGTGTGCTACGAGTACTCAAGCTCGCCCTCAAGACGGCAGCGGTGGCGTGACCCGCCGACGCAGAAACCTCCAAGCCCAAGGTGGCTACGCCGACCAAGAAGCAGTTGTTCACCCAAGACAAGGCGGAAACCAAGCAGGTACCTGTCGACGAGGACGGTCCACTAACGCCACTTTCACCATAGGCGCCAACCTCGAGCCTGAGCAGGAGGAAGCCCTGGTCAAGTTCCTGCGTGCAAACAAGAAGGTGTTCACTTCGGAGCCCGATCAGCTGGCAGGGATCCCGCGGGGCATAATCGAGCATCACCTCAACGTGTGTCCCAACGTGCGTCCCGTGAAGCAGAAGGCGAGGAGGCATTCTACTAAAAAGCAGGCCTTCATCGTCCAAGAGACCCGCAAGCTAGAAGCCGCGGGGGTTATTCGCGAGGTCCGATACCCGGATTGGTTGGACAACCCCGTGGTTGTGCCGAAGAAGGGAGGAAAGGAACACATGTGTGTCGACTTCACCAACCTCAACAAGGCATGCCCGCAAGATCCGTTCCCGCTCCCTCGCATCGACCAGATCGTCGATTCGACCGCTGAGTGTGATCTGTTATGCTTCTTGGATGCCTTCTCCGGGTATCACCAGATCAAGATGGCAGTGGAAGATGTGGAGAAGACGGCCTTCCTAACCCCGTGTGGGGTGTACTGCTATACATGCATGCCATTCGGACTGCGCAACGCGGGGGCAACCTTTCAGCGGCTCATGCACATCACCTTGGGCCCGCAGCTCGGCAAGAATGTGGAGGCTTACGTCGATGACATCGTAGTGAAGTCTCGCGAGGCCAAGACCCTGATTCAAGACCTGGAGGAAACCTTCAGGAGCCTCAACGCAGTAAGCCTGCGACTCAACCCGGAGAAGTGTGTGTTTGGAGTCCCCTTGGGGAAGCTCTTGGGTTTCCTCGTGTCCCACCGAGGCATCGAGGCCAACCCAGAAAAGGTCAAGGCAGTTGCGGATATGAGCCCACCAAAGACCCTCAGGGAAATGCAGAACCTCACGGGGCGTGTGAAGGCGCCGGGGCGCTTCATCTCCCGACTGGGGAGCGGGTGAGGGAGTCCCGGATTAGGGGGTGTTCGGATAGCCGGACTACCATCATCGGCCGAACTATCATCGGCCGGACTATCATCATCGACCGGACTCCAAGACTATGAAGATATAAGATTGAAGACTTCGTCCCGTGTCCGGATGGGACTTTCCTTGGCGTGGAAGGCAAGCTTGGCGATACGGATACGTAGATCTCCTACCATTGTAACTGACTCTATGTAACCCTAGCCCTCTCCGGTGTCTATATAAACCGGATGGCTCTAGTCCGTAGGACAACAACAACCATTACAATCATACCATAGGCTAGCTTCTAGGGTTTAGCCTCCTTGATCTCGTGGTAGATCCACTCTTGTAAACATCCACAATATCAATATCAATCAAGCAGGACGTAGGGTTTTACCTCCATCAAGAGGGCCCGAACCTGGGTAAAACATCGTGTCCCTTTTCTCCTGTTACCATCCGCCTAGACGCACAGTTCGTGACCCCCTATCCGAGATCCGCCAGTTTTGACACCGACAGCGGGCGCTGCCTTTCTTCCAGCTGATGAAGAAAAAGGGCCCCTTTGAATGGACTAAAGAGGCCGACAAGGCGTTCCAAGATCTCAAGAGATACCTAACCAGCCCTCCGGTGATGGTGGCCCTGCGCCCTCAAGAGCCCTTGGTACCCTACCTCGCCGCCACTCCCTACTCCACTAGCGCAGCCCTGGTGGTAGTTAGAGAGGAGCGTCGGGCCAAGACCACGGCAGCCACCCGTGCCAAGGCAAAGCTGGATAAAAAGGGACTCACGGAAGTCACCACCATGACTGAGGAAGATCAGCTACCGCAGCGGAGCGCACCAGGGGCAGGGGAGGCCCTTCCCCCAGGCAACCAGCTCCGGGAGGCTCCACCACCTCAAGAGGCACCACGGCCTCTGGAGGACGCCACCAGCACTGACGCCCCAAGCCCCGTCGAGCACCCGGTGTACTCCGTCAGCACGGTATTACGGGATGCGAGGACACAGTACCCCATGCCGCAGAAACTCCTCCTCACGCTGTTGGTGGCTTCGCGCATGCTGCCGCACTACTTCCAAGGTCATCCAATCAAGATTGTCTCGGCGTACCCCTTGGAAAGGGTGCTCAGTAGCCCTAACTTGGCCGGAAGGGTCGCCGAGTGGAACATTGAACTGCAAGCATTCCAGCTCGAATTCAGCACGACCAGAGTCATCAAGGGGGCCGCGCTGGCAGATTTCATGGCCGAATGGACAGAGGCACCGGGCCTCAGGGCTGGCGAGGATCGATCCCTTTCCCTAGGAAGCAAGGTGCCAGAAGGCTAGGTCATGTACTTCGACGGAGCGTTCTCCAGGCAGGGCGGTGGGGCTGGGGCGGTGCTCATATCTCCCACTCAGGACAAGCTCTACTACGCCGTGCAGCTCTGTTTCCAGCAAGGCGAGAAGGTCTCCAACAATATAGCAGAGTACGAGGGATTGATAGCGGGCCTGAAGGCCGCCGCTGCCCTGGGAGTGAAGCGTCTTACTATCAAGGGCGATTTGCAGCTCCTTGTCAATTTCTCCAACAAGGTATACGAGCCAAGAGATGAGCACATGGAGGCCTACCTTGCGGAGGTCCGCAGGATGGAGAAGCAGTTCTGGTGGTTGGAGCTGCAGCATGTCCCCCGCGGCACTAATCAAGAGACCGACGACATCGCCAAACGGGCATCCAGGCGTTTGCCCCAGGAGGCGGGCGTCTTTGAGGAACGGCTCTTCAAGCCTTCAGCCCTGCCACCATTGTCGAGCACAGCACAGCCTCGGGTGGAGCTTCCTCAGCCACCTGCCTCGGGAGCCCCAGCCTATGGCCCAGCCTCAGGAGCGCGCCTGCTCCTGACGATGGAGCCTCAGGAGGGGTGCTGGATCACAGAGCTTAGGAGCTACTTAACGCAATGGACCTTGCCAGAGAAGGAGGAGGAGGCAGAGCATGTGGCATGGCAAGCCACAGCGTACTGCATCATGGATGGAGAGCTCTAATGGAAATGACCGAATGATGTGGCCCTGCATTGCATCACCAGGGAACAAGGGAAGGAACTGCTGGCAGATATACACGGTGGAGACTGTGGGCATCATTCATCATCACGGACCCTCGTCGGCAAGGCGTTCCGAAGCGGTTTCTATTGTCCCACTGCGCTCAATGACGCTGTCGAACTTGTGAAGGCTTGCGAGGCCTGCCAATTCCATGCCAAGCAGATCCATCAGCCGGCAGGAGGTCTGCAAACCATACCCCTCACATGGCCATTCGCGGTCTGGGGGCTGGACATCCTGGGCCCTTTTCCTCGGGCGCCAGGGGGCTATCGCTACCTCTACGTCGCCGTGGACAAGATCACCAAGTGGGCCGAAGTCGAGGCCGTCCGCACCATCCCTGCTGGTTCTACGGTCAAGTTCATCAAGGGCATCATGAGCCGGTTCGGAGTGCCGAACCGCATCATCACTAACAATGGTTCGCAGTTCACCAGTAACCTTTTCAGAACATATTGTGCTAACCTTGGAACACAGATATGCTATGCTTCGGTGGCACATCCTCGAAGCAACGGCCAGGCCGAACGGGCCAACGCAGAAGTCCTGAGGGGCCTCAAGACCAGGACATTCAAGAAGAAACTGGAGGCCTGCGGCAGAGGCTGGTATGACGAGCATCAGTCCGTGCTGTGGTCCATCCGCACAACCGCGACCAAGCCGACTGGGGAGACCTCCTTCTTCTTGGTCTGCGGAGGTGAAGTGGTCCTCCCTCACGAGGTCAGGCGTCGATCCGCGCGGGTCTTGGCGTTCGATCAGATGCTGCAGGACGCCATGCGGGGGACGGACCTCGTGCTGGGGGAGGAGCATCGTCAAGAAGTTGCGCTGCGAGCGGCAAGGTACCAGCAGGCACTCCGGCGATACCACTGCCGCAACATCCGCCCCAGAACTCTCGAGGTAGGGGACCTCGTGCTCCGACGGGTCCTCTGCAGGGAGGGACTGCATAAGCTCTCTCCTATGTGGGAGGGCCCGTTCAAGGTTGTTCATGTTTCTAAGCCTGGCTCCGTGCACTTGGAGACTCAGGAGGGAGTACCTGTACAAAATGCGTGGAATATCCAGCACCTCCGGAGGTTTTACCCCTGAAAAGGCCCGGAGCCTGTGAAGAAGGCGAATGCCTGTGAAGCTCATCTTTTTGGAAAAGGTCCAGAGACTGTGAAGAAGGCGAATGCCTGTGAAGCTCATCTTTTTGGAAAAGGCCCAGAGCCTGTGAAGAAGGCGAATGCCTGTGAAGCTCATCTTTCTGGAAAAGGCCTAGAGCCGGTGAAGAAGGCGAATGCCTGTGAAGCTCATCTTTTTGGAAAAGGCCCAGAGCCTGTGAAGAAGGCGAGTGCCTGTGAAGCTGTCGCGTTTTGGAAAGGGCCCGGAGCCTGTGAAGAGGGCCAACGCCCGTGAAGCTCGCTTCCCCGAAGAAAGGCCCGGAGCCTGTGAAGAGGGCCAACGCCCGTGAAGCTCGCTTCCCC
Source organism: Triticum dicoccoides (assembly GCF_002162155.2). Lineage (NCBI taxonomy): Eukaryota > Viridiplantae > Streptophyta > Magnoliopsida > Poales > Poaceae > Triticum > Triticum dicoccoides. The sequence goes on along the minus strand of NC_041385.1, from coordinate 535,656,746 downwards.
GAAGAAAGGCCCTGAGCCTGTGAAGAGGGCCAACGCCCGTGAAGCTCGCTTCCCCGAAGAAAGGCCCGGAGCCTGTGAAGAAGGCCAACGCCTGTGAAGCTCGCCGCCCGTGACACTCTCACGTAATAATGAGTTGGGGCTGTGCACTTAGCTCCGCGCTAGTGAGAAGACGTCGAAGACTAGACTAGGTGCCGGACGCGGCTTTTTCATTTGCTTTCTGCAGTTGGCTAGTTCATTCCCATTTGGAGTTATTATCGAAACTGTCGCCGCCTTTTGACATGTGGTTCTTCGACCTTTTTCGCTCTCCTGCCTCGGTTTCTCTGGCGCGGGGGCTCGCGAGGCGGAAGCCCCAGGAGCCCTCACGAGCGTTCCTGCCCCTACCGCTCAAATTTTCCCGGCCCGGGTCCACTATCGGAGCACCCCTCCGGACCATGCCTCACGGGCACCACGACGCGAATACAGGGCCTGGGTCGATCGGCCCCGCGGCTGGAGCTAGGGGTTACTTGCGAATGGGCTCACAACAAAAAGGAACAATATCGGGATAACAAAAAGACAGTACGATGATCGACGACGTTAACCCAAACGCGCCCCCACAGGGCCACACATTGCTGTCTTTTTGCGCAGGAGAAAAGAAAGGAAAGAACAAAAGTAGGCGAAGCACGTCCCGTGCCGGCCCTCTTGGAAGACTCGAGCCGCCTCCGGAGCTCAGGCGGACTCCCTCTCGCGCTTCCCCGGGGCGCGACGGCGAGCAGACCCGCTGCCACCCTCCAAGCAGGCGCGGCGGTGAGGAAGCTGGCCGCGGCCGCTTCTAGAAGGGTCGCTACCCGAAGAAGAGCTGGTGAAGCTTGAGGAGTCACGGGCGTCGCCAACTGCCCACGCGCTACCCTCTCCGTCCTCGCCGGGGCCGAGTCCCCGGTCGCGGTCGTCATCTTCAGGGCACCACCCCGCACGGCGACCATCTTCCCCAAACACCTTCATGTAGAGGGTGGCGTCGCCGTCGAACTTGAGGTGCAGAGAGCACCGGCGGTGGAGACCCCGCGCGCGAGCAAATGTCTGCCAGCCGTGGGTCAGGGCCAGGTTCCCTGCAGCGGAGACCTCCAGCGAGGCCCGCGAGGCCCAGCTGCAGCAGCCATCCGCCTGGAGCCAGAGGCCACCCAAGGCGCCGGCTGGGAGCTCACCCAGGAGGAAGCGAGGGAGTTGAAGCCGGGTGCCGGTCGGCTCCACCACCCACACAATGAACTCCGGCAGCACCTCCGCGGAATGAGGCGCGGCCTCGGGGGTCGCATGGCCGGAGCACGCCCGCCGACCATGGCCAGCCGCTCATCGCCGCGCAGAGAGTCACCTCCGCGACCGCTGGTGGCCGCCGTGGAGGCCACATGATGCTTGCGAGGGCGACCACGACCGTGCTTGGGCGGGGAAGAGGAAGACTCGACCTGGCGGGCTTTTCCCTTCTCTGCGGCCGAAAACTTCCTTGGTGGAGCCATGGAGAAGAAGGAGAAGCAAGGGGGGATAGGTTGGAAGGGCGCATGTCGTTCCGTACTTATAGCCGGCGAAGGCCAACCGTCGACCTCCACGATCGCAGGTAATCATGACCCGCTTTGCATGCAGGGGCTTGTCGAATCCGCACGGATACCAAGGCGTCGTGGGGAAGCGGAGCCACCCTCGACCAATCGACCACCACGCGGCGCCCAAGGCCGCAGGCTGTTAGGGCCTGCGACGCTTCACACTTGCCCTTTCGCCTCTCTGCTCGGCCAAGTTCGGGCGCGCCGTGGGCCTGGGGGCTACTGTCGGCGTTCCGGGAATGGGGGTCCCCAGACTTGCCTGCCTGCGGCCTGCGGCATGGCTCAAAGGAGGCCCAGCACAGCCCATCTTCATCAACACAAGCTCAAGACCCTTGCGAGGGGCCAAGCCTCGTAGGGCGGACGACAAGGAGCTCCCTCAGGCACGGCCTCGTCAGGCTGGCTCGTGAGGAGGCGGAGAGTTCAAGGCGGGGTACCTCGCGAGGTGCCCATGACGCAAGCCATGACGACCAAGGGCGGCAGTCGGGCGCCAGCCCGCGCAGTGTCCTCCTTTCCTCTTTGGTGAAAAGGGGGCAAGCACAGGCGAGAGCATCCAGCAAAGGCGCCCATTTCGGTGCAATAAGACCAGGACCAGCCCAACGGCCGGAAGGAAGTCATTGTGGAGCCCAAGCAGGCGTCACCACCAGAGCCTTTGACAGGCGAGGACCAACTTTAGTCAGGGTAAGAGTACCCGCTGTTCCCCTGCAAAATGGCCAATTGTTGGCGCCCTTCCCGCTCAATATTTGGGAAGTGGCCCAGGGCCTTTGCCTATAAATAGGACTAGCCACCCCCAAGGTAGAGGCATCTTGATCCGATCGAGAAACCAGTAGATAGAGCGATTGAACTCCTCCCAGCAGTTCGTCGCACTAGCCAAGAACAGACCCTCGCGAGGCTGTTCTGCCTTGTATTGTTCATCATCAAGCCCAAGAGGCAATCCACCACACCACACACTGAGTAGGGTATTACACCACAATGGTGGCCTGAACCAGTATAAATCTTGTGTCTCTTGTGTTGTTCAGCTTGGTAGTTTAGGTCCAAGCGATTCGGCGAGGAACGAGCCGGTAGAGGGTTGAATCTCTGCGCGCACCCCAATGTTCGAACCTAAAGGGTCTGCCGGAACCCAAAATCCGACGACCGTCCCGTTGACGACCTCTACGAGGAGTGGCTCGCTTGCATCACTGAGCTCGTCAGTGCCGCAGGGGGCTCCTCTGCACTGTCCCTCTCGCTGCCTCGCCCTCCGTCCTGCGTGGGTGATGCAGCTCAAGAGGTGCCTCCGCCACCTCCTCCCCAAGAAGGTGCCCTGGCTCCAAGGCGCGCGGACCCTGGAAGATATCCACCGTGTCCAGCACCCACGCGACAAGAAAGGAGCTGCCAAGAAATCCCTTGTCCCCAAGAAGGTGCTCGTGTGCTTCCTGCACCGGCACGCCATGATAGCATCCCTGCGCCAGCACGTCAAGACCCCGTGCTGCCCCAGGCAGCAGCGCGCGGGAATCCCCAGGAGCAAGCCCCGCGTCAGCAGAGAGCTCCGGTGGCCGCCACAGGCTGCCACGCCTTCACCACCGAGGTACGCAGTGTCGCCTGGTTGGGCAAGTTCAAGCCGGACCTGCCTCCTCGCTATGACGGCACTGCCGACCCCGCGGAGTTCCTGCAACTCTATGAAATAGGCATTGAAGCGGCCAATGGGGACGGAAAGGTCATGGCGAACTGGTTTCCCATGGCGCTCAAGGACGGTGCCCGCACCTGGCTCTTGAACCTGCCTCCTGGCATGATCTCCTCCTGGGACGAGATGCGCACCCGCTTCATCGCCAACTTCCAGGGCACTCGCGACCGTCCGCCGGCCGTGGGTGACCTGCTCCGCATCAAGCAGCAACCCAGAGAGACCTTGCAAAAGTACATCCAGTGCTTCAACAACGCTCGCCTCAAGATTCCCAATGTGACCGAGGAGGCCATCATCTCAGCATTCTCTGACGGTGTTCGTGATGTCAAGATGAAGGAGGAACTAGCGATCCACGAAGATCTATGCACGTCTCTGGAGCTGTTCAACCTGGCGACCAAGTGCGCAAGGGCTGAGGAGGGACGCCTCTCCCTTCTCGAGCTCCCAGCTGCAGATCCAGAAGAGAAGAAAGCAAAGGCCAAGGATGTGAAGCGCAAAGGAGCAACTATGTCGCAGCAGAGCCGGATACGAAGCGCGGCTAGGACCAGTCAGAGTCGTCCAAGCGCAGCCGGTACTGTGTGTACCACAATATCCATACCCACAACACCAATGAAGGCCAAGAGCTCAGAGCCGTGCGAGAAGGCCATGTCGGTCGACGCCCCGAGCACAACGATCGGGGCTACAGCCGAGGCGGAGGAAGAGGTGGAGGACGATGGGACGACTGTGGCCATCGCCAAGGGTGGTGTGACCGGCCTCGTGAGTACCTCTAGCAGGACCAGCCTCGTGAGGCGGCTTGGAGGGATGAGCCTCGTGAGGATCGACCACAAGGCAACGCAGGCCTTCCTCCTCTACCACCACCGCCAAGAAGGAATGATGACCATCATTAGGACGAGGGGGCTGGGGGCTTCCAGGAGCCGCGTGCTATCGCTTGCATCTTGGGCGGCGCCCAGGCCCCTGCCTCTCAGCACATCTTCGAGCCGTTTGCTTGCGAGGTGAATGCAGTCCTCCCCAAGCTCAAGGCCACGCGCCCTCTCAGGTGGTCCGCATGCGCCATCATGTTCAACTTAGCGGCAACAGCTGGTGTCCTCCCAATGCTCTGTTCCCCAGTCATCAACAATGTGCAAGTTACCAGGACCCTCATCAACGGCGGAGCAGGGCTCAACGTCCTGTCTGTCGAGACGTTCAACAATCTCCAAGTGCCATAATATCAGCTTCAGCCAACCAAGCCTTTCTCAGGAGTCACGGATGGTTCTACTATCCCGATAGGGCAGGTCCACCTCCCTGTCACCTTTGGACAGCGCAAGAACTACTGTACCGAGGTCATTGACTTCGATGTTTCCCACATTCGCCTTCCGTACAATGCCATCCTCCGATATCCAGCCCTGGACAAGTTCATGGCAGTGACTCACCATGGATACAACGTCCTCAAGATGCCAGGAAGTGGTGGAGTCATCACGGTCCCCTGTGAAGAGAAGGATGCGGTGTGCTCTCTTGAGCGCGCCTTCCAAGATGCGTCAATCGAGGACCCAGATAGCAAGAGTGGAAACCTCCCTGAAGCAGATCCCAAGAAGAAGAAGACATCACCCAGCTCAAGGCCTCAGGAGGCAGGCACCTCCGGAGGCACTGCGCCAGGATCTGCGCCCATCCAAGAGGCACCGCCCTCCGTCGATAGGAAGGCGCGCACGGCACCCTCCTCGGGCAAGGCTCGGGGGCTCTCTCCTGGAGGGTCACTGACTTTGCCAAGATCACGAGGGAGGCACTCGGGCACCACTTCGAGGCGTGCTTCGCGGCACGTCTCCCTCAAGAAGCCATAAGGCAAAGAGGACCCAACCCTCAGGATTTCATCACCAAGGTTACTCAGGAGCTGCAGGAATAGAGAGTCATGTGCGACGACCCCCGCCTGCCGGCGTAGCTCCTCATCTAGGCGAGGATGGCGGGCTACACGTCTGCATCGACTACGCAAGGATCAATCGAGTCGTGTCTCAAGAGCGCTCCTGGCCTTCGCGTGTGGGACGTTGCGAGGGTGCACCTCACAGCTACGTTCGCATGCCTTTCGGCCTGCCGAACGCGGCTGCTGCTCACCAGCATCTGATGAGCAGCATTCTGGAGGCTCAGGTGGCCAGGCACCGTGCGTTCCTGGAGGAAATGGAGATGGACCTCGCTGGGCCGCCGGGACCTCCAGAGCCTCCCGAGGCTCAGAGTTCCGAAGGCTCGTGACGATTGGCTTCCTCACCGCGCACCGTCAGCTACTCCAACAATCGCTCTGCAATGGTACCAGGTGACATCCTTCGAGTTTCATTTCAGCTGGGAGCGCCCTCAGGCTGTTGTGTTTTTAGCTTACCTTGTTGGGGGCGCCCCCCGGGCTGCATCATCCCCACGCCGCTCAGGCCTGACCCAGTGGTGTGTGCCTTTCCTTGTGTCTATCTAAGTTGGATTACCTCTTCATGCTCAACTTGCTTATGATTATCACCTCTCGCCCGTCGGGGCCCCTTTTTCTCCCTCATGCAAATCGCTTGCACGTTAAAAGGGGGGGGGGAGCTGAGGGAGTCCTGGACTAGGGGGTGTCCGGATAGCCGAACTATCATCATCGGCCGGACTCCAAGACTATGAAGATACAAGATTGAAGACTTCGTCCCGTGTTCGGATGGGACATTCCTTGGCGTGGAAGGCAAGCTTGGCGATACGTATATGTAGATCTCCTACCATTGTAACCGACTCTGTGTAACCCTAGCCCTCTCCAGTGTCTATATAAACCGGATGGTTTTAGTCCATAGGACGAACAACAATCATACCATAGGCTAGCTTCTAGGGTTTAGCCTCCTTGATCTCGTGGTAGATTTACTCTTGTAATACCCACATCATCAATATCAATGAAGCAGGACGTAGGGTTTTACCTCCATCAAGAGGGCCCGAACCTGGGTAAAGCATCGTGTCCCTTGTCTCCTGTTACCATCCGCCTAGACGCACAGTTTGGGACCCCCTACCCGAGATCCGCCGGTTTTGACACCGACATTGGTGCTTTCATTGAGAGTTCCTCTGTGTCATCACCGATAGGCTCGATGGCTCCTTCGATCATCAACAACGACACAGTCCAGGGTGAGACTTTTCTCCCCGGACAGATCTTCGTATTCGGCGGTTTTGCACTGCCGGCCAATTCGCTTGGCCATCTGGAGCAGATAGAAAGCTACGCCCCTGGCTGTCAGGTCAGATTTGGAAGTCTGAACTTCACGGCTAACATCCGCAGAGACTTGATCTTCGATGGATTCGGGCCACAGCCGAGTGTGCTGCACTATCACGATGGGCATGATTCAGCTCTGCAGCCGGACAGTGCCCTAGAGGCCGCACACGAGCCTGCTTCGACCCTCGATTCGGAGCCGGCTGCGCAGATCGAGGACGGGTGGCTAGACACCGCCTCAGGGGCTGCAACCTCTACGGGGATGGAGCCGAATACTGACCTTGTCCCTTGTGAAGCTCGTGACTCCGAGGTGCCGGACTCCTCGCCAGACTCCGAACCTCCCGCGTCCCCTCCAATCGAATCCGATTGGGCGCCGATCATGGAGTTCACCGCTGCGGACATCTTTCAACATTCACCTTTCGGCGACATCTTGAGTTTGCTAAAGTATCTCTCGTTATCAGGAGAGCCCTGGCCGGACTGCGGTCAGGACAGTTGGGATGCGGACGACGAAGAAATTCAAAGCCCACCCACCACCCACTAAGTAGCCACTGTCGACGATCTAACTGACATGCTAGACTTTGACTCCGAGGACATCGAAGGTATGGACGACGATGCCGGAGACGACCAAGAACTAGTGCCTACTGGGCACTGGAAAGCCACCTCGTCATATGACATATACATGGTGGATATCCCAAAGGATGGGAATGGCGAGGGAACAGCGGAGGACGACCCCTCCAAGAAATAGCCCAAGCACCGGCGTCAGCGGCGCCCCTCTAAATCCTGCCACAGCAAGAATGGAGATTCCGGCACCGAAGATAATAATACCCCAGACAGTGCCGAAGACAACCCCCTCCAGCAAGATTCAGCACAGGAGGACGGAGAAGCCAGCCCTCATGAGATAGCGGCAGACGAAGAGGTAGAGGATGATAATTACATGCCTCCCTCCGGAGATGAGGCAAGCCTCGACGACGACGAATTTGTCATGCCTGAGGATCCCGTCGAACAAGAGCGTTTTGAACGCAGGCTTATGGCCACGGCAAACAGCCTCAAGAAAAAGCAGCAACAGCTTAGAGCTGATCAAGATCTGCTCGCCAACAGGTGGACTGAAGTCCTTGCGGCCGAAGAGCATGAGCTCGAACGCCCCTCCAAAAGCTACCCCAAACGCAAGCTGCTCCCCCAATTAGAGGAGGAGGCATATAAACCTGCATCACCAGCGCACAATACGGCTGACCGACCACCTCGTGGCCGCGACAGAGAGGCCTCTAGGCCCTCCGCTAGAACCGTACCCCGGCATCGCTCGAAAAGCACAAAGCCACAGGGGAATGCTCCGGACTTGCGAGACATATTGGAGCATAAGGCAATACAATCAATATCGATCTACGGATCGCGTGGGCGCCCCATGATACGTGACGACAACCGTCGCGCCGGACACAGCAAGTCCGGCCGGGCCGAACACAGTAGACAAAGCTCGTTTGTGCTTCGTCGCGATATAGCCCAATACAGAGGCGCCGCACACCCACTATGCTTCACAGATGAAGTAATGGATCATCAAATACCCGAAGGGTTTAAACCCGGGAATATTGAATCCTATGATGGCACAACAGACCCCGCGCTTTGGATCGAAGACTATCTCCTTCATATCCACATGGCCCACGGTGATGATCTTCACGCCATCAAATACCTCCCACTCAAGCTTAAAGGACCAGCTCGGCATTGGCTTAACAGCTTGGCAGCAGAATCAATTGGGTGTTGGGAGGACCTCGAAGCCGCATTCCTTGATAACTTCCAGGGCACGTACGTGCGACCACCAGACGCTGACGACCTAAGCCATATAATTCAGCAGCCAGACAAATCGGCCAGACAATTCTGGACACAGTTCTCAACTAAGAAAAATCAAATTGTTGACTGTCCGGATGCGGAGGCCCTCGAGGCCTTCAAACATAACATCCGCGACGAGTGGCTTGCCCGGCACCTAGGACAGGAAAAGCAGAAATCCATGGCAGCCCTCACATCACTCATGACCCACTTCTGCGTGGGAGAGGACAGCTGGCTAGCCCGCAGCAACAACCTAAGCAAAAATTCTGGCAGTCCGGATACCAAGGAATGCAATGGCAGGTCACGTCGCAACAAGAACAAACGCTGCATTAACAACGACAATAATGAGGATACGACAGTCAATGCCGGATTCAGAGGCTCCAAACCCGGTCAGCGGAAAAAGTCATTCAAGAGAACTATTCCGGGTCCGTCCAATTTGGACCGAATACTCGATCGCTCGTGCCAGATACACAGCACCCCAAAAAAGCCAGCTAACCACACCAACAGGGATTGTTGGGTATTCAAGCAGGCAGGCAAGCTAATCGCCGAAAACGACGACAAGGGGCTGCATAGCGATGAGGCGGAAGAGACCCGACCGCCGAACAATAGAGGACAGAAGGGTTTCCCCCCACAAGTGTGGACGGTGAACATGATATACGCAACCCACATACCCAAGAGGGAGCGGAAGCGCGCACTCAGGGACGTATACGCGATGGAGCCAGTCGCCCCGATGTTCAACCCATGGTCCTCCTGCCCGATCACTTTCGATCGAAGGGACCACCCCACCAGCATCCGCCACGGCGGATTCGCTTCATTTGTTTTAGACCCAATCGTCGATGGATTTCACCTCACCAGAGTCCTGATGGACGGCGGCAGCAGCCCGAACCTGCTTTATCAGGATACAGTGCGCAAAATGGGCATAGACCCCTCAAGGATTAAACCCACAAAGACGACCTTTAAAGGCGTCATACCAGGTGTAGAGGCCAATTGTACAGGCTCAGTTACACTAGAAGTGGTCTACGGATCCCCGGATAACTTCCGAAGCGAGGAGTTAATCTTCGACATAGTTCTATTCCGCAGCGGCTATCATGCTCTGCTCGGACATACCGCGTTTGCAAAGTTCAACGCGGTGCCGCACTACGCATACCTCAAGATCAAGATGCCAGGCCCTCGAGGGGTCATCACGGTCAATGGAAACACTGAACGCTCTCTCTGAATGGAGGAACATACAGCGGCTCTCGCGGCAGAAGTGAAATTCAGCCTCTTAAGGCAATTCTTGAGTCCGGCCGTTAAGCGATCGGACACGGCTAAACGCGCCCGGAGTAACCTACAAAAGACCACCTGGCACGTTCCGAGCACGCGTAGCAATGCGGCCCCAACCGCAGCCCTTGCAAAATTGCATGACTGGTCCTTCGCGTACATCATTACGCTCTGGAGATACCATGGGCATAGGGGAGGGGCACAACCACGACAGGCCCAGAATGCGGCTTAACCACACCAGGGGCTCCCAAGTGTGTCATTCTTTTTTTACTTTTTCTTTTTTTTCTTACCCAGAGGACTCCGTTCATCAGAGGCCCTGTCCGGCAGTAGAGCTGCCGAACTCACGATGCAACGACCAGGGAAGGAGAAAGGCTACGACGAATATCCAGGTGGTCTCCATTACGAGCATTAAATCTGTTTTATACACCATTCCGCAGCCTACCCCTGGAGGGGTACATGTTTAATAGTCCCATCCCTTGCTTACCGCACTATTTGTATCATTCTGCATTCATAGCAGTATTTCTTGAATAAACAATGCAACACCTTTTTGCTTATAATTGCATTCCTTTCTTATACATATGTTCATTTACGACATGTTGCATCCGTACCCTTTGGTACGGCTAAATACACCAGGGGCTTAAGTTCCCCACATTATGGTGTGATAAGTCCGAACACTTTCACAAGTGTGGCACCCCGAACTTATAGCATTATATGCATCGGCTCCGAATCATGTCTTGGGTCAACAGTTGGGTTTGCCCGGCTCCCATGTTTTGGTACCTTACGTTCCGTTGTATCGGCTAAGGTAGCACTGGGAGAACCACTGCGATTGCGCCCCAGTTGAGCTGGGCGAGCGCCTCAGTGGAGAAAGCTAAAACTGACCATCATTATGAGGCGAGAGTCGGTCGCTATTCGAGAGGTTTTTTTTCGAGTCCCTAAAGACTTATGCCGCTTAGAGCGAGGAACCGGCTCTGTCCGGCCCAGGCGTGGATAGCGCCCTGAATTTGGCCTTCCGAACACTAGGGGCTTCGCCGAAATTTAAAATTATAGAATTCTATGGCTAAGTGAGAGTGTTCAAGCATTATAAGTCCGGTTGCCTTGTTCATTGTGTTGAGCGCCTCCCTAGATGGACCCAAAAATGGGAACAAGAGTGCTCAAATTTATCCCGAACACCCCAGCACTCGCCGACGACTGGCCATCTCTCAGATTTGATAAACGGCCGCACAGAAGGTAATATTTTAAATTAACAAGCGTTGCTTAGCGCATATGAACAAAGTTTTCAGCGCATAGGATAACAAAATGCGAGTCTACTCAAATATTACATCTTTGGAGCACTCACCCGCAATAATGCGGGCACCCTTCAGGACACTCTTATAATACATCTCGGGCGTGCGATACTCCTTGCCCGGCGGCGGCGCGTCCGTCAAAAGCTTCTCAGCATCCATCTTGCCCCATTGCACCTTTGCACGGGCAAGGGCCCGACGGGCACCTTCAATACAGGCGGAGTGCTTGATGACTTCAACCCATGGACAAGCATCCACTAGCCGCCGCACCAGGCCGAAGTAGCTCCCAGGCATGGCCTCCTTGGGCCACAGCCGAACTACGAGGCCCTTCATGGCCTGTTCGGCCACCTTGTGGAGCTTGACCAGCAGCTTCAGCTAGTCGCTAAGGGGCACCGGATGTCCGGCCTCAGCATACTGAGACCAGAAGACCTTCTCTATCGAGCTCCCCTCCTCGGCCCTGTAGAAAGCGGCAGCATCGGACACGCTGCGGGGCAGATCTGCGAACGCTCCTAGAGAGCTCCGAATTCGGGTAAGTAATAGGTAATTCGCATTCACATGCTTGCTTTGCATGAAAAATGCCTTACCCGCCGCTATTTTCTTCAACGCCTTCATTTCCTGGAGGGCCTTGTGGGCTTCGGCCTTAGCGGCTTTGGCACTCTCAAGAGCCGATGCAAGCTCGGACTCTTGAGTCTTAGAGTCGCGCTCCAAACTCTCATGTTTTTCCACGAGAACCTGGAGCTCTTGCTGTACCTCCGCCACCTGCGCCTCCTACTTCTCTCGCTCGGTGCACTCCGCGGCCGCATTACGTTCGGCCGCGGACACCGCCTCCTTCAGGGTCGCCACCTCGTTCGTGGCCCCTGCAATACCCACGTTATCCTTGTCATTCTTCTTGCAACCAAATCCTTTTCTATAAGGTACAACTTTAATAAGGTGTTACTCACCTTCCTTGTCCTCGAGATGCTTCTTGGCACGGCCGAGCTCGTTCTCGGACCGCTCGAGGCTTTGCTTCAAAGCATCGACCTCCGCAGTCAGTGCGGCAGAGGTCAGCAGCGCAGCCTGCAATCCCATATTGACATATTTTTTATGACTCCTACGTATATCTTTTTAGATCCTCAGTCCGGCTTCTCTTTCCGAACACCGAACCGAGCATTAGGGGCTACTGTCTATGCGGTACTATTTTACATATACTCAAATTCTTACCTCAAAGCCTGTTAGAAGGCTGTTGCAAGCTTCGGTCAGCCCGCTTTTGGCGAGCTGAACCTTCTGAATCACCGCACTCATGACGGTGCGGTGTTCCTCTTTGATGGAAGAGCCGTTGAGCACCTCCAGCAAGCTATCCGGCGCCTTCGGTTGGGCGGAGGCCGCCGGTGTCATGCCCGCCGGACTCCGGAACCATTACAGGTTCTGGTGCGGAGTCCGATACGAAGTTCGGGAGGTTGCCCTGTGGCACCTCCGGGGCCTCCTCCTCCGGGTGGGTCCCTCTCTGGGATCCCACCTTGGCGTCGTCAGCGTCACGGGGGGTGGAGGCGGTCGGAAGCGATGAACTATCCACATCTGACGCACCCAAGGACCCGCTCGACGAAGCGGGAAGATCGTCCTTCGGCGGACTACAGGGTTGTATGCGGCATTAGAAAGACACCATGTGGTGAAAAGAAAAATCATGAAGTTATTCGGGAGTCCGGATACTTACGATCTCGCCAGGGGCTTGGCCCTTGAAGGCCAATCCTCGTCGTCGTCGCCGGTGTTGGCGGAACAGTCCGGGGGAAGAATCCTTCCCTTCTTGGACCCTTCGGCCTCCCTCGTTGGGGAGGCCTTCCTTTTCTTCCCTCCCCCCGCTGGGGGAGAGGCCTCTTTCTTCTCCTCCTCGTCCTCGTGGGAGAAGTCCGCCTCGGAGTCATCGAACGATGAGTCCAATGACACCTGAAGACGCGAACTCTTTCGAGTGCCCGTGGCCTTCTTCTTGGCCTTCTTCTCTGGCACGACGTGGGGTGCCGGAACCAGTAGCCCCGTTAAGCGGGCGTCCGCTGGGTCTTCTGGCAAAGGGGCCGGACAGTTAGTCCGCTCGGCCTTCTTCAGCCAGTCCTGTCAAAGGAAAGGGAGTTTAGATCCCGCATAGAGTCAAACTATGGAAAAACAAGTGTCCCGTAAAGGTAAAATTGCTTACCTTGCTAGCCGGATGCTGCGAGCTGAATCCGCGATCTTCGGTAGCGGATGCAGGAGCCTCGGCGCCCTTAAACAACACCCTCCAGGCCTCTTCGTACGTAGTGTCGAAGAGCCTGTTCAAAGTATGGTGCTACGCCGAATCGAACTCCCACATATTGAAGTCCCGTTGTTGGCACGGGAGGATCCGGCGGATGAGCATGACCTGGACTACGTTGACAAGCTTGAGCTTCTTGTTCACTAGCTTTTGGACGCAGGCTTGGAGTCCGGTCTGCTTCTCCGAATCGCCCCATGTCAGGCCACTCTGTTTCCAGGAGTTGAGCCGTATGGGGATGCCAGATTTGAATTTGGGGGCCGCTGCCCATTCAGGGTCACGCGGCTCGGTGATGTAGAACCACCCCGATTGCCACCCCTTGATGGTTTCCACGAAGGTGCCCTCGAGCCAAGTAACGTTGGGCATCTTGCCCACCATGGCGCCTCCGCACTCCGCTTGGCTGCCCTTCACAACCTTCGGCTTGACACTGAAGGTCTTGAGCCACAAGCCGAAGTGGGGCTGGATGCAGAGGAAGGCCTCGCACACGACGATAAACGCCGAGATGTTGAGGATGAAATTCGGGGCCAGATCATGGAAATCCAGGCCGTAGTAGAACATGAGCCCCCGGACAAAGGGGTGGAGTGGCAAGCCTAGTCCATGGAGGAAATGGGGAAGGAATACCACCCTCTCATGGGGCCCGGGGGTGGGTATGAGCTGCCCCTCGTCAGGGAGCCGGTGCGTGATGTCACTGGACAGATATCTGGCGCTGCGTAGCTTCTTGATGTGCCCCTCCGTAACGGAGGAGGCCATCCACTTGCCTCCCACTCCATTCATGGCTGGAGAAGGTCGAGGTGAGATGTGCGGACTTGGGCGCTGGAGCTCGAGTACGCGGAGAGGGATAAGCAAAGGAGGAAGAAGGCGTAGGTAAAAAGGTGGATCCTTATCCCCTTATATATGGGCGGACGAAACTATGCGTCCCCACCGGCCTGGTAATACTCGCTTATCTCCCAAGCGCTGCAATCAATGGCGCGGTTGGGTTACCCACGTCCGTATTGATGAGAATCCCGGAATAAGGGGGACACGATCTCTGCTTCGACAAGACGTGCCAAGGAAACCGCTTCGCTAAACGCGCTGAGGTGGTATAACAAAAACAATTCGAGTAAAGGCTTGGTTGTGGTGTGACGTCATGCCACAAAATACGTCAGCAGATTGAACTTGTGTAAATATTATTCTCTCTACGGTGGTATGTGGAATTTATTTTGCAGAGCGGGACACTATCCTGGTGTTCATAATCTTCTATAAATTATTCGGAGGAGGAACCCGCCTTGCAATGCCGAAGACAATATGCGCGCCGGACTCGTCGTCATTGAAGCCTGGTTCAGGGGCTACTGAGAGAGTCCTGGACTAGGGGGTGTCCGGATAGCCAAACTATCATCATCGGCCGGACTCCAAGACTATGAAGATACAAGATTGAAGACTCCGTCCCGTGTCCGGATGGGACTTTCCTTGGCGTGGAAGGCAAGCTTGGCGATACGGATATGTAGATCTCCTACCATTGTAACTGACTCTATGTAACCCTAGCCCTCTCCGGTGTCTATATAAACCGGAAGGTTTTAGTCCATAGGATGAACAACAATCATACCATAGGCTAGCTTATAGGGTTTAGCCTCCTTGATCTTGTGGTAGATCTACTCTTGTAATACCCACATCATCAATATCAATCAAGCAGAACGTAGGGTTTTACCTCCATCAAGAGGGCCCGAACCTGGGTAAAGCATCGTGTCCCTTGTCTCCTGTTACCATCCGCCTAGACGCACAGTTTGGGACCCCCTACCCGAGATCCGCCGGTTTTGACACCAACAGCGCCTGAGCATCGCCACTCAGGGGTTCTTACTGGCTCTCCAGCCCTCACCCCCTGGCCTTGACCCACGACATTGTGACCTTTCATACCAGCGGCGGCTGAGCTCGCTCGAGGGCCAGGACCTTAGGACGTAGAGTATTTGCATCTAACCCTCATGCAGGAACACTCAGCCGCCCAAGGCTCAAGATCAGGCGCAACCCGCATTGAGGTAGGGCCTCGTGTGTCCCGTGCTGGCTCACGAGTGCCAACATACACCTTGTCTAGCCCTCCCGTGTTGGCCACGTGTCAGGGCGGGGCTGTACACGCCCCGGGGGCTCCTCCCGGAGCGGAGCCCCCTCCCACGTACCAGTGGAAGCACCATGCTACGCGCTGGCTGACGACACTGCCAAGGAGCGCGTATGCCTGTACACAACTGAGGGCAGCCCACGACTGTATCAACCTTAGGGAGCCCAAAGCTCAATATCTGGCCTCATCACAAAGCCTCCCCTTGGGAGCGCTGCGCGAGGGGCTGGGCACGGGGGCTGCGCCCAGGTCACGCCCGAGCGCACGCCACCCAGCCAGGTCCCTCGTAGCTGGTCGTCGCGCGCCCCTCCCCGAGCAGAGCCAAGGTATGAAGACCGTTTGAGCGTGAAGGGGGACTCCTGAGCATTGCGACTCAGGAGCCTAATTGGTCACGTAGTCCCTCACTCCTTAGTTCCGAAAGGCTAACGGCGGTCGAGGTATGCGCGGTGCCGGGCCCTGCCGACATAGAACGACAGATCCTCTCCTAAACCCCTCCATATTTGCTGTTTGCGCGTCAAGGGGGACTCCTGAGCATCGCGACTCAGGAGCCTAACTTGCCACGTAGCCCCTCACTCCTTAGTCCCGTCCTGGTGATCTGGTCGGGGCTAACGGCGGCTGAGGTATGCCCGGCGCCGAGCCCTGCCGACGTAGACCACAAGCAAATAGGAAGGAAACCGCAAAATCTAGCAAATTCAGAAGCAAATATTACAGACCATAAATTGTTCTCACAATACCAAACACAAGTTTAAACGCCTCCACGAGGCACGGTGCATGTTGCAGGAATCGAAGCAGGAAAGAAGCCGTGAGAAGATCACCCCTGGGCCGCGCCGCTGCTCGTGGTGGAGTCGCGCTTGTCAGCTCCACCCTCCGAGGCCGCGGAGCCAGCAGCACCTCGCTTGGGCGCGGTGTTGAAGGCGCAGAACTTTGCCAGCAAGGACTCCGCTCGGCCCTTCACGGCATCGGCATCTGCGGCGGAGCGCTGGGCATCCACCGGCTCCAACAGGTCATCAAGGTTGGCGTCGGGGTTGCAGAGGTAGACGTGGCTGAGGATCCGCGTCAGCGCTGTGGAGGAAAGGACACGAGCCTCAACTTCGGCCATGGGGCCGATGTCGGTCACGACCTCCTCAAGCGCCTCGACCAGGAAGGGAACCAGCTTGGCGGGGCCTTCCGTGGCTCCGGCCAGCGGTTTCTCCAGGCCCTCTTCATAAAGCATCTTCAGCACCGTGCGAGCCCTCTCCTCATAACGCGTGAAGGCCGCACGGTCCTCGGCCAAGACCTTCGCCTTGGCGTCCAACTCAACCCTCTCCGCTTCTAGTGTCTTCTCCAGCGTCTTTAGCCGGCCGCGGTCAGCTGAGAGTTCGGCGTCACGGTCCTTGACGGCAGCCTCCCAAGCCTTCATCTAATCCTCCTTCGCCTGATGGTCACGAACCTCCTTGGCGAGCTCATCACGCAGCCCTTGCAGCTCGCCCTCCAGCGTTTTCCAGTGGCCCTTGACAGTTGAAGCATCCATCAATGCCGCATCATGAGCGGCAATGGCCTGGGAGGTGACTTGCTTCTCCTCCTCGGAATCCGTCATAGCCTGGCTCAGCGCCGCTCGGACGGAGGCGTCAGAGCGAACCCAGCCAGAGACCAGCTCCAGGCGCCCGGCCACCAGGCGGGGGTCGGTGCCCCGGAGATCCTCTCCCAGCCGACTCAGCTCGTCGGCAGCGCAGTCTAAGGCGACGAAGGAGGCAGAGGAGATGGGAACCGGCGGAGTAGGAGGAGAAGACGACAACGTGATCACAACTTGGGAGGTAGGGACTTCCTGAGCCTTGGCGACTTTGGCGACAACATCAAGCGCAGGCGCTTTCAGGGTCAGCGGGGCCACGGGGGCTGGCTCCCCGCTGGGGCGTCCCTCCTGGCCTCGCGAGGACGATCGGGCAGGGGAAGTGCGGGCTCCGCTGCCTCCCTTTCCTGCGAGTGAAGACGTGGCCACGACAGGTGAGCCCGCCCCAAGTGGGGTCGCCGCATCTCCCTTAAGCCTGTTTGCCGTAGGAGGAAGCCTACCCAAATAAGGGATGTCAGGCCTCGACGGCAAAAACAGGGGCAAAGCGGAGTTCAAGTACTGACTGGTCGGCTGCCGGGGATCCCACGGACTCCGGCCAAGCTTGAAGCCCGAGAGCCTCTTGCGGGGCTCAGCCTCGGGAGGTCCAGCACCAGAGGAAGGCGCAACGGGAGGGCTGGAGCTAGCTCCAGGTGGCACCAGGGCTGGAGTAGATCCTCGGGAGATCAGCCCCGACCTATCCTTCTTCGGGATCAAGGGCGGGTCCTCTCCCCCTCGCCTGGCGCCGGCCTCGTCGTTGTCCAGCATGGAACGGAGGGCGCTGGACCTTCGCCAGGGGGAAGTCTCCCCCATCCCCTTGATGGTCGCCTCCGAGTCACGCTCTTCCTCCTCCTCTTCATCTTCCTCCTCTCCCCCGCCGGAATCATAAGAGGACAAGTCCACCGTCGCCATCGCCGCCTGGCCCTCAGGGGCCTCCGCCGGCACCAAACCGACCCCGTCAAAGGTGGGCATGCAGTCTACCACCCGCTCCCACTCGTCGCGAAGAAACAAGGGAACTGGAGCACCCTCTGGGCTTGCCACGTCCTCCCCGACTAGGAAGCAGAGGGCTGCAGTCAGATCCTCATCAGACAGGGCATCCGAGCTTAAGTGGAGAACGACGTCCGCATCCTCGAGTCTCCACAGCGGGAGCGAGTGCGCCTGAAGAGGGGCCACCCGGTGCGACAGGAACTCCCTCAGGAGCGTGGCCCCGGTCAGTTTCGCCGCCCTTAGGTCGCCCGTCCTCAGGTCAGCGTTAATCTTCTCCAGCACCAGTTTCGCCTACCGGTCGTCGAGCTTCGTGTGATACCACGCCTCGACAACCTCGGGCTGCTCTGTGGGCAGCTCCAGCAGGGAGTTGTTGCATCTGGCATCCATCATGACCCACTTGCTCCGGAAGCCGTCGGCCCTCTTCCCGGCCTTCAAGATCACGTACTCCAAAGCTCGCGCATGCCGAGATATTGGCGCTAGTGACCCGGAGGGAGAAGAAGTGGCGCAGCAAGGCTACGGAGAGCATCACCCTGACGTGCGCCTCATAGTAGTAGGCGAAGATCCACAGGAGGAGAACGGAGTTGGGGTGGAGATGCAGAGCATCCAGCTGATATTGGCGAAGGATAGGAAGGAAGAACCCAGAGAAAGGAGGCACCAGACCAGCGATGACGGCGCTCATGAAGAGGGGGTAGAAGGTGCTCCCCTTGTCCTCCGGCTGGGCGGAGCCGATCTGGAGCGCAGTCTCACCCATCTCGTTGCCCTGCGCCGCTGCCATCTGGCGCGTGAGGGCAAGATTCTTCTCCATCATGTTTGGAGGATCCAGAGTCGGCGAGTACCAGGCCGGTGGGGCCCCGGCCACGGTCTTGTGGGGTGCCATTGCTCGCCGGAGATGAAAGGCTGAGGCGGATCTAGAGATTTCAGAAGCAGGAGGGTGGAGAGCAAGAAAGGGGATCTGGAGCAAGGCGAATGAGAGTAATGAAAGTAAGCCTAGCCCCGGGCCAGCCTTTTTGTCAGTCGGGCAGTTGCCGAGGCAGTGTGGGGAAGCGGAGACACCCACATCCAATCAACCACCACACGGCGCCCAAGGCCGCAGGCTGTTGGGGCCCGTGGCGCTCCGCACTTGCCCCTTCGCTTCTCTGCTAGGCCAAGTCCGAGCGCGCCTTGGGCCCGGGGGCTACTGTCGGCATTCTGGGAATGGGGGTCCCCAGACTTGCCTGCCTACGGCCTGCGGCATGGCTCAAGTAGTGGCCCAGTACGGCCCATCTTCATCAACGCAAACTTAAGACCCTTGTGAGGGGCCAAGCCTCGCGGGGTGTATGACGCAAGGCTTCCTCAGAAGCGGCCTCGCCAGGCAGGCTCGCGAGGAGGCCGAGAGATCAAGGCAAGGGTACCTTGCGAGGTGCCCATGATGCAAGCCATGACGATCGAGACCAGGCGGGCGCCGGCCTATGCAGTATCCTTGTTTCCTCTTCGGTGCAAAGGGGGCAAGCACAGGCGCGGAGTACCAAGGCATCAGGCAAAGGTTACCATTTCAGTGCAACAAGACCAAGGCCAGCAGAGTGTTACGTCTCCAACGTATCTATAATTTATGAAGCATTCATGCTATTTTTTATTTGTTTTGAATTACTACGGGCTTTATTATACACTTTTATATTACTTTTGGGACTAACCTATTAACCGGAGGCCCAGCCCATATTGCTGTTTTATTGCCTGTTTCAGTATTTTGAAGAATAGGAATATCTAACGGAGTCCAAACAGAATGAAACCTTCTGGAGCGTGATTTTTGGAAAGGATACGATCCGGGAGACTTGGAGTTCAAGCCAGGGAAGGTTCGAGGAGGCCAGGAGATAGGAGGGCGCGCCCACCCCCCTGGGCGCGCCCCTGTCTCCTGGGCCCCTCGAGGCTCCCCCGACCGACTTCTTTCGCCTATATAAGTCCATGTACCGTAAAAACATCAAAGACGAAGATAGATCGGGAGTTCCGCCGCTGCAAGCCTCTATAGCCACCAAGCACCCTGCCGGACGGGGGATCCCTCACCAGTGGCCATCTTCATCATCCCGACGCTATCCATGACGAGGAGGGAGTAGTTCACCCTCGGGGCTGAGGGTATGTACCAGTAGCTATGTGTTTGATCTCTCTCTCTCTCTCTCTCTCTCTCGTGTTCTCTCTATGGCACGATCTTGATGTATCGCGAGCTTTGCTATTATAGTTTGATCTTATGATGTTTCTCCCCCTCTACTCTCTTGTGATGAATTGAGTTTTCCCTTTGAAGTTATCTTATCGGATTGAGTCTTTAAGGATTTGAGAACACTTGATGTATGTCTTGCCGTGTTTATCTGTGGTGACAATGGGATATCACGTGATCCACTTGATGTATGTTTTGGTGATCAACTTGCGGGTTCCACCCATGAACCTTTGCATAGGGGTTGGCACACGTTTTCGTCTTGACTCTCTGGTAGAAACTTTGGTGCACTCTTTGAAGTACTTTGTGTTGGTTGAATAGATGAATCTGAGATTGTGTGATGCATATCGTATAATCATGCCCACAGATACTTGAGGTGACAATGGAGTATCTAGGTGACATTAGGGTTTTGGCTGATTTTTGTCTTAAGGTGTTATTCTAGTACAAACTCTTGAATAGATCGATCCGAAAGAATAACTTTGAGGTGGTTTCATACCCTACCATAATCTCTTCGTTTGTTCTCTGCAATTAGTGGCTTTGGAGTGACTCTTTGTTGCATGTTGAGGGATTGTTATATGATCCAATTATGATATTATTGCTGAGAGAACTTACACCAGTGAAAGTATGAACCCTATGCCTTGTTTCCTACCATTGCAATACCATTTACGCTCACTTTTATCATTAGTTACCTTGCTATTTTTATATTTTCAGATTACAAAAACCTATATCTACCATCCATATTGCACTTGTATCACCATCTCTTCACCGAACTAGTGCACCTATATAATTTACCATTGTATTGGGTGTGTTGGGGACACAATAAACTCTTTGTTATTTGGTTGCAGGGTTGCTTGAGAGAGACCATCTTCATCCTACGCCTCCTACGGATTGATAAACCTTAGGTCATCCACTTGAGGGAAATTTGCTACTATCCTACAAACCCGTGCACTTGCAGGCCCAACAACGTCTACAAGAAGAAGGTTGTGTATTAGACATCAAGCTCTTTTCTGGCGCCTTTGCCAGGGAGGTGAGTGCTTGAAGGTATATCTTTAGATCTTGCAATTGAATCTTTTTGTTTCTTGTTTTATCACTAGTTTAGTTTATAAAAGAAAAACAAAAAAATGGAGTTAGGTTTGTCTCATACGCTTCATCTTTTTAATATCTTTTGTGAGTTTGTTGAAAAGGAAAATTGTGCTCAAGTGCTAGAAGAAGAAATCTATAGAATGTTTGATAATAAATCTTTGAATGATGAGCATGATTGCTATGTTGTTAGTATGAACTCTTTGAATATCCATAGTACTAATGATGATTGCACTAGTTATGATGAAAATATCTCTTATAAGCATGTCGATTTTTGTGGAGTGGATTGGGTTTGCAAGTACACACCAAATAGGGAAAATAGATATTGCAAGAGGCATAAGTATTTAGAAACTAAAGGTATGCAAGAAAGTCGTGATGATTGTGCTGAAAGATTCAATATTTTTCGTGCTCCTTGTGAACTTTGCAATGAACGTGGTCATTTAAATCTCCAATGCAAATTGTTTCATGATTGAATCGTGTCCAAAAATTGTGATAGCTTGATTACCCTTGGGCATCATAAAGAGCTTAGTCTTCTTTTGGGGTATGAAGAAATGAAACGTATAACTGAGGGTATTCCAAAATTTAATCTTGATAGATTTCTTGATTTTGATCTAGAAAAGATTTATTTGTATTGTGCGGTGAATTGCATTGAAAATCCTTATATTGCCAATTACCTAAAGAAAAGAAAGCAAATAGAGGATGATGAGAATACTAATGAAAGGGAAGAGACTTCCCAATATCCTCCTATTATTTCTTATGATGAATCAGGAAACGAGGAGGAGCTTCCTGTTCAACCAATCTCATCTATAAGGAGCTCAAAGAAGAAGGTTGAACCCACATATAATGTGAAAAGGAAAAGAAGGAGGAACAAAGGTAAAATGGTATCTCTCTCGAATGGTGTTGCTCCTACTACTCATTGTGATGATAATTGCTATACTATTGGTGCTATCCATACTATTAATGATGAGAGTGATTATAATTATGATATGAAAAGGCCCAAGCTTGGGGAAGTATGTTTGATGAGGATGACATATTTGAGAATATATCTGCTGAAATTAATGTTTGTCCCAAGCTTGGGGATGCTATGTTTACTGAAGATGATATTTTTAGCCCCCCAAGTTTTGATATGCAAAGTTGTTATGATGATAGCATGCCTCTTACCTATGATGAATATATTGATGAAAGTAGGTTTGGAAGAGTGTCAACTTTAGGAAGTAGTGATCCCACTATTTTGGAGGATGTTGAATTTTATTGTGATGCATATGAAAGTGGATTTGGAAGAGTGTCAACTTTATTTAGTGATGATTCCACTATCTTGGGAGAGGTTTCAATCGATTATGATGAGAACGAAGTTGCTACTTATGATGATTATTGTGATGAAACTTATGCTATAAAAAGTAGTGATGATTATATTTATAAAACTTGTCATGATTATGATTACCCTTTTTATGAACATTACACTTTTAATGTGGAAACAATTTCTAGTGTTCAAGTCTCTGATGATACTCCCACTATTCTGAATGAGAAGAATTTTGCTTATGTGGAGAGTAGTAAATTTTCTATGCTTATAGATCATGAAAAGAATGATTTAGGTGCTGGTTATATTGTTGAATTCATTCATTATTCTACTAAAAATTATTATGTGGGATGAATATATGCTTGTAGGAATTGCAATAATGTCAAGTTTCCTCTCTATGTGTTGAAAATCTTGAAGCTATGCTTGTTTTACCTTCCTATGATAGTTGATTATTGTTCCCATAAGTTGTTTGCTCAAAAAATCCCTATGCATAGGAAGTGATGCTCCCATTATGCTTCATGATGCTCCCATTATGTTTCAATTCTTATCTTTTAGGTGAGCATCATTGTCATCATCATGCCTAGCTGGAAAGGCATTAAAGAAAAGCGCTTGTTGGGAGACAACCCAATATCTATCCTTACTGTTTTTGTGTGTCCACATGATTATGCTACTGTAATAATCATGTTTTATAGCTTTTGTTTCAATAAAGTGCCAAGTAAGACCTTTAGGATAGCTTACGGTGATAGTTGTGTTGATCCTGCTGAGAATCAGAAACTTTTGCACCCAGTAAATTAGTTCTGTTAATTTACCGTAACGTGCTTCTGATCTGATTCTCTTTGATATGGATTGGTACACACATTTCTTAGGGATTCTTAATTTGGTAGAATTTTTGGAATTCCAGAAGTATACGTTTGATACATATTACTACAGACTGTTCTGTTTTTGACAGAATCTGTTTTCTATGTGTTGTTTGCTTATTTTGATGAATCGATGAGTAGTATCGAAGGGTATGAACCATAGATAAGTTGGAGTATAGTATATATTAAACAAATATGAATTTAGAATGAGTTCATTACATTACCTAAGTGGTGGTTTTATTTTCTTATACTAACGGAGCTTATGAGTTTTCTGTTGAGTTTTGTGTTGTGGAGTTTTCATGTTTTGGGTAAAGATTCGATGGACTATGGAATAAGGAGTGGAAAGAACCTAAGCTTGGGGATGCCCAAGGCACCCCAAGATAATATTCAAGGAGAACCAAGATCCTAAGCTTGGGGATGCCCCGGAAGGCATCCCCTCTTTCGTCTTCGTTCATCGATAACTTTACTTGGAGCTATATTTTTATTCACCACATGATATGTGTTTTTCTTGGAGCATCATTTTCTTTTGTTAGTATTTGTTTTCTGTTATTTATAATAATGTTTTGCATCTTTATTTTCAATAAAAATGTCAAGGATAGCCTTAACCATGCTTATTTTGCTAGTATACATGTTGCTGTTTGAAAAGAGAAAGTTTACCGCTGTTACAAAAATTCCCTAGAAAAGTAAGAGAATGATATAATGTTGAAACTTTTTGCATATTGAGCTGTGATAAATCTTCTACAGCGTAGTATTTTTCTCATAATTTTTGGAGTTCGGTCAGTATTGATACTCTTGCATTCTTTACAGACTGCACTGTTTCGGCAGATTGCTGTTATGTTTGCATTGTTTGCGTATGTTTGCTTGTTTATTGATTCTATTTGAGAATAGGGGTATTAAATATGTAGAGGAATTTAATAGGAAATGTTGAATAATAATTTTAGTGATTTTTTACAGTATAAAATATAAGGTTTTGCATTGGTTTATACTAACCTATCTCATGAGTTCTTGTTGAGTTTGGTGTGGATGAAGCTTTTCATAAGAGAAACCATGATATGAGAGGAATTAAGGAGACACAAAACTTCAAGCTTGGGGATGCCCTAGGCACCCCAAGATAATATTTCAAGAAGTCTCAAGAATCTAAGCTTGGGGATGCCCCATAGGTTTGTATCGGTTGAGCCTAAGTTTTTGCTTCTTCACATGAGTTGTGCTATCCTTGCAATGTCATTTTATTTTGTTTTGCTTGCTGTTTGAATACAATACCAAGATCTGAAATTCTTTAATGAGAGAGAGTCTTCACATCGTTACATAATTATTTGGCTACTCATTGATGTTCACTTATATCTTTTTGGAGTAGTTTGTCATTTACTCGTGTGCTTCACTTATATCCTATGAGTAAATGGTTGAATGAGTTGAATGTCATAAATCTGAAATTATATATGTCTCATTTGCTTATCCCATGGGGAGTAATGACTTCACATCTAAGAAGTAGAGGTTGTAAATTTATTGAAGGTTAGCAAGCATTGTATTGGTCATTTGAACAATTCATGAAAGAATATTGAAGGAAGAGAGATTTCACATATAGATATACTATCCTATACATCTTTTATAATTGTGAGCACTCATTAAGTATGACATGCTAAAGAGTTGATGTTGGACAAGGAAGACAATGTAATGGGTTATGTTTTCTCACATCTCAATTAAAGTATATTGTCATGGATCTTTCAAACATGTTGAGCCTGCCTTTCCCCCTCATGCTAGCCAAATTCCTTGCACCAAGTAGAGATACTACTTGTGCTTCCAAATATCCTTAAACCCAGTTTTTCCATGAGAGTGCACCATACCTACCTATGGATTGAGTAAGATCCTTCAAGTAAGTTGTCACCGGTACAAGCAATAAAAATTGCTCTCTAAATATGTATGATCTATTAGTGTGAAGAAAATAAGCTTTATACGATCTTGTTATGGAAGCAATAAAAGTGACGGGCTGCATAATATAGGTCCATATACAAGTGGCAATATAAAGTGACGTTCTTTCGCATTAAGATTTTGTGCATCCAACCCTAAAAGCGAATGACAACCTCTGCTTCCCTCTGCGAAGGGCCTATCTTTTACTTTATGTCTTTTACTTTATGCAAGAGTTAAGGTGATCTTCACCTTTCCCTTTTTCATTCTATCCTTTGGGAAGCACCTCATGTTGGAAAGATCCTGATATATATATCCAATTGGATGTAAGTTAGCATGAACTATTATTGTTGACATCACCCAAAGGTGAATACGCTGGGAGGCAACACTATAAGCCCCTATCTTTCTCAGTGTCCGATTAAAACTTCATAACCATTTGTATTCACTACAAAAAAATACACTTCTGTGATGATACGTGTTTGTCACAGTAGGTCGCATTTTTTGTCATGCATGCACATCCATGATGATTTTATTACAGAATCAAGATAGTCATACCTGTGCTATCGTAGAAGTGTTCCATGACATTACCAAAATTATCATCACGGAAGTGTCCACTTCCATGACGATAAATCATGCGTCACAGAAATGCTTTCGTCAAGGGTGACCAACACGTGGCACCCACCATAAGGGAACACCGTTAAGCTATCGGGTCCGGTTTTGGATCCGATAACCCGTTAACAGCCCAGACCAATGGGGATTTTCCATGTGTAAAATCATCATTGGCCGCAGGAAACACGTATTGGCTCACTGTTGGGACAGATGTCATCCACTCATTGGATAGGAGGCGCCTATGATAGGTCGACACGTGGCACGGCCCAACAGTAGCCCATTCCGGTGAAAAAGGTCGGCCCAATAAAAATTAGCAGGTCGGCCCATATAAGGCCTACTTGTGTCAGTTCTATTTAAGCCCACGGCCCATACAAGATGTGACAATTAGGCCCGTCAACGACCCATTAAAGATTTGACACCATTGTAGCCCATCGTCAGTTCGAGCCCGTTAACAGCCTGCTATATATTTGGGCTCAATATCGGCCCGATGAGATTTCGGCCTGTTAACGACCCATTCAATGGATGGGCCAATTTTCAGGATGTACATCTCTCGGCCTTTTAGCTACCCATTTAAATGTTGGGCTAATTTCCGGCCCGGTGTGTCTTTCAGCCTGTTGACGGCCCATAAATCTGATGGGCCATTTGTAGTCGGACCTGAGTTTCGGCCTTTTAGCGGCCTATTTAAGTGTTAGGCCAATTTCTGGCCCGGTGTCACTTTCAGCCTGTTGACGGCCCATAAATCAGTTGGGCCATTTGTAGTTAGACCTGATTTTTGGCCTTTTAGCGACCCATTTATGTGTTGGGCCAATTCCCGGCCCTGTGTGCCTTTCAGCCTGTTAACGGACCATAAATGAGTTGGGCCATTTGTAGTCGGACCTTAATTTTGGCATTTTAATGGCCCATGCCCTTCATGGTCCAATACCAGCCCGGTTTCTCTTTCGGTCTGCTAAAGGTCCACAATATAGTTGGGCCATTTACAATATGACCCGACTTTCGGCCTCTTAGCGGCCCATGCTCTTCATGGTCCAGTACAAGCCCGGTGTCTCTTTCGCCCTGCTAATGGCCTACAGTATAGTTGGGCCATATGTAGCCCAAATTTAGTAACAGCCTGTTAACGGCCCGTGAAATAAATTGGGGCCACTTGTTGCCCGCTTTGATGTCAGCCTATTAACGACCCGGGAGGTAAGAGGGCCGACCATTAACTTTCGGCCTAGTAACAGCCCATTAACTTAATGGGACCACTAAAGTTCGTACATGTCTTTAGGCCAAATTAGATAATTTGAGCCCATTATGACGAGCAATTATGCACAGGACCAAAACCGATCAAGCAAAGGTATGACATATAGGGAATAACGTTGCACATCCAGCATATATTACAGGAAATTACATCCAATGGGAAATCAAAGATTGATGGCAGTGCAAATAAATGAGAAGAACCTAATCATCTACAACATCACAATCTGCAACCTCAGCACAGATGATGCACATAAGCATGTGGTCAAGTTCTTGCTGCTTTGTTACACTGTGTCTGAAAACATTGATCAGTTGTTGTGTCGCACGACTCTGCACCTCTGATTCACCCACCATTTCCATCATTGTTTTAGCCATTAATTGGTTCACAAACATACATTTATTCCGTTGCATTCGAGACAGAGGATACTGAACAGATTCAGATGGCGATTTTGGCAGGCTTGTATTATTGACAGTGGAGAGTGTCTCGACCACTGCATCATAACATAAATTAGGACGGGAACCAAATAGATTAATCATGAGTTATTGCAATATTACCTGGCCTAGATTTACTGGAAAGAAACAATGGGGTTGCCTTGCTGTTTTCAGAGTTTGTCTTCTTATCTTCAGCAGCCTGCACAAAATTAACACACTAGCATTGCTATCATTGGCCAAGTTAGATAATAGGAAAGCAACATTGACACAACGAACGTTTGGGCAACCATCCTACAACAAATTAACACAATATGGCACAGCTATCATCAGCCAGGTAAGGTAATACGAAAGCAACATTGACACAATGAATGAATGGGTAACCGGAGAAGCACTACAATTCAGTAATGTGCGTGAAATGAGATAGTACATTCATGCAACTCAGTATGCAAAACTACCAGGCAGTTTTCCTTACAAAAATCAACATTGGCGCCTTTAACATTTTGCTACAACTAATTTGAGATCAGATAAAGGTTAGATTCATGCCGATTAACAAAATATATGTTGATGTAAAAATATAGTGATATACAACAGGTACTTACATGAGCATTGGAGCATAGAGAATTCCCGCAAGATATTTTCCTCGAATACGCTCCCAATGGAGGAAGTCTTCTATCGTTTAACCTTATTTTATAAAAGAGAGATGGGTAAGAAACACGTAGAAAATATGATCAGAATGCTATAAAATTTCATGATGCGAGGATACGCACACGCTTCTTAGAATGGAGTTGACATTCTTCTACTGGACTGGAGCGGACAAGTTCTTTGGCCACTGGAATCTGCTTATTATCAGTGCGAGTTGGGTTTCTCTGTGCTGGAGCAGTATCTATGAAAAATGGAGTTGGTTTATTATCTCCTGGCATTTGGATCTTTTGCAAAGACCTGGTTTGTAACCCTCCAATTCTAATGCAGCTGTCTTCCCCTTGCATGCATTATATAGAAGAATGGTGATTCAGTTATAAAACATGCTACAGCAGAGATGGAATAGGTACTGAAGAATAGAAAGGCATGACATATTGACATGTATTCCCTCCATCCAGAAATAAATGGATGGGTCTAGGCGTATTTCAGTTCTAGACACATCCAATCTTATCCATTTCTGTGACATGTAATCCGGACGGAGGGAGTATGATGTAAGAGCTAGGGATACGACAGGACAACACGGTAAAAGAAAACACTGAAAACCCCACTGCAGAATCAAAGTATTCAAACCCACTAATATGAGATAGTACACTCATGCAGCTCAGGATGCAAAACTACCAGGCAGCTTTCCTTACAAAAATCAACATTGTGGCCTTTAATCATACATTTTGCTACAACTAAATTTAGATCAGATAAAGGTTGGATTCACACCGATTAACAAAATACATGCTGATGTAAAAATATAGTGATATACAACAGGTACATACACCTACATTGGAGCACAGAGAATTCCTGCAAGAATCTTTCCGCATAAACGATACCATTGCAGAAATTCTTCTATCTGTTAAGCTTATTTTCTAAAAGAGAGATGTGTAAGAAACATGTAGAAAATACGATCAGCATGCTATAAAATTTCATGATGCAAGGATACGCACACACTTCTTAGAATGGAGTTGACTTATTTTTGCTGGACTGGAGTGGACTAGTTCTTTGGCCACTGGAATCTGCTTATTATCAGTAGGAGTTGGGTTTCTCTGTGCTGGAGCAGTATCTATAAAAATTGGAGTTGCTTTATTATCTCCTGGTGTTTGGATCTTTTGCAAAGGCCTTGTTTGTAACCCTTTAGCTTGTAACATAGTCATGTTCCCCTTGCATGCCTTGTATAGAAGAATGGTGCTTTAATTATAAAACATGCGATAGCAGAGAGATGGAATAGGTACTGAAGAATAGAAAGACATGACATATTAACATGTATTCCCTCCATTCGGAATAAAATGGATGGGTCTAGGAGTATTTCAGTTCTAGATAAATCCTTTTTATCCATTTCGGCAACATGTAATCCGGACGGAGGGAGTATGGTGTAAGAGCTAGGGATACGACATGACAACACATCAAAAAAACACTAGTTGGATGTAAAACTGTATGTTAGAGGAATACGTACAGAAATAACTAAGGCAACATACATGTGTATGATTGGGAAACTAAGATGGCATTGCAACATAGCACTAGAACAACACTTCAATGTAAAAAAACATGGTATGGTAGACAGATGAAGTACATACTGATGAATAACAATGCATAAGATATTCAGAAGCATGATGTCCAAATTAAGCAGATGGAATTGCGATAGAGTAGAATGACAGTACTTGAATTTGAAAACATGTTATCATGAATGGAATAGGTACTGAAAAACAGGAAGGCATGACATATTTACATGCATGATCAGCATGCTAAGCACATGGCATTGCAACAGAGTAGATACACTCCAGGACATTATATGCATGTTGTACCCATATCACATGCCAAGTTAGAGCAAGGACCTTGTGGGGTGAAGAGGATTCATCAATTTTTCTGCAAGTCTTCTGAAGAACTGCCTTTACATGTTCCATCATATTGGGTATCATTGACATCAAGTTTATTGGCCTTTACATTGCTCCGTGAGGGTCTTGTGGATATATCAGTGTGTGCAATTATATCTGACATGCATGGAAGACAACTAGTAGTTAGATTTATGTAATGAGTGCCTGTAGGAGACGACATAAATAGTAGGACTGGGTTAACTAGCAGCAACAGGTCTCATAAACTAAAGGGAGAACACAGATGAAAGCTACAGAATATGTATCGTTTGTACTCGATATTAACTAGATGGCACACAAAAGTATTAAAGAACAACATAGGTAATACTAGAAGTGGTATAATACTATAATCACCAGCCTGTGGTATAGCATTGGCTGATGGATGATAACTATGGAACAACGTTACCTAAAGAACAAGTATCTTAGCTGAACTATGGAACAACGTTAACTCATGAACAAGACCCGTAAGTGATCAGCATGAATATACAGTGAAATGTGATGATCTATTTTCCATGCTTAGATGAATAACAAAGCCATAAATGCTGCACACAAGTAAGATGAGGGTACAACCTATCTGGCTGCCATCCATAGGAGTGAGCATCATGTGCTGACTTGTCGATGGCCCTGCAGTTGTTGTGGCTGTCCATGTAGGGCACGCGCATTCGATGCAGGGAACTGTTGAGTGGGGACTATAGCTCCCTTCTGGTGTATGCTTTCCTTGTTGGAGCAGCTGTGGTGCGTCTGAAGACGGTGTGTCTGAAGATGCAGATAACGCATAATGTTAAGAACGACATATCTCTTTGGTCTGAAGAAATACACTAAGAGATCAACAGCAAGGTACGAGAGTGGTCACACGTCTGTTGACTGAAGACTAAATTGGGGTCACACGATTTTATTTTATTTTGGTACTATCCGATCTACACCGGATGGCTTGATGGCCGTCTTGTGCCTCCCGGCTAACACTGTTCGGAATCTTCCCCAAAGAGCCAGCGACCAACGGCAGAGCAGCCTGCCTCTGCCGTCCGTGGCCCCGGCCAAAACCCCGCTCCCCGCCCAACCGCACTGACGTGGTTGCGCCGCCCCCGGGCCAATCCACAAAGACTCCCCATCATCCAGATCCGGCGACGGCAGTACCTTCAACCCATGCAACTCTAAAAGATAGCCATCTAAGCGCTGCTTCCGCGGCGAACTTGCAGCCCCGCACCCTTACGTTAGACACCAGCTAACCGACAGTCTAGGTGCTCCGCCACCTCGAGGGGTGCTGCTTCCCGTTGTGAATCGATTGACCTAGAATAAAAATTCAGACAACTGACGCCTAAATAAAGTGATTTGAGATGAGGGTGCGACCTATCTGGCGGCATGGGGAAGTTGGCAGGTCCAGCTGCCGAGTCGGTGAGGCCGGCACGGTTGCGGTGGCGACCGGCAGCAGGGAAAGAGCGATGTCGTGATGGTCAACGGCTACGGGGAAGCAGTGCCAGGACTCTGGATGGATCTGAAGTTGGAGCCGCTCCTGCGCCGTGAACAACGACGGGGGTGAATCGGCTCCGGTACGGTCCACGCGGCCATCGTCGAGGAAGCACCAGCAGCACGGAGTAAGAGGCACACGGCCTAGTGCACGACGGCAAATGGACAGCGTCTCCGGCATTAGGGAGGAGGGCGGCTATGAAATTGGTGCGGTGGGGGCGCCATGGAGGTGGGGCTGAGGTTTCGTGGCTCGGGAGAAGGGAGCTTCCTGGGGAGAAGGTGATTTGGCGCCCACGAGGTATGAATGGGGGGGATTGGGAGGGGAGTGGAACCATGTCTTACGGACGCATTTGTCTGAAATGAGAGGGGGAGTTACAGTTCTACCCTTGCCTATAGGCTTCTCGGCTTGGGTCTGTGTACTGAGGGTTGGGGAAAGTAGAGTAACTTTGCTTCTCCCCAAATAGTGGGCAGGAGCAATTTCGGGCGAGGAGGGCGTGTTTTGAACTATAGTTGGCGTGACAGATTTCGGGCGAGGAGAGCATGTTTTGAAATAGTGGGCGCGAGCTATTTCGGGCGAGGAGAGCGTGTTTTGACGACCATGGTTTATGAATTATTCGGCACATGTCATTTTGGCTGAGGAGAAGGTGCGCTTGGATGAAGTTACGAACCTACCCTCGATGTACAACAGGTCAATTGATGCGTGTCCCACATAGGATGGTAATTTCGCGTCTCCCATTTGTTTGCTCGGGCGAATTCCACCGAGCAGAGAGGATGTTCAACGGTTCGTTCAAATTTTGGGAGAACGAGCATCCACGTCTACCTTACCAAGACGATTCGAAACAAATTTTGAAATATTAGCTTGCCACTTATTTTTTAGATGGAGAGATGATGCTCAGGAGTAATGTGATTTTACATGCTCGTTGCTAGTGATTTACTATATGACAAATAGTTGACCCACTCAAAAACGCGAATCAAACCCAAAATGAAATATCTCGATTCAATGAAATAGCTCGTTCAGTAGGTCAAAATAGTGAACTAAATCCAAAACTGAACACCTCAATCAAGTAGCATGTTGTACAGTATTACAGTACTCCATGAACATGTTGAAAGTCAAATTAATGAACTTGTTTGATATATGCATATATCCGTTCATGTGTGGATTTCAAACATCATGTTCTCCAATTTAAATATTTGAATGCAAGTTTATATCGAAACATGGTTTATATCAGTCTTTGATGCATAAAACGCGACTTCCCCCTTGTCGGTGTCAAAACCGGCGGATCTCGGGTAGGGGTTCCCGATCTGTGCGTCTTAGGCTGATGGTAACAGGAAGCAAGGGACACAATGTTTACCCAGGTTTGGGCCCTCTCAATGGAGGTAAAACCCTACTTCTTGCTTGATTGATATCGATGATGTGAGTAGTACAAGAGTAGATCTACCACGAGATAATAGAGGCTAAACCCTAGAAGCTAGCCTATGATGATTATGGTTGTGATAGTGATCGACCTTCTAAGGACCAACCTCTCCGGTTTATATAGACACCGGAGAGGGCTAGGGTTTACACGGAGTCGGTTACAAGGAAGGAAATACAATATCCAGATCGCCAAGCTTGTCTTCCACGCAAAGAGAGTCCCATCCGGACACGGGACGGAGTCTTGAGTCTTGTATCTTCACACTCCAACAGTCCGGACGAAGTATAGAGTCTAGCCGTCCGGATACCCCCTAATCCAGGACTCCCTCAGTAGCCACTGAACCAGGCTTTAATGACGATGAGTCCGACACGCAGTTTTGTCTTCGACATTGCAAGGCGGGTTCCATCTCCGAATACTCCAAAGTACCTTTTACGACGAATAGTGTCCGGCTTCCCATCAATGTTGTACTCCTCGGCATCTGTGCCTCAATAATGACCATCTCCACGTGTCGAGCGAATGCGCGGAGCCGAGCCATTTTTGCATTTGCCACCCCCGATCCTTCGGGTTAACCGTCTATTTGAAGGGACAGGGATTCTCAGATCCAAACCTCACTCTCCCCCTCGAGCAAGCATCCAACAGAGCGCTCCGGAAAAACCATTCCAACATGGCCGGTCGTTGCAGCTCTTCTTTTCGCTCTCCTCGCTCCAAGCCGGGGGACTGGGAAGAGTGTTCCGTTCCTCATAGCTGTTTGATAGAGTTACAAACCCAAGGGTTTCTCCCACCAGCGTTCATGGTCCCCGTCCGAGCCGGAATAGCCACCTATAATGGCGGGGAACAAGCGTAGGGATCTCCTAATCCATCTCCAGAGGAGCGAATATGCCTCATCCCGCATTTGATAAGGGGCGTCGGGTTTCCTATCCACCCGTTCCTTCGTGGGCTCCTGGAGTTCTATGGCCTCCAGTTGCACAACTTCACCCCTGCCTCCGTGCTACATATAGCAGGGTACGTTGCCCTTTGTGAGCTATTTCTAGGCTGCGAGGCTCACTTCGGGTTATGGAAGAAGCTGTTCTGCCTTGTCCCTCGCAACCAGGGAGAATCCCTATGTCAAGTGGGCGGGGCCGAAGTATGGCGCATTGCCGAGACTGGATACCTATCCGGCACTCCCAAGAAGGCACCAGAGAACTGGCCTTCGGAGTGGTTTTACGTTGATGACGTTCCCCTTCCGGATCCAGTCCGGATAGGTCTCCCCATGTTCAGTAATGCCCCACCGAGGGCACGTCTAAGCTGGCGCCCCCGAGGCCCCCAAGAGGAGGATACCAGGGAAATACACTTCCTGATGAGCAGGATAAAGTTACTGGCCAAATCCGAACTGACGATAGTCGAGGTTATGGCAATATGCATAATGCGGGGAGTGCAACCGCTTCAATATCGGGGGAAGCCCATGTGACACTACAACGGGGAAGATGATGCCACCCGCTATGGCCGTAAGGGTCCGGACTCC
Organism: Triticum dicoccoides; assembly: GCF_002162155.2. Taxonomy (NCBI): domain Eukaryota; kingdom Viridiplantae; phylum Streptophyta; class Magnoliopsida; order Poales; family Poaceae; genus Triticum; species Triticum dicoccoides. The sequence continues at coordinate 535,622,573 of NC_041385.1, read as the reverse complement.
GCCATTGTTCTGGCAAGGATGTTGTCCGATTTATACAAAGGAGAAGAGGAAGAATTCCTTCACATTAAACCACGGGATGGATTCTCCATGTACAACCCCCCAAACTGCGTAATTCTTCATGCCTTTCCCAGCTTCACTTATTGTGGCGTTCTTCGCTAAGATTATCTGCCTCGATATTTTCGAGCAGGAAGTGAGGAGGGCCATAGAAGGAATCTCCAGCCCTTCCCCGCAGCCAGAGGACCCGGGAAGGGCCCTCGATCCAGGACTCGAAGAATATCTAGATATTACCGTGGAGCTTGTCAACGGGATATTTCATCAGGCGAGCTGCGATGGCGCCTTAGTGGCTATTATTGCCAACTATCCCGGACTGCTACCTACGTCGCGTGTAAGCCAAGCCGAAAACTCTATCCTCCAAAGAGGACTCCTTTCTGATGTCGTTCCCTACCCCTGAAGGGTCGTGTTTTTGCAGAGACGATGGTCGGAGCGCGGGGCCGAGCCCCTAGGGACCCGTTCGCAATGGGCGTCCGGATCGGGCAGGCTCAAGAAGAAGGCGGTTAGGGTTGAAACGCCACTACAGAGGTAAGGCAAAAACCTGTCCTGTGATTATTGTATTTGAAGTGTAACAACACCCTTCGTGTCCTGGCAGGAAGAGGAGTAGCCGGACTATATCCGAGGATCCTGCCAATCACGCCTCCACTAGCCGGATTCCAGAATCGGCTTCACGAGAGGAGGCGAACATGGGGCCGATGCCGCATAGTTCTTCGACAGAGGACGCGGATATGCTCTCTGCCATGAATTCCGAAGTAGAGAGCGCCATGACCGGCACCGACGGACCGTACTTCGCAACATCTTTTCCAAAGAGGCATTTAATGCTTTCAATTCGGGAGACGCATACATCCGAGCTGCTCAAGGCGGGCTTGCCCAAGCGACGGACCAGTATACCAAAGATATACGGGTAAGAAAAATTGATAAGCATCTATAACAGTAGCCCCTAAGACTTGAAACGGTTGGAACAACTGTTTTAAGGATCAATTTATGCACAAGTCCTTGTAGATAAGAATGAGCAATTGTCTCGGGAGCTGGAGGAGTGCAAGGCCCAGCTGAGGGCCACGGTTGCCAAGTTAGAGGAATCCCAGAAGGCCTCATCTGGTAACATTTGTCTCAATTGTACGAAGATTCTCTAGGTAGTAAGTGGCTGGTATGACAAGTCTAACAGAAAATTCTGCAAACAATCCCGGGGTGAATCTGGAGGGCGTAAGAGATAACGAGTCGCATCTCAAAAGGCATCTAAAGGCTGGCTAGCGCATTCTTACGCAAGTTAGGCAGGAGAAGAACAATCTTCAAGATGCCAATATCCGACTGGACGTTGAATTGAAAGACGTCCGTGCTGAGCTGGCGGACTCCGTGAAGGAGAACAAAAGGCTTCGATGCGACATTTATGGTAAGTGCCTAGACAAACTGTAGTACAGCTCTGCGAGGAAGCATATTGAGAAAATTGTGCTTGCAGGAATGTTAACGAGCCTCCCTGAGGAGGAGATGCCCTCATCTGCAGGCGATTTACTGCAAGACCTCTCACAACTGCACGAGCGGGCTCGGCAGGTGATGCAGGGCATTGCTCAGGCCTTCTGGCCATCAAGCTTCATGTCGAATGGCATGGGGGAGATTGTGGATATGCTTCAAGGAGCACAGAGGCGCTTCTGATTATGGAAGATGTCAGCCTGCAGGCAAGGTGCAAGAGAAGCTTGGGCTATGGTGAAGACGCGCTACACCAAGCTGGACCCGAACCATATGGCCGAAGTCGGACCGACGGGGCCAGATGGGCAAAGAATTCCCGTGAGTCTGGTGTATGACTAGGTAGCGTTAGCGGCAAAGTATTCTCAACAGGATTGTAAGCCAGATAGCCTGTTGGATGGTATAGAGGAGGAATATAGTCAGTCCAAGTGACTGTGTAATTCAATGGACATAAGTAGTCCCTAGCCGGATTAAAATCATTTGTCATGGCGGACCTTTTCGCTTCAGCCCCCGGATCCTATAGTCCGGGGTGTGTCCAAAAACCCACTCAGTTATACAGAACCGGGGTATGCACGAAAACCAGGCGTAGGGGTCATAAGTGCTTGAACAGACAAGTACCTAACTAGTTATGTTATATTACATGGATAGTAAGAAACATCTTCCAGGGAGAATAGTTCCGTTAGGGGTTCCTTTCCCTGGGTACGCATGCAGCGATGCACATGTCCGGACTGCGAACAAGGACACATGATACAAAACTTCTGGGGATTTGTGTTGTAATAAATGAATACATCTTTTGTTCACCGACCGAGTATTCCCTTAAGGACTCTATCTTTCGACTTCACCCAGTATGAGGTACACATCCGGCTGAACTGGCAGTAACAATCACAGAGGTGCTCCCCTTATGCCCTAGCTGAATTAACAGGAACGTAGGGCATAAACACAAGAGCCAGGCAACCCAGCTTGGCCACATCTTAAGTCATAGCGATGCATATAATGGTGAAGAAAAGGAAAATATTGAAAAAGGAATGCATATGTGATGGGAAAAAAGCCATTAGAGTAATTATATTTAGCTTCTGTATAGGAAGCCCCCAGGTATTGCTTGCACACATAGTGCGGCCAGAGTGATCCGGGTGTCCGTACTGTATTAAGTACTTTGTGTGAAGAGGAAAAAAGTTCGAGAAATGAAAAGGGAGGGAGCATAATTAAAAAGGAGGGGGTAAGGAGACGAACAGTGAGTTTGGCGCTAGGCGTATAATCTCCAGAGTCTGGCCACGTTCCATGGGTTCGGCTTGAGTCTGTTATCGGATGCATTACATAAGCGGTATGCTCCTCCAGTGAGAACTTTGTCAATGAAGAAGGGACCTTCCCACTTGGGTTTGAGCTTGTCCTTCTTCTTCTCCGGTAGGCGTAGAACGAGCTCGCCAATATTATAAGTTTTGGCCCACACTTCTTTGCTTTGTTACCGTCGAGCCTACTGCTGATAGAATGTGGAGCGGGCTTTTCCGACGTCGCGCTCCTCCTCCAGGGCATCCAAGTTATCCTGCCGATCTAACTCGGCTTCCTTCTCTTCGTACATGCGTACACATGGCGAATCATGTATTATGTCGCAGGGTAGTACTGCTTCTGCGCCGTACACCATAAAAAATGGTGTATATCTAGTGGTGCGATTCAGCATGGTCTGCAGCCCCCATAGTACGGAGTCAAGCACTTCGACCCAGTGCCTGTCCCACTCTGTCAACGATCGCACTAGTCTGGGTTAGATGCCGCTCATGATGAGACCGTTTGCCCGTTCGACCTGGCCGTTTGTTTGGGGATGGTAGATGGAAGCGTAGTCGAACTTAATGCCCATTTTGCCGCACCAAGTTTTCACTTCATTGGCTGTGAAATTTGAGCCATTATCGGTGATGATGTTGTGGGGGACGCCGTATCGGTGTACGACCCTGGATATGAAGTCTATCACTGGTCCGGATTCGGCCGTTTTGACTGGCTTGGCTTCTATCCATTTGGTGAACTTGTCCACCATGACCAATAAGTATTTTTTCTTATGGCTTCCCCCTTTAAGAGGTCCGACCATATCCAGCCCCCAAGTTATGGGGATTGTTTGGAGAGCAGTAGGGGGCATATGACTCTGATTGGCAAAGAGTTGGCAAACGACGCAGTGTTGGACAAGGTCCTGTGCGTCTGCTCGGGCCATCGACAAATAGAAGCCTGTACTGAAGGCCGTTCTGACCAGTGCTCGAGCCGCGGCGTGGTGCCCGCCCAGTCCGGCATGGATTTCAGCCAAGAGCTGCCGCCCTTCCTCTTCGGAGATGCACCTTTGGAGCACTCTGGACGCACTTTTCTTATAGAGATCCCCTTCATGGACTTTGTAAGCTTTAGAACACCGAACGATGCAACGTGCTTCATTTTGGTCTTCGGGGAGCTCCTGCCTATTTAGGTAGGCCAAGAAAGGCTCAGTCCACGGGGCGATTACAGCCATGATTTCGTGGGCCGAAGATGTTATATTTGTGGTAGAGCCTCCGATTATGTCTGATAGTTCCGAATCTGGGGGTGTATTCGGATCCGTGCTAGTATTGTCGGACTCCCCTTCCCATACCACGGATGGCTTGAACAGCCTTTCCAGGAATATGTTAGGTGGGACAGGGTCGCGTTTAGCGCCGATGCGGGTGAGGATATCCGCCTCTTGATTGTTTTCTCGAGCCACATGGTGGAATTTGAGCCCCTCGAACCAGGCTGACATTTTGAGGACGACATTACGATAGGCCGCCATTTTCAGATCCTTGGCATCAAAGTCTCCGTTTATTTGTGATATTGCGAGGTTTGAATCCCCACGCACTTCTAGGCGTTGAATGCCCATAGAGACTGCCATCCGAAGACCGTGCAATAGAGCCTTGTATTCGGCTGCATTATTGGAGTCTGTGTATAATATTTGGAGGACATACTGGACCGTGTCTCCGGTGGGAGACGTCAGGACTACACCTGCTCCCAATCCGGCCAGCATTTTATAGACGTCGAAGTGCATGGTCCAGTTAGAGTACGCGCCGTACTCTTTAGGGAGTTCGGCTTCTGTCCAATCGGTGACAAAGTCAACTTGTACTTGCGACTTGATGGCCCGCCGTGGCTTGTATCGTATGTCGAATGGAAGGAGCTTGATGGCCCATTTAGTGATCTGGCCCGTAGCGTCGCGGTTATTTATTATGTCGTTGAGTGGTACTTCGGAGGCCACCATAATCGGACACTCTTGAAAGTAGTGTCATAGCTTTCGGGATGCCATAAAGACCGCGTATGCTATTTTTTTGATAGCGTGGGTGTCGGGATTTTCATGGGGTGAGGACCGTGAATACGTAATAAACCGGCTTCTGGAGCGGGAATTTTTATCCGTCAACCTCTTGTTCGACGACGAGCACTGTGCTTACAACTTGATGTGTTGCAGCTATGTACAGCAGCATAGGTTCGCCGATATTTGGCGCTGTTAGGACTGGATTACTGGCCAATAAGGTCTTTATTTCGTCCAGTCCGGCCCCGGCTGCATCCGTCCACACGAAGTGTTCGGTGCGCCGAAGAAGGCGGTAAAGAGGTAATGCCTTTTCTCCTAACCTAGAGATAAAGTGGCTCAAAGCAGCCACGCATCCAGCTAGTTTCTGGATGTGCTTGAGGTCTGTTGGTATAGCTAACTGCGACAGAGCTCAGATTTTTTCCGAATTCGCTTCAATTCCTCTATTGGAAACAATGAAGCCCAGCAGTTTTCTAGAGGGGACGCCGAAAACGCATTTTTCTGGGTTCAGTTTGATGTCGTATGTTTGGAGGTTATCGAACGTAAGCCTAAAGTCATCTATTAGGGTTTCAACGTGTCTTGTTTTTATGACCACGTCGTCCACATATGCCTCCACTGTTTTGCCGATTTGCTTTTCCACGCATGTTTGAATCATGCGTTGATAAGTTGCGCCGGCATTTTTAAGCCCGAAAGGCATAGTGTTGAAGCAGAAAGGACCATATGGCGTTATGAAAGTTGTTGCAGCTTGGTCGGACTCTGCCATCTTTATTTGATGGTATCCAGAGTTGCGTAGAGGAAACACAGCGAGTCGTGTCCTGCTGTGGCGTCGATGATTTGATCGATGTGTGGGAGGGGAAAGGGATCCTTGGGGCAAGCCTTGTTGAGGTCTTTGAAGTCGACGCATAGGCGCCAGGATTTGTCCTTCTTTCGTACCATTACCAGATTTGCCAGCTAATCCGGATGCTTGATATCTCTGATGAATCCGGCCTCAAGTAGCTTGGCTAGCTCTTCCCCCATGGCTTGCCATTTGGGCACTGAAAACCGCCTTAGAGTCTGCTTGACAGGTTTGTATCCATTTAGTATATTAAGGCTGTGTTCGGCCAATCCGCATGGGATGCCCGGCATGTCTGATGGGTGCAAGGCGAAAATGTCCCAATTCTCGCGTAAGAAGTCTCGCAGTACAGCGTCCATTGTGGGGCTCAACTGTGTCCCAATGGAAGCTGTCTTTGTGGGGTCCGTTGGATGTACTTGGAATTTGACTATCTCGTAGGCGGGTTTAAACAAGGTGGACATGGGTCGCTTGTCGAGTATCACGTCGTCCCTGTCCACGGTGGCATGCGGTGTTGTTAATTCTTCGGCTGCTAGGGCTTCGGATAATGCTTCCAGGGGCTAGTGCTGCTGTTTTGTTTTCGGCATGAAGTGCGACGTCCGGATCACTAGCTAGAGTGATGATTCCGTTTGGTCCAGGCATTTTAAGCTTCATGTACCCGTAATGGGGTATAGCTTGAAAGCTTGTAAACGCTTCACGCCCTAGAAGGGCGTGGTATCCGCTGCTGAAAGGAGCCACTTGGAATGTGATTTCTTCGTACCAATAATTCTCCGGGGTGCCGAATACCACATCGAGTGTGTTTTTTCCCGCACATCGCGCTTCCCGACAAGGGATCATTCCCGTGAAGGTTGTGCCGCTTTGTTCAATGGGGCTTTTATCAATTGCCATCTTGTTGAGTGTTTCTTCGTAGATCAAGTTTAATCTGCTTCCGCCGTCCATGAGTACTTTAGTGAGCCGAAAGCCGTCCACGATTGGGCTAAGGACCAGAGCGGCTGGTGCTCGGACGGTCTGGAATCGAGGTTCGTCACTGGCATTGAAAGTTATAGCAGTGTCGTTTCACGGATTTATTTTTGCCACGTGGCTGATTTCAGCGGAGCTTCGATGAGCTCGCTTGTGCCTATTGTTTGAGGCGAAAGTCTCGAAGACTTTTAGTACCGTATTATGTTCTTTGGCGGGATGTTGTTCTGCTTTATGGCTTACAAGAAGATCCTCGCCACTTTTTGCTACCTGCCAGAGTATCCAACATGCCCTAAGGCTATGGGTTGGTGTTGTGTCCGGTGTACTATGGAGTTTACATGGCCCATTGAGCCATTCTTCCAATACGGTTCCACGCCCTGGGGTGGGCTTTGGCTTCTTGGTGATTGGATCGGCCGACTTACGAGAGTTCGCCCGTTTAGCTCGAACAAAGGTTTTGGTGAGAGCCGGACTATCCCAAAATTCTGTTTGGGTTTTCCAGGCGCTTTCCATCGCACAGTACTTCTGTACTATGGTTGCCAAGTCAACAAAGTGGACTATGTCACGACGACTTATGGAATTAAGGATTCCTTTGTTCGTGCAATTTTTGCAGAAAAGTGAGACTGCGTCCTCCTCATGACAGTCCTTGACCTTATTTAGCACAAGGAGGAATCTAGCCCAGTAGCGATGTACTGTCTCATGGGGCTCTTGTCTGATATGGGAGAGATGGTTTAAGTACGGGTGGGTGTTCGTAGCTGAATCAGGATTCTGATCCGATCTAGCGCCTAGTTGCAGGGGAGTTCCGTGTTCGACAGCTCGGGATCAGGGGCGCTGCCCAATTTTTCCGGCCCAATACACGATCCTAAGTCCGGGATCTAGGTCATGTCTCCCCTTGAGCGGGAGTCCGGCTCAGGGAGCTCGGTGATCCGGACATAATTCGTCCTCAAAATATAGGGGTAATCCATATGTGGTTCCTCCACTACTCCTATCTGATGTGTGGCCGGTGGGGATTTAATGTCCCTTTGGTCGGGTTTAAGCCCGATCCGGTCATAGTCCGTAGCGACTCCCAAAGCAGCGATGCAATCCAAGAGCTCATTCAGGGAGGAGAGCTCTATCGGATCCATCTGTTCGGCGTGTTCCGAATTGACGCGAAGGTTATGCGTGATGACCCGAGAGGCCATCGTCGGCGCAACAGCCGATGGGGTGGCCATGATGAAGCCGCCAAGTCGGAGAGTTTGGCCTACAGCCAGCGCTCCCCCGGAGGTAATGTTGTCCTTGACAACGAGACGAGCCATCGAGCCTTGCAGCAACGACACAGAGGAACTCTCAATGAAAGCACCAATGTCGGTGTCAAAAACGGCGAATCTCGGGTAGGGGGTCCCGATCTGTGCGTCTTAGGCTGATGGTAACAGGAAGCAAGGTACAAAATGTTTACCCAGGTTCGGGTCCTCTCGATGGAGGTAAAACCCTACTTCCTGCTTGATTGATATTGATGATGTGAGTAGTACAAGAGTAGATCTACCAGGAGATCATAGAGACTAAACCCTAGAATCTAGCCTATGATGATTATGGTTGTGATCGTGATCGGCCTTCTAAGGAACAACCTCTACGGTTTATATAGACACCGGAGAGGGCTAGGATTTACATGGAGTTGGTTAAAAGGAAGGAAATACAATATCCGAATCGCCAAGCTTGTCTTCCACGCAAAGGGGAGTCCCATCCGGACACGGGACGTAGTCTTGAGTCTTGTATCTTCACGCTCCAACAGTCCGGACGAAGTATAGAGTCCGGCCGTCCGGATACCCCCTAATCCAGGACTCCCTCACCGCCCTCCCAGACTCCTATTCTCTCTCTCTCTCTCTCTCTCTC
>NC_041385.1:535568437-535613419 GCF_002162155.2 Triticum dicoccoides | reverse complement strand
ACACAAAAACCTTGTTGGTCCCTCTCCCTCTCTCTCTCTCTCTCTCTCTCTCTTTGTGTGTGTGGGGGGGTGTCTTTCTAGTTCGCATGCATATATACACCATCTACAGGTCTTTCTCGCACACTATGTATGATTCTCTAGCTAGTCCAAACTAGATATCTTGGGTGCAATCATCGTACGCACACAAATTCCTTGGCTCTTTGCCCATAACTCTATCACGCACCACTCTGTCGCCTCAGAGCTCTTCCCCACCTACCTGGGTCACACATACACATGCATATCTCACTCGCACTCGATAGGCCCATCTAAAACTCTATCTCTCTCCCTCATTCTCTCTCCATCTCACACGCACACACACACACAATCTCATGCCCAGCTAGCCAAGCATGATGGTCTCTCACTCAATTGTAGGCACACGTAGTCCCCCCCTATATGTATATGACTAGCTAATCTTAGTCTCCATCACAAACATGTGCATGGTCTATCTTGATTTCTCTCGGGGCATCTTTCTATCGCGCACGCACTCCCTCGATCTCCCACCCATATAGTCCCCTCACAATCTCGAGGGGATCTCTCTATCACAAACACACCATCTCTCCCTCCCCACGCGTCCATGCCATCCATGTGTCCCTCTCGGCCTTTGTTCCTTGTTGGCCAGACCTCTATTGGACATGTGCTACAGGGGTGTCTCTCTCTGTTGCAAACAATCACACACTAGCTATCTTCGTGTATCTCCTCGCCTTGCTTTTCCATCTCGGAGATGCATGCGTGATATGTTTGCATAAGAAACGAAAAAAAACACACTCTCTCTAATTTATCATTTGTTGTCACTTTCTCTTTCACACACATACTCTTTATGCACACTTACTCATTCTCCATCACAAGCCTTGATCTGTCTCGACTGAGGCACTCTCCTCAGTCCATAGAATATAGATTTATTGAAAAGTCAAACACCACAAAGTTTGACCATGTACGTGGAGAAAAAGAATTACATCTAGTACGGCAAACATATACCATTAGATTCACCATGAGATGTAGTTTTGTATGATGTATCTTTGGTATTGTAGATATAAATAACATTTGCGTAAACCTGATCAAAGTTTCCAAAGTTTGACTTCTAAAAAATTTACATGCACTGCATTATCGAGCGGATGGAATATCTCTTTACCCCTCTCAGCTATCTGACGCACCACTCAGCCTTATCAGGGATCCTCGATCTCTCTATAACTTTATTGGTCAGTTTGGTTCGTGGCCTGACCCTCATGCCTTGATGGCCAGTATTGCCTGGTGTGGACGTGAGATGTAAAATATTTCTACCTGGCCAGGCTTGTGTGGTGCTGAAGCGTTTGGTTCATACCTGGGCCAGGCAAAGCATCAACGTCCCATCAATCAATCCAAGCATCAATTATTTAATGCTAATATCCATCCATGGTGCTGTTAGCCTCGTTCGAAATCGGTCGCCTAGGCCAGGCTACTTGCAGTGTCTGGAGTTCAGCTAGGCTAATTAAAGTGCAAGGGAACCCAGGCCAGGCGGGCTTTCTTTTTCACATGGTAGCAACCAAACAAGCGTGCATGAAATCTAGCCATAACCCCAGGCCAGGTAAAAGATGCTTAGGACGCAAGCCAAACTAACCTTATATCTCCCTGGTTCACACATACACATGTCTCGCTCGCGCTATACAAATAGACCCATCCAACACTCTCCTCCCTTGTTCTCTCTCCATGTGACACGCACCCCCCTAAGTACCATAATCCCTCACTCCATCATAGGTGCAAGCACTCCCCTCCCCCCCTCCTAAGTATGATTATCTCTTACTAGCCATCAGGAACAAACGTATTGTCTCCTTCCATCCATACGTCTATCTCGATATCTCTCGGGGCATCTTCTATCGCGCACACACCTTGTCACTCGATCTCCGACCCATGTAGTCCCATCACGATCTCCAGGGGATCTCTCTATGACAAACATACACTCTCTCCTCCCCATGTCTGCATTTTCTTTGTACGTCTCTCTCGACCTCTCCACCTTGTTTGTCAGACCCCTCTTGGCCTCGTGCTAGGGGTCTTGCTCTCTCGGTTCCAAACAACCACACACTATCTCCTCACCTTGCCTCCGTTGTCGAAGATGCATGTGTGATATGTTTGCATAAGACATGCATGCTTTTTCTCTACTTTTATCGTGTGTTGTTCATGTCTCTTTCACACACACACACACACACACACACACTTTTTTCACTCTCTCTCTCTCTCTCTCTCTAGTTAGGGACTCTGTCACGTCCATAAGCATATGGATGTTTTGAAAAGTCAAACCTCAGAAAAGTTTGACCAGGTATATGTGGAGAAAAACATTTACATCTGGAACGATCATTAGATTCATCACAACATGTACTTACTTCATACTATCATTTATCTTTGGTATTGTAGATATAATTAATTTCTTTATAAACTTCGTTAAAGTTTCAAAAGTTTGATTTAAAAAAATTGGAACTACATTATCGAACGGAGGGAGTAGCTCTTTCTCCCTCTCTCTGCTATCTCTCACGGGCCTCCCCTCTCACTCGGACTCTCTATACCGACGGATTATATGCTCACTATGTCAGCATAAAGCTCCATATATTGTTTAGTTGACCGGTCAACCAATCCACATGCTGCCTTGTCAACTTGTGTTCTATATCTTCGTTTGCTGGCCCATGTGGCAGTAGGTGAAAATAAGTAAACTAGAGGCCCATCTGACACGCAGTGAAGTAAACAAAGTTCAAACCACTCAGGGTAGCACCCCGCACGCTAGTAAATTGAGGGCGCATTGAGGACAAACTTCTTGCGCGCGAAGGACGCACTCGCGCACAATTCACCACTGCGCAACGGCATGCACAGAAGGACGGACTTGTGCACACCCAGCACACAACACACACCAGCACATGTGTACACCAGTGTCGCCACTAGTTGAGATGGACGGAGAGGCTACCAACAAGCGGAGGCGGCTCGAGCCAAAACCGCATTCGGCGAGCCTGGACTTCATCAGCAGCCTCCCAGACGACATGCTGCTCCTCATCATCGGCCTCCTCCCCACCTAATTTGTCGTGCAGACCACCCTGCTCTGCTGGCGGTGGTGCCCCCTCTGGTGCTGCGTCCCCCTCAACCTCACTGTCGATAGCTGCCTCCGTGACGGGGATTGCAAACGCATGGCCGCAGTCTCCAAGATCCTTTCATCGCACCCTGGGCCAGGCAGACGCCTTGACATCCGCATGTTCAGTACCAACTGCAAGGTCCAACCCAAGTTCGACGAGTGGTTCTTATCCCCCACCCTAGATCAGCTCAAGGAGCTCAGCTTTGAAGATGGATGATGTCGCTCTCTGCCGCCGTCCACGCTCCGCCTCACGCCAATGCTGCGCCGCGCCAGCTTCAGCTCCTGCTATCTTCTCCAGATTAATGCCGCACCCGCCCTTCTTCTCCATCAACTCAAGCAGCTCGACCTCTTCGACGTTGTCATCTCGAAGAAGGCTATGGAGCACCTGCTCCGTAGATGTACTGCGCTCGAGTACCTTCGTCTTCAGCAGATCCACGGGTTTATTAGCCTCCACATAGCCTTGATGAATCTCCGATTGATTTATGTGTCTTGATGGCCCCGCAACAAGACATCAATTGGGAAGAGATCACTCCAGCTATTCCACATCATGGTCATTGAGAATGCGCCTTTCCTTGAGAGATTGCTTGTATCGGATCTAGAAGGTCCAACAAAAATCAGGGTCATTGACGCGCCAAAATTGAAAGCATTGGTGTACTCGTCTGCCAAATTCTCCGAACTCTTTATTGGATTCGTAATCATTCAGGTACATCACTCATCTTCTTCTCCGTCTTCTTGAAATTCACATTTTTTAATTTCTTCTTGATGTATTTACGATCGTCTTCCGGAATATGATTCCCACAAGCTTTACCCAGTCTATGCGCATAGTGAAGATCTTAGCACTAAAATCTATCGGCCCCAATCTGGATCAAGTTGTTGGATTCCTTACATGCTTTCCATGCACGGAGAAGATACTCATTGAGGTGAAACTTCTTTCCTATAAGTAAACGGTAATCACAATGTAGCTCAATTTTTTCATAATTTTCCCAAACTACGATGACAAGTGTAGTGTTCAAAGCTGCATCTACGGACGGCACCGAAAGAAATATTTTTAGTATTTTTTTTCTCACATGATCACCTGCATCATTTTTATGCTGTACTACTATAGTAGCCTAGGCTAGTCATAGTGGAAAGTAACTTAGACTACTCCAGTAACTCTATGATTACCCTAAGAGCAAGTACTACCTCCGTCTTGGTTTACTCTTCCAATTTTGTAGTATCAAAATTTGACCATAGATTTAACTGACAAAATGTTAATGCATATCACTAAGAACTATGTCATTGGATTTGTATTTGAACATAATTTCAAATGGTGTAATTTTTAGTGACATGAATTGGCATTTTCTTAGGTAAATCTAAGGATGGAAAATTTACCCATGGGTACGGGTACCCATGGATATCGTACCCGCATGGGTAGGGTATGGGTACAATTTTATACCCATGGATAGTACCCATACCCTACCCATTAAGTCTTGGGTAGGGCACGGGTATAGCATTATATCCATGGATATACCCATACCGTACCCATTTGTATTGACATGTTACTTGTCAGATGTTATTTGGTGAAATGTGTCATGAGCTTGTGTACCCATGCTAAAGTTATCTGTCAGTTTGAATTGAGATAATTGTTTTGTACTCGTATATCTGTTCTTGAGTTGAGATAAATCTTTTTTCTTATCAAATGTGCTATGAAAGAATGCAAAATTATCTATAACTTGTGTACTATTTGATCTACCCGTTGGGTACCCAATGGGTATGGGTACCCGTCGGGTATGGATACGGGTAAAGTTTCATACCCATAGGTACGGGGATGGGTAGAGTTTGGTACCCATTAACTACACGGGCATGGGTATGGTATTGCTCTACCTGCCCCATACCCTACCCATTGCCATCCTTGGGTAAATCTATGGTCAAAATTTTATACTAAATACGAGGTAGTATTCCCTTCGTCCCAAAATTCTTGTCTTACATTTGTTTAGATACGGATGTATCTAACACTAAAATGTAACTAGATACATCCGTATTTAGACAAATTTAAGACAAGAATTTTGGGACGGAGGGAGTACAAAAGTGGGCTATGTAGGCAAAAACATGTGCCAAATTCACTTCTGATGCATTTGGCATCGATGCCACTCCATTGCTCACCTGGTGCCACAATCTGGATCACCTACTTTGCTCCGGTGCCAAATTAACTCACGCAATGAAAAAACACTGCATGGGAGAGAGAGAGGACCGAGGCAATAAATAGACACTTGTTTGGGAGAGTGAGAGGCTGGTGTAGTTGGTTTGATTGATTTGTTTATAAATGTGGGTCGGTTTGCACAACGGTGCCAACTCTCTCACATCACGAGAGCGGTGCGAAAATCTTTTGATTTGACATCGATGCGTATTATGTGGCATACTTTTGCGAAATATGGCACCGGCCACATAGTGGAAGGCAACAAATGCCCAAGCTCTTCACATGCTCCTAGTTAAATGAGAGGAAACAGAAAGAGAGAGAGAGAGAGAGAGAGAGAGAAAATATCACTAGCCAGCCAACCCTATCGTATTACAGATAAAAAAAGACACGAAAGTGACAAATGTGCTGCACTATAACAATCTCATCGAATGCCTTGATCTCCATCTGACAGAAATTGATTTGATCGACTACCAAGGCAGCACATCTGAGATTAAATTGGCTAGGTTCTTTGTTATGGAGGCAAGTGTGCTCAAGGTAATGAGGTTTGGCGTTCTCTGGCGCAACGATGAATGACATGCTGTTCACCGCAAGCGTCTAAGCCTAAATGACAAAGTCTCCACAGAAGCTGAATTTGTTTTTGAAACATCAAGTGGCAAGAGACTCGAAAACTTATTTGCCCATTAGTGACTTGTCATGGCGGTGGATTTTAGTTTGTACGATAATGCTGCATCCACCTAAAGTAACGAAAGTTCTTACGTAAACTTCTTAGTAATTTCCTCTTCTTAGGTGCAACATTACTCCTAGCATTTGTAATATCAGTTTGAAACTTGTAATATTTTCGTGTCCTATTCGTGTGTTTTCAAAATCCTGTGAATGAAACAGGTCCTGAGTTGGTGATGATGTTGTGCCTCCCATCTTTCACCAATAGCCGTCAGATCTAGATCTGACGCATACAAACCAAGCTTCTCCATTTTTGCAAAAAGATGCCCGCACTTGTTCCCTATTTACAAACAACTCCTTATCTCTCACAATCAACCTTATCTCCTCCCCACCTCATCTAGAAGGCCGTCGAAAAATCTGGCGCGATGGCCGCTGTCGGCATCGTCCACCCCCAATTTTGGTGTTCCGTGCAATGCATGGGCATCTACGCACGGGAAATTATGTCGAACAGGGCTAGTTGTAAGCAGGCTATCTCTACAGCCATGATGATAGTGACTACAGACGGTGAGGCTGACTATGGTATGCCGAAAACGGCGCCTATACTCAGGTGTCATCTCCAGCGCACGGTCTTGTCACTTCACTTTGAGGAGCAGCACGTAATAATTTGACCAACGGGCAGTACAGTGCTAGTACTCCTACTACTACATTGGTAGTACTACTACTAGTACTAGTAGCACCACCGTCTGGATTTAGGAGTACTACCACGTCCATCTGGATTTTAGTATTTGACTAGCAATATCAAGTAATGCATGTCACAAAAAATGTACTACTCCCTCTGTAAATAAATACATGGTGTTTTATTCCTATCGGCGAGAGAACTTAATGTTTTTTTGCTAATTAGAGTACTAATAGGATTACATGCAATGAACTAAACACTGCATGTCATGTTTGGTAGTCTCAAGTCATTGAAAGCATGCACAACCCACATCTCTCATTGGTTGATATGTCACGAAATAAGAAACAAGGAGGGAGTTAATGCACCATGCCTAAGTGTTTTGGCATTATTTGGTTTTCGTAAGGTGACTTACACAACATTTTTGTTTACATGCATTAACATTTTATTAGTTAAATCAAAGGTCAAAACTTGGCACAAAATGCAAAGGGGACCAATAAACCAGTAAACATCAAACTTCTCTCGTTTGTCTCCAACTAGAGGTCCAGTGAGATGACTATACTGCACCGGATGGAGGGGGACGCAGCTTCATTGACTTACGACTACTGCCTTTGGGTGAATGACACGTGCGCCCAGTGGGTGGCTGGCCCACCTATCATACAGCCAAAGGCAGGTGTAGTAGAGGGCCGAGGAGTAGTACGAAATCCCACGCACCTACGTACGCTAACCAAGGGCAAGAGTGATCACTCAAATCGCAATATCAGTTGACTAGAAGCTAAGCTAGACCCATGGAGGCAATGAGTGCGAGCATCAGCCGGCTGTGCCAGATGGTCCACGATGCCGGCCTACGACCCGGCACCGAGGAACGTCTCCAGGTAGTATTGCCCGAGGCCGCCAGGGCGACGGGCCGCTTGGATGACAGCTTCGTCTCCTTGTTCGACAAGGTCCTCGTCGGTTTCCTTGACAAGTTCACTGCCGTCAAGAAGCTCGCGGACGACTTTGACGTACGCCTCCAGCCGACACGCCTAGGCTCTGCGATGCCCGCCACCCTCAACGGCCACTATGGTGACAACCTCTTTGACACACTGGTCGCCCTGCGACTACCCGTCGTTGCGCCTTGAGAATGTCCACCTCGAGGTCGCGCTTACCGAGTAGCGCCTGGCGCAGCAAGAAACCATCAACATAATCACCCATGTCTACGCGCAAATCGTCCACAAGGACTACTACATGCAAGAGGAGGACGATAGGATGTTGGCCTTCTTGGACCGCAGGGCAACCTTGGACGACATTGTTCAGAACCACGTTGAGCTCGCCGCCAACGCCGCTGCTCCTCACACCTCGGCTGGTGACCCGGCGCACTAGGGCGTGAGGATGTCGTTGATGGATCCGTATGTATTTTTATCTTTCTGTCAAATCCATGTAGTAGTATATGATACTACAGTAATTATATTACCTATCACATCAACTTCATAATTTTCATACGTATTCCATGCATGAACGGCACCAGAACCAAACTTCTCATTACTCTAGGCAAAATTGCTATTTTCTATCTATCGGTCGCGCCATGGAGCAGAACCAAATTTTACAAGTTACGAGTTCAAAAGTAAAAGCCTGCCGTGTTCGCGTCGCACCCCCAAATGGTTGGTGCGACACACCGCTCAAGCGGGAATGCGTGCGGTGTTGCATTTTCACTTACAAGTGGGACCGCAGTTGAGCAAACCGACTATCGGCAAACCCCCACCCCGCCCACCGCGCGATGGCTGAGAAAACAGGAGGGAGAAGAGATGGCTGTAGCACGGACTCCAAGAAAATTGGTGTCGGATGGGACTCGTGTAGGTGGCATGTGCCGTACTGCTAGACGTGAATGCTAGTTATGGCCATTGCCGCCCCACTATATCGAGCCTATATCGAGGTACATAGATCAAATTTCCAGCAGTCCGTGCTCAGCCCTCCTCTATCTCTCTTCTCAGCCAGCCAGTGGACGCGTGGAGCCCATCGTCTGTTTGCTCACATGCGGTCCCACATGTCAGTGAAAACACAATAGGACCCATTGAACCTGCACATCTTTCACCTCAACGTGCTGGTGATGAAATACAAATCCAATAAAGATCTTCGGTGGCCGTTTTTGGAGTTACTCAAGAGTAGTAAGATTCTATTTACAGTTTAACCCAAGATGCACATCTCGTGGCTTCAACTTCCACTCTATTTTCTTGCATGACACGACCTGGATGCTGGAAGTCCCACGTGTCGGCAAAAGGAGGAAGAACCCATCCAAATCTTTGATTGTGCTCTCGGATTAGACTAGTTGTGCTAACTTAAAAATTTTATTGTGTACTACCTCCGTTCCAAAATAGATGACTTCCATTTGTCCATAAATGGATGTACCTATATACTAAAACATGTCTAGATACATATATATTTTGACAAATAGAAGGCATGTATTGTGCAACGGAGGTAGTAAAATGGATGCAAGTTTTTTTATTGGGAAGAAGAGTACATCCATATATTGATAGAGCGTAATTTAGTAGATGTTCTATCACTTTTAGCTAGCACAGAGGCTAGAGATGGGACTAGTGCACTTGTTGATACTCCTACTAGAATAGAGGCTAGACATGAGACTAGATGCGAGGAAGCAACATGTACTTCTTTACACTCGAAGAAGAAAGAAGCACGCAAGATCGAGCCTCCACAGATCAACAATGAATGCATCGAGAAGGCACTAATCCAACTTACAGGAGTAGTAAAATGTATTCTTGTGGTTCTTGTTTTCTTTGGTCTTTCTTTTCTAGTCAAAATTGTCGTTGGAGTTCGTGCAAAACAGAGGTCCATTTGGGGTCGTGCATTGGAGATGGCCTTACAAGTGGGACCGCAGTTAAGGAAACCGACTATCGGCAAACCCCCACCTCGCTCGCCGCACGATGGCTGAAGTTAGAGAAACGACGAGGTTGAAGAGATTGCTCTAGCACGGACTCCAAGAAATAATATGGTGTCAGATGGATGTCGTGGTGGTGGCGTGTGTCGTACTCCTGGACGTGAATGCTTGTTCTGGCCCATGCCACCCTACTACTCCTACTACTTAATCCTACTATATAGTACTAGTATCGAGGATTCGAGGTGCTGGTTACGTACATCGAACACATTAACATATGGCTACAGTAAAAACACCCGCCCGACGCGCAAAGCATGTGAAGCTAGTACAAATAGTGTACTACTATTGTTGATTGGCCTCATCCGATAACCTGTTACAATGCACGTACAATTATGTATTCGAAAAATATTTGTTTGCCTCGTTGCACCACTCACTCATAGAAGCAACTCGAAAGCCATTCATAAATTTAGTAATTTTATCACAGGCATATCATTTTATTACATACAATAGGTCATCAACCCACAT
Source organism: Triticum dicoccoides (assembly GCF_002162155.2). NCBI lineage: Eukaryota > Viridiplantae > Streptophyta > Magnoliopsida > Poales > Poaceae > Triticum > Triticum dicoccoides. The sequence goes on along the minus strand of NC_041385.1, from coordinate 535,603,389 downwards.
CGACAACGAGGATACATTATAAACACTAAAGTTTTCACCACACAACAAATAACAAGCAACGAAATGAACTTCAACTCAACCATTCCTGGGCGCTTGAAATGCTTGCTTTGAACCACAAGTGATTCTCTGGGACGGGCAATCCATTGTTGATCTGGAGACCAACGCAGGACTGATCATCCAGGCTGAAGCGGCCTACTATAACAGTACCAGGGTAGGGAACCACCCAAATGTCCGAGGTATAGACATAGTTGCTTCTCATAAATGGTAGTAACATTGTGTCAACAGCAGCTGGATCGCCTTTCACCATCATTGGATAGTTTTGTCCAAGGAAGAGCGAGTTTTCTCCAAGACTATCAATTCTTTACCAGCAAGAAGGAGTTGGCGCTAGCACACTAATATCCATCCCAAATACCATGCAACGGGTGTTGGAATAGGTCCAGAGAGTGCGACCATGGGAGACTACACCTGCTTCCTTAGTAGTAACATCATCAGTGGGCTGTATACACACAAGAAGAGGTGATCCATCGGAATTAGTTGCCAGGCGCCACAGAGTATATGGGCGCTGCTCGTCCTCATGCTCGTGATCATCACCATCATCATCTCCCCCTTGGTTATAAAATTTTTCAAATATAGGTGGCGGAATGTTCACATGACCTTGGAAACACAAGAAGAAGGTTAATTAGTAAAGGGAAATTTGCTAGCCCGCATGCATGTGGATGAAACAATTATAATTACGGTGGAAGACAAACATATAGAAATCATAAGGATTCCATCCAAAAACAGTGCCACGAGTGGTGGCAGCAAACACAAGGCCCTCGTATTGAATTGCATCATAGTACTCATCCGTGTACAAAAACTGATTTTTGAGCAATATCCATCCAGTCAACCCTCAAAGGACGACAACAAGCTTGTCGAAGATAGCAACAACTTCATAGTTGTTCTAGTTCCAAGAGCGGTTGGGAACTCGACAAATTGCTATCTTCCATAGAAGATAGTCAGCATGATCGTATTTGAATGTGTGTACAATACCGGTGTGCTCAACCTCTGGGCAGTATGCTGAGATTTTTGGGGGTGGAACCCGGTCACGAGTGTACACATTCACAAGTTCCCACTTGCAGTTGGACCCAATGTAAACAAACCAATCTCCATTTGCGCCTGCCCAAGCCTTGCCCTCAAGCGATGGCATCTTAACATCATACGTATCATTATCAAGCGGCATCAACTTGCATAGGGCGAGGCCTCCGTCGTCCCGGCACCAGTCATCAGGGTCACGGCGAAGAAGATAGGGGAGATCAAACTGCTCCTTGACTCTTGGGTTCCTTGTAATGATGTTATTAGTTGAGTCGAGAATGGGCTTGAACAAACCTGCCATGCTAGCCGAGGTGATGACATCGCACCGATCAATGAGTTCCTCCACCATGTCATCTTTCAGATCGGGGCAAGAATAACAGGGTCGTTTCCGACCTGTTCCCTCCATGGAGAAGACGGTCAAACAATGGCAGAAGAAAGGGTGAAGGGCTGAAGGAAAATGGAGGAGGGAGAGGAAGAGTGTGCGATAGCAGTTCCAAATCGAGAGGGAAAGGTGAAGAGTCGGTGGACGGTTGCCAGTTTGCCACGGTTCACAAAGAGGTGCCCCGGCCTACACGTCCGTTCGGAAATACTACTACTCGCCGTCGTCTCACTGATATGTTGGAACGGGACCACATGTCAACGAAACATGGTGTGTAATTTCTCGTGCAAAATGTGATCTGGCCGCGTTGGCCCGAGGTGCCGCATTAGTTATCGACCTTTATTTTTTTAATGGCGTGTCGTTCAGTTTTGAAGCACGACTAACTAGCACTATACGCAGAGAAAATATAAACTACTCTACCACTACTCCACCTCCAGTACTAGTAGTATAAAAAAGATATATAGGCTGGAGCTTCAGCGCTTTCTTGCTAAGGGCTGCCCACTTGCTTCTCACACTACACCCTCTCTCCAGATCTAAAAAAGACGTCCTCTCTCTCCCTCCTCACCGGTGGTCACAGATCCGTCGGGGAAGAAAAGGACGTGCAGCGTTGACGCTCTCGTCATTGGCGAGCGAGGTCACGCACTGACGACAAGGCCGTCCTCTCAGACCTAGCACCCGCGCGGGATGGCCTCCGTCCCCAAGCTCGCTGCCGTAGTGTGTGCGGAGGATGATGACCATGAGCGAAGCCACTTCCCGCTGACCCTCAGGTATGCTACCTGTTTTCGAACCATACCCTTGTTCTATTACCCCATCTTCCATGTCGTTGCATGTGGATCTTTTTCCACTCCACCATCTTCCCAATTTGCCATCCTCTGCTCTGCTGGCCACGCAGACGAAAACCATAATTTGCACTATTAAAGGAAACCCTACTGCATGCAGGCTAATCCATGTCTGGGTTAAATAAGGAAAGGAAGGGAGACTGTACTGTCCAAGAGAGTAGGCATCGAACCCGCATCTAGGTTGAAAAGGGGAAAATCAGTAGCTAAGGAATGGGCTCGTGTCTCTTGGTTGAAGAAGGGTAGAAAGGCATGACAACACAATAGAGAATGACCAGGTCGATCGGTTTGTTGTCCTCACATAGGAAAAAGGTGGCTAAAGAGAACAAAAATGGGATGTAATCCACTTATGCTGCCTGGATATTTGTTGCTCTGGGCAACCATACCTCCCTCACCACTTTGTGTCCGTGGAGGTACATCGTACTGGTGCGCGCACTGTCCGAATAGGCCTCCCATGCTCTTATTGCCACTTTTTTTGCTGTTAGTATAACGCTAGCAGTCAAGTCAAGCAAAGCTATTGCTAAAGTGATGCCACATTTAACTAATGCCGCTCTCAGTCTAATGCCACCGATAAATTTAAGCAATGCCATTTAATGTCACTGGATTATTTCAGGGTTAGTTCTTGATTGTGGATGTATTAAAGATTTCTCAGCTAAGGCATTCTAATGTTGTTGCACAGCCAGTATACCAACGATGAAACTTGTTACTACCTTCAGATTTTTGCACTGTTAATGCTTATAGATTACATACCTCACTTTCATGAGATAAGTTAATTTTTTTGTACAGTGTCACCAAAATGCCAAGGCGCTGATGTCATTTTATTTTGGTTAAACTGCAGAGACAATTATGAAGACAAGACGAAAGGTCAAGGGTGGGCACCTCCTCCTCCGGTTGTTCTCTTGATTCGTTCGATCAACTTTTTATGTTTGATCGATTATCAAGATTGGGATAGCAATTTTTAAGGCCCCCTCCCCCCGAGTTTGAAATGATATTTACCTTGGTGGTACATGGTTTGCAATTTTTTTATACTGTCATTAGTTAATAATGCTAGTTACCTTCAGACTTTTGTATTTGGTTTAATTCTCATGCACAGCTAGTATACCTTCAGACCTTTACATTTTGTATTGTTAATTCTTATAGAAACCTTCCAGTGCTAGAGTTTATTGAAATCTGTTCAGTAAAACCATTGTACTGTACCTTGTAATAAACTAACTACTCTACTGTTGCACTAGCCACTGTATTAGTGTATATTTGTAGTATTCGAATGGTGTTGCATTAGCGTATGGACATAAATAAAGTGTGGCAAGCTTTCCCAGATATGTTCTCAAGAAAACTACTACCTTTTTTTCTAAATACTAGACGTTTGGGTACTTTAAATTGAACCGCAAAAACATCTTATATTAAGGAACAAAGGGTGTAGAGTTCACTCAAATTATCCCGGTAAAGCTAGTCACACCTTTGTTAAAATTAATGTTCATTATGTTATGGGAGGAGGTCTGTATGTTTGTCTCTAATGCCTGTCGACAACATACCTGACACCATGATGTAATGTTAAGTCATTTCCTTTTGTACAGTGTCACTGAAATGTCAAGGCGGTGATGGCATTTTATTTTAGTAGAACTGCACAAAATTTGCTTAAAAGAAGAGGAAAGGTCAGGAATGGCTCAGTTTTTCAGAAAAAACTATGTATGCCTTCCTGACAGCAGCCGCTGTTGCTTTATTTATTCCTTCAAACAGGTGGTTAGAAACAGTCTTGCTACCTTTTCCCATTAAGAAATTGGAATGCTTATATTTGTGAGTCTATGCTTCAACTAGTGCCACTTTTATAGTAATCACACTTTCAATATCTATGCAAACAGGGATGCTCGATTTTAGTGGAACTGCACAAAAAGTCCAACTGGTTCAACATTAGGAGCATATTTTTTTTCAAACCTTTATATCCAATTGGTGGAACTATGAGCTGTTCATTACGAAGGTACATGGTTTGCTACTATCTTGCTACTCTTTTTGTACTGTCATTAGATAGTAATACTAGTGGTTTGCATGTGAATTTATTGGCAGGGTGGACCTACATTGGAGGTGTAGGACAGGATTCAATGATTGGATGCTCAATTTCGGTTGTATCGATTTCACCTCTTCCATCACTACGAACATGGATATCCTCGGTCTGATGAAGAATAGGCGCTATATTTCTTCTCTGAACCAGCAAATCAATTAAGTATGAAATTGTCCAGGGCAAAACATAACTGTTATCAGATTGTCCAGTGCAGAACATGACAGATGCTAAGCGGAAGAGACATGTTTAAACCGAAAATACATGGTGTGGTATATGTTTACTAGCTGCTTGATATTTGTGCATACAGAGATGTCTGCCCATTGCTATTTGGCAAACAAACAAAGTGTCCACAATTTTGGTTGAACTGCACTAGAGAATAGTATAGTCACTGCATGCAGTGCCATTTGAAAATAGACACGGAAAGATTGGATAGTCACTTCATGGACTGCAGAAAAGTAGTATTGTACTATTTATTGGCCAACACTAGGTGCTTCATTGCTTTGTTCTGATTATACAATGGGCATCATTTTGCTTAAGTTAAAGTTTGTATTCCGAAAATAGTCTCGCGGTGTGATCGAGAGAAGACCAAATCATATTGCAGTGGATGTTCCTCCATCATGTGTGGTTCATTCTCATGGTTTTAGCTGTTGGTGAAACCACTTAGGTGTGGAAGAGGAATTGTAGACTTCACAAACAAATTTGTCTTTCAGTCTGTGCTGAATGTTGGCCAAGAGAAGCATCCATGTTAGTAGGAAGAACATATGTTTTTTCTAGATCTTTGCTTTTGCAGCTACATATTTGTATATGATCTGTGAATCATTGAGATTCTCTAACATGTTGATCTTATGTATGGGAATCGTACTAGTTAGTTTTAGTTGCGATGCAAGATCCGAAGTGGCTGATCTTTGCTTTTGGAACTACATATTTGTATATGATCTGTGAGTCATTGAAATGCATTAATAGTTTCTTATTTCTGTTCGCTCAGTGTTTACAAGTTACCGATCGATCACTAGCTAGCCTACAAATGCGCTCATGGCAGTTTTATTTGCGACGCAAGGTGCGAAGTGGCAGTTTTTTCAATAAAAATGCCTACCTCTGAAGAAACTGACAAGCTACACTATAAATCCTACAGGGATAAAAATTCCTACCTCTGAAGAAACTGACAAGCTACACTATCGATCCTACACGGATAAATAGCGGATCACGCACGTACTACCTCCTTTCCGGTTTGTAGGGCTCAATTCAAGAAACGACCTACTCGATCCTACACGAATAAATAGCGGATCACGCACGTACTAGTACCTCCTTTCTGGTTTGTAGGGCTTAATTCAAACCTCTCACCAACAAAGGTACTCCCTCCGTTCGGGTTTATTAGTCCCGTGATCAAATGAGCAAGACCAAGGCATGGCAATAATTAATGGCATGCAGAAGTTTAAGCCTAATTAATTCCAGTGATTTAAGTGGCTGCATGCGTGACCTCGGCTGCGGCTCGTTGCATGCTGCTTCGTGTACTGGCTGCGAGAGATTCTGTGTCAGCACCCCGACTCGATGTCACATCGATCTAGCCGGTAACACCTCATATCACTTTGCGGCCTCACGCACGGTATCCCCACGGGTGTCGCCTTACCTTTGCCCGGGACCGTTTGCGCATTTTGGCTCACGTATATGATAGTGTCGCTAGCATCCATATGATAAAGAGCCCGGGCTGACATGACTAGTCGTAAACCCAAAGTGGCACAGACTTACAGGGACAGGCATCCATGACCCAGCTTCGAACGTGTCGGTCATCAGCAAGTGGGTCCGGGCTGTAGCACTGGGCTAGCAGGACTCCGGTAAACCGGGCTGTAGCGGGCTAACAGGACTCCGGTACTCAAAGCGTGACATTTCCCCGAAGGGACAGACACAGGAACGAAGAAGGACACATGCCGGCCAGCCTAAGTGTTCCAGAGCAGTAGCAAGCTACCATGGCTCAGCGGTAACACTAGGAGACATTTCCTGGTAAGAGAGGCTACTAAAGATAAACAACTAGATAGTCAGATCCCACACATACCAAGCATTTCAATAACATACACACAATATGCTCGATATGTGCAATACAACATGGTATCACAAAATGACTCTACGACTCAAGTAGTTTAATCATTAGGCTCCGAGGAGCGAGATATTACAAACAGGGGTCTCATGACCCAACAATCAGAGCATACAAATCAAAGCACAAGCGGAAGCTATCATGTCTGAGTACAGACATCTATAAATGAAAAAGGCTGAGAAGCCTGACTATCTACCAGATCCTGCCGAGGGCACAAGATCGTAGCTGAGGTATCAAGCTAAACGTCGAAGTCCAAGCGGAACTACTAGTGAGACTGAAGTCTCTCTGCAAAAACATAAAATAGGCAAACGTGAGTACAAATGTACCCAGCAAGACTTACATCAGAACTATCTACATATGCATCATTATCAACAAAGGGGTGGTGGGGTTTAACTGCAGCAAGCCAGCTTTGACTCGGTGGCTATCCTAACTACGACTGCAAGTGAATCTTTTGAGGTGGCGCACACGAGTCCACATATTCACCATATCAATACACCACTATGGATCCGCTCCCGTCTCCCTACGAGAACGCCATCCATAGCACTCACGCTTATCTTGCGTATTTTAGAGTATCCACTTTCACTTGTCCATGAACTGATATAAGCAACCCAGAAGTCCTTTACCGCGGACACGGCTATTCGAATAGATGATGTTAACCCTGCAGGGGTGTACTTCTTCATACATGTTTCCACCACTTAGCGTCTGCACACGACATGTGCTCGGCAGACTTCAAGCGAAAGCCGACGTGGGTGTAGACCACGACCTACCTAAACACTCAAGTCTCTAGTCCAGGTTTATCGCCTATTCGGGTTCCATCCATGAGGAGATCCGGCCGGAGTTTCGCTCACAGCCCCAAACGATGTGAACAGGGTTCCCGAGATACCAAACGGGCATCCGGTACACCGTGCCACGTACCTACCGCATCACAGCCCACCCCTACGGTCAGCGCTGTCCACGGCCTCCAGTAAGCTACAAACACCAGAAACTACTTGCAACTCCTGGACAGAGGACTAGGGTGAATAAGAAGTCGAGCGGGGTCATATTTCAGGGCCCAATGTATGGTAGTAGCTGAATCATGGATCACAAACACAGAACTCAGTTCCTGAGGACGGCTTCAATGAGACAACCCACCATGTACTCCTACATGGCCTCTATACCAACACTGTCAGGACCCCGACTCGATGTCACATCGATCTAGCCGGTAACACCTCATATCACTTTGCGGCCTCACGCACGGTATCCCCACGGGTGTCGCCTTACCTTTGCCCGGGACCGTTTGCGCCTTTTGGCTCACGTATATGATAGTGTCGCTAGCATCCATATGATAAGGAGCCCGGGCTGACATGACTAGTCGTAAACCCAAAGTGGCACAGACTTACAGGGACAGGCATCCATGACCCAGCTTCGAACGTGTCGGTCATCAGCAAGTGGGTCCGGGCTGTAGCACTGGGCTAGCAGGACTCCGGTAAACCGGGCTGTAGCGGGCTAACAGGACTCCGGTACTCAATGCGTGATATTTCCCCGAAGGGACAGACACAGGAACGAAGAAGGACACATGCCGGCCAGCCTAAGTGTTCCAGAGCAGTAGCAAGCTACCATGGCTCAGCGGTAACACTAGGAGACATTTCCCGGTAAGAGAGGCTACTAAAGATAAACAACTAGATAGTCAGATCCCACACATACCAAGCATTTCAATCATACACACAATATGCTCGATATGTGCAAATACAACGAAGCATCACAACATGACTCTACGACACAAGTACTTATTCAATAGGCTCCGAGGAGCGAGATATTACAAACAGGGGTCTCATGACCCAACAATCAGAGCATACAAATCAAAGCACAAGCGGAAGCTATCATGTCTGAGTACAGACATCTATAAATGAAAAAGGCTGAGAAGCCTGACTATCTACCAGATCCTGCCGAGGGCACAAGATCGTAGCTGAGGTATCAAGCTAAACGTCGAGTTCACGTGGAACTACTAGTGAGACTGAAGTCTCTCTGCAAAAACATAAAATAGGCAAACATGAGTACAAATGTACCCAGCAAGACTTACATCAGAGCTAACTACATATGCATCATTATCAACAAAGGGATGGTGGGGTTTAACTGCAGCAAGCCAGCTTTGACTCGGTGGCTATCCTGAACTACGACTGCAAGTAACTCTTTTGAGGTGGCGCACACGAGTCCACATATTCACCATATCAATACACCACTATGGATCCGCTCCCGTCTCCCTACGAGAACGCCACCATAGCACTCACGCTTATCTTGCGTATTTTAGAGTATCCACTTTCACTTGTCTATGAACTGATATAAGCAACCCAGAAGTCCTTTTCCGCGGACACGGCTATTCGAATAGATGATGTTAACCCTGCAGGGGTGTACTTCTTCATACATGTTTCACCACTTAGCGTCTGCACACGACATGTGCTCGGCAGACTTCAAGCGAAAGCCGACGTGGGTGTAGACCACGACCTACCTAAACACCTAAGTCTCTAGTCCAGGTTTATCGCCTATTCGGGTTCCATCCATGAGGAGATCCGGCCGGAGTTTCGCTCACAGCCCCAAACGATGTGAACAGGGTTCCGTGACACCAAACGGGCGCCCGGTATACCCGGCCACGTGCCTACCGCATCACAGCCCACCCCTACGGTCAGCGCTGTCCACGGCCTCCAGCATACTACAAACACCAGAAACTACTTGCAACTCCTGGACAGAGGACAAGGGTGAATAAGAAGTCGAGCGGGGTCATATTTCAGGGCCCAATGTATGGTAGTAGCTGAATCATGGATCACAAACACAGAACTCAGTTCCTGAGGACGGCTTCAATGAGACAACCCACCATGTACTCCTACATGGCCTCTCACCGACACATTTTACCAAATCGTGTTCACACACTTAGCTCACACACAGTAGGACATGTTCACCCGCCTCTGATTCATCCCCGATGAATCAGACCTGACTCAACTCTAAGCAGTAGCAGGCATGACAAACAAGCATGAATGAGTAGGCACATCAGGGCTCAAACAACTCCTACTCATGCTAGTGGGTTTCATCTATTTACTGTGGCAATGACAGGTCATGCAAAGGATAAAGGGGTTCAGCTACCGCAGCAAGTATCAAATATGTCGTTGTTGTCCTAATGCAGTAAAAGAGAGCAGGAGCGAGAGAGTGGGATTTTATCGGAATGAACAAGGGGGTTTTGCTTGCCTGGCACTTCTGAAGATAACATTGAGTCTTCATCAGTGTCAACGATCACATCATCGGTATCACGTCTATCGAGAGGGGACAAATACCGGCAACACAGAAAGGAACACAATCAATGCAATGCACAATATGATGCATGATCATGACATGGCAAAATGAATGTGTTTTGAGCTAATGCAACTAAAACCAAATTAAATGAAGTTGGTTTGAATCCAAGATTCAAATTCAAACTCCATATGTGGTTATTTAAATGTCATTCACTTCATTTGTCCTAAACAGTAGTGATAAGTTGTTCTAACATGCGTGAAAATGGTACAGATGGATTCCTTGAATTTTTCTGATAATTTTTCATATATAAATTATTTAATTTGGAGTTACGGTTAATTTTCTATGAATTTTAGAAGTTTATACAATTTTCTGGATTTTCTGAATTATATTAAATCCAGAAAATGAGTTATGACATCAGCACTGCGTCATGCTTGCATCAGCAAGTCAACAGGGCTGCCCCGGGTCAAACCTGACCAGGGGGTCCCATTAGTCAGTGACTTAGGGCTCGTTTAGGTCGCTGGCAGGTGGGCCCAGTCAACGACACGTCAGCATAGTCAATGTTGACGTGTGGGTCCAGGGTAATTAGATTAAACTTAATCTAGTTTAGTTAGCCAGTTAGTTAGGATGTGGGGCCCGGCTGTCAGTTTCACTAGAGGTTAATTAGTGGGGTCATCAGTGGCTAATGACGTACCACATCACCGGCCACCGGAGTTCGGCCGGCGGCGACCGAATCCGACGACGGAAACGCCCCGGGAAAGCGTTACAGGGGATGGTTTCGGGCGTGGTTTACGGCTATGGGTTGCTGGGCTTCGTGCGCATCCAGGGGTGGCAACAGCTCGAGCTGGGGTGGCCGGAGCTCACCGGAATGGAGCTCGCGGCGGCGCCAGAGTTCGGACCTCGGCGAAAACGGCGTTGTGGAGCACGGGCGAGTGAGGTAAAGCACTGCGCAGCCTCCTGGAGTCACCACGAGCTCGGTGAGATGCACGGGCGCGACCCGTTCGAGCTCAGGCCACGGTGGCGACATGGTCAGCGGCGGCCGGAGTTCGGACGCGACGGGGCTATGGCCTAGAGCTTGCAAATGCGAGGGGAGAGAGAGGGGTTCTGCACGGAGGCTCACCGCGGAGCTGTAGGGAGGGTCAGTGGGCTCGGGGGCGCGCCGGAGTGGCCGAATTCGACGGAGACGGCACCGGGGCCGAAGCTCGGAGATGATGACGATGGCGGCTGCTCGGGGCCCTTCCGGTCACGTGGCTCGGTGAGGGGGTTGGCGACGAGGTGCAGGAGCTCGGGAGCACGTCGGAGAGGGGAGGGGGTGGCCGTGGTCATGGCTACGGCGAACGGCGTCGGTGGCGACGGGCTCCGCTCGGGCAGAGAGGGAGAGGGAGCAGAGGGGGATAGGGACGGAGGGAGAGACGCGGGAGAGTGAGGGAGGGTCGAGGGAGCCGCGTGGCGTCTCCAGGGAGTAGCGGAGGCAAGCAGGGAGGCAGGAGGTGGCCTGGGCGTGTGCCCGCGCGCTCCGGCCACGCGCCTGCGCCTACTGGCGCGAGGAGGAAGGCGACAAGGGGGGGGGGGAAGTGGTGGGCTGGGCCGCTGCTGGCTGCACAGTGTTGGGCCAGGTAAGTCCTTCTGCTCTCTCTCTTTTACTTTTTTTTTCTATTTTCTGTAGTTTGTTTTGATTTAGTTTAGCAACTAAATCATTTAAATAAATTCTGTAGATTTTTATGTGGCTTGCTAAAATATATACAAAGCCACTCACAAACTTCCAGAATTATTGGAGTCATATTTAATATATATTAAATATAAATCCAAAGCAAATAGTTATTGGATTAATTCAAATGGCCAAAATAATTATCTCTGTGACTCCAAAAATATTGGTTTAAATTTTACCTCTTACCAATATTTCCATGGAATAACAGGAACATTTTCTTGGACACATTTCAGAAGATTTAATTGTTGGTTATTTTTAGAGGTTTCCTGAGGCTTTTGAAAAATTCCTCAATTCAAATTTCATTTGAATTTAAACATGATGCACACACCAGACAGTACCAGAAGCTAGGGATGTGACAACTCACCCCCACTAAACAAGAATCTCGTCTCGAGATTCAAGCGTAGGGTAAGGTGAAGGGGAAACACAAACTAGTATAATCTTCACGATCCAGGGTGCACTTCAGTTGAATGTTGATTCATTCACCATTATTGTCTTGAAGTCTTGCTCTGAGAAATCCTGTCAACATGACATGGAGGGAAGAAGGAGACTCTAGAAGGGTCAATCTTCTCGAAGATCGAACAACTCAGGATTAACTCCCGGAATGTGACATAGCAACATCTCTCAAGCTGAGAGACGAAGCATACCTCTAGAGGGACGGAGTGGAGCAGGTGACGAGGTTCACTAGGTAGACAGCAATTCCAGACTTAAGAATGTGGTGATCGGTTGTCAACATAACGAGGAGTTGAATTGCCATGACACCACGACGAAACATCCTGGAGAAGGGTGATTCGTAGATTATTATCTTAAGTGGCAAAAAGAATTACCTTTGATATAGAGATCACTGAGACTCTCTATATCAGCCGAAGGCAAATCACAGCAATCGATTGGCGGGGTCGGTAGAATGGCATACTCGGACTTGGATGATGTGGATTACCTTGTTGAAGACAACATAATGGATGAATTTGCTTACCACCGGAAATGGAAGAGACCCATGGTAGAATGGCACATTGACGGTGCAAGCTAGGAACAAAATGCAAATGCTGGGAATGATTCTGGTAACTGGGGAAGAACCCAACAACAGAGAGTGAATTCACTGTTTGAAAAGATCATAGCATTGCCGAGAAAACTGAGAGCAATCCCAGTTAGTGCCGATGATAACACGTAGCGCTTGTGCATGCTCTCAAGAACTTGATCATTTCCATATTCATCAAGGTTTTACCAACATCGGTGTCAAGGATCCTGGCAACACAACTTGCTACCACGATGAATGATGATGGATGATGCAGATGCGAAGGAGGATAACACTTTCTCAGATTTCACCTTAGCGAGGCCAAGCAAATAAAATATGGATGATCGACCGAGAGACATTTAGCACTCCGCTTCTAATGTTCTCCTTGATGTGCTAGTGTAACCCATTCATAGATATGGTTTGATATCTAGAACATCAAGTAAAAAGGTCGGACTTCGGAACACAGAAATCCATAGGGGCAACTGGGGAGTAATCCTACGAAATCCCTATGGGGAGGTGGCCAACTTCCTCAATCAAGATATTATAATAACAGGTCTTCCGGCTGGATGTGTTGGCCACGACATCCACTTTACCGGTTTTCGAGGGACCGATATTATAGTTCTTGGGAAATGTTCCAAACCATCATATCTGCCTGAGATTCAGATCTGGTTGGTGTCAGGATATTCCAGACTCATCGAGTCTAGAAAGAAAAATGAAAGTTTGCAACACAAATCGACGAGATGACATTGCGGGATTCTCGGGAGATGAACTACGATAGCAAGCTCCAAAACATGAGCTGGTTCTGTTACTAACATGTGAACACGTTGTCCCAGACAAGCATGACCACATAGTAGTCTTATAATAAAACACTACCGAGTTCAGGAGGGGGAACCATCAACGAGGGTATCGAAGTCCTTACATAAGTCCGGATTAGCTCTTATGAAGGAACTCCTTCTCCTTGAACAAATCAACCAGTGGCTTGGTGTGCTAGGGATACATATAGATTGAAGGTTGCAAGTCTTCAAACCACAGCATTCTTCGCACGTGTGCATGACTGATTTGGAATGATTCCAAAGAAAGCAACATTGACTTTCTCGAATCCACGGCGGCAACTTGCATCAGATGCACATGAATTAAAGGAAGTCACTACCTTCATCCAAACATATGCTTCATGAGCTAGCATGAACAAATGCTTTCAAAAATTTCCAACACTAGCTTAATGCTCAACAAAATCATGGAGGAGATAAGGATGTTGTCAATGGGCTCAACAACAATTCATCCGGGTTTCCTTTTAAAAGGAATTCCATAGTTAAGTGAACACGGTGATAGCATTGGTCAGACCAAAGATATAATGATGTATGCTCGAGGGATCAACCACGAATAAGACAACATTACGAGCATCGTTGGTACTGATTTGATTTGACGATAGCCCACACTCAAATCAAAGGATTGATAAGACGATAGGTCCAGCAACTGATCACAGGGACCAATCGATGAAGATATCATCTTTCTTCAACACACACTACACAAGAATATCCCTTTGGAACGAACTAAATCAGGCAAGCGTTTATCTTCCAACCCTCCAAGTTGTTGTCTAGCTTAACCAACTAGCTCAGGGATATCTATCACAGATTCTTGGAGAAAGGGTGGTTCACAAGAAACCAACTTGATCACGAGCTCAACATAGCGGTCAGGTGACAACCTGGTAATACTTCCGAGAAGATCTTCGGAAATCACGAACCACCGATATGTTACTAAGCTCGAGAACAATCTCGCTTTTCAGGGCAAGATGATATGATCAATAGAGCAAGGATTTGAAATAATCCTAACTCATCGATCGAGGAGTGAACCAGGAGAATGGACTAGGTAGCACGATCAATCTTAGAATGATGATTCAATAACCAACACACTAAGAATGAAATTATTGCCCATTAGCTACCAAGCAACAAGGTTGCTAGGAGTATTGAATTCACACATCACGATTCACTTGTCGGCATTCCGGTTGCGACAACACGGAACCGAGGGATGAATAATAATGGCGAGAAGTATCACTACATCAAGAATTCACAAGAGCCGGTGCAATTCTCATGAAAATCCTGACATAAAGACGGTAATACTTCAGGGTAGAACAGAATCAAAAGCTGGATTGGCATTTGATCTGCGGAATACAACTACTTTGACCCAATCCTAGGTATGGATGAGGTACTGGAGTTTGTTTCTCCTAGTCATTCCGCGATAGAATGGCTTGACGGACCACAAAAGTAGTAGGCTTCGATAAACGAACGCACACATACTCTTAACTATCAATTGATAGACGAAGGTCAGTAGACAACTAAAAGGGGACAACTCAAAGGCACATATGATTTTCTGAGTTGTGGATGCATGGTTTAGCATGTCGAACGAAGTTCAACATATTTCTTCCGGATAACCCATGCAGAAAAGTAGAACTGGCAGAACCATAGCACATAATGGAGAACTCATCAAGAGCACTCTGATTGTGATCTTTCGATCAGCGAGGAACATCTGCCATAAGCGGTTCATAGTATTTGGAAGAAGGAATACCACGAACATCGAGGACTAATGCAAAGGTTACTAATAACCTAAAGGAACGAGCAAAACTATCAACATGAAGCAAGTAGGGTGAATCTCGGGTTCAAGAACCCAGGAACAGAATACCTATTACTAAGTAGCATCACGGGATGCTTTCGAGAATGATGGCCAGAATCATCACACTGGGAACACAAATCATGGCTAAATTACTAGATGATCCCCTGAGACACCTAGGGTCATAATAATTATTCCAACATAAAGGTCGAGGCAGTAGATTTAAGTGGCTGCATGCGTGACCTCGGCTGCGGCTCGTTGCATGCTGCTTCGTGTACTGGCTGCGAGAGATTCTGTGTCAGCACCCCGACTCGATGTCACATCGATCTAGCCGGTAACACCTCATATCACTTTGCGGCCTCACGCACGGTATCCCCACGGGTGTCGCCTTACCTTTGCCCGGGACCGTTTGCGCATTTTGGCTCACGTATATGATAGTGTCGCTAGCATCCATATGATAAAGAGCCCGGGCTGACATGACTAGTCGTAAACCCAAAGTGGCACAGACTTACAGGGACAGGCATCCATGACCCAGCTTCGAACGTGTCGGTCATCAGCAAGTGGGTCCGGGCTGTAGCACTGGGCTAGCAGGACTCCGGTAAACCGGGCTGTAGCGGGCTAACAGGACTCCGGTACTCAAAGCGTGACATTTCCCCGAAGGGACAGACACAGGAACGAAGAAGGACACATGCCGGCCAGCCTAAGTGTTCCAGAGCAGTAGCAAGCTACCATGGCTCAGCGGTAACACTAGGAGACATTTCCCGGTAAGAGAGGCTACTAAAGATAAACAACTAGATGGTCAGATCCCACACATACCAAGCATTTCAATAACATACACAATATGCTCGATATGTGCAATACAACATGGCATCACAAAATGACTCTACGACTCAAGTAGTTTATTCAATAGGCTCCGAGGAGCGAGACATTACAAACATGGGTCTCATGACCCAACAATCAGAGCATACAAGTCAAAGCACAAGCGGAAGCTATCATGTCTGAGTACAGACATCTATAAATGAAAAAGGCTGAGAAGCCTGACTATCTATCAGATCCTGCCGAGGGCACAAGATCGTAGCTGAGGTATCAAGCTAAACGTCGAAGTCCAAGCGGAACTACTAGTGAGACTGAAGTCTCTCTGCAAAACATAAAATAGGCAAACGTGAGTACAAATGTACCCAGCAAGACTTACATCAGAACTAACTACATATGCATCATTTTCAACAAGGGGATGGTGGGGTTTAACTGCAGCAAGCCAGCTTTGACTCGGTGGCTATCCTAAACTATGACTGCAAGCGACTCTTTTGAGGTGGCGCACACGAGTCCACATATTCACCATATCAATACACCACTATGGATCCGCTCCCGTCTCCCTACGAGAACGCCATCCATAGCACTCACGCTTATCTTGCGCATTTTAAAGTATCCACTTTCACTTGTCTATGAACTGATATAAGCAACCCAGAAGTCCTTTTCCGCGGACACGGCTATTCGAATAGATGATGTTAACCCTGCAGGGGTGTACTTCTTCATACATGTTTCCACCACTTAGCGTCTGCACACGACATGTGCTCGGAAGACTTCAAGCGAAAGCCGACGTGGGTGTAGACCACGACCTACCTAAACACTCAAGTCTCTAGTCCAGGTTTATCGCCTATTCGGGTTCCATCCATGAGGAGATCCGGCCGGAGTTTCGCTCACAGCCCCAAACGATGTGAACAGGGTTCCCGAGATACCAAACGGGCATCCGGTACACCGTGCCACGTACCTACCGCATCACAGCCCACCCCTACGGTCAGCGCTGTCCACGGCCTCCAGTAAGCTACAAACACCAGAAACTACTTGCAACTCCTGGACAGAGGACTAGGGTGAATAAGAAGTCGAGCGGGGTCATATTTCAGGGCCCAATGTATGGTAGTAGCTGAATCATGGATCACAAACACAGAACTCAGTTCCTGAGGACGGCTTCAATGAGACAACCCACCATGTACTCCTACATGGCCTCTATACCAACACTGTCAGGACCCCGACTCGATGTCACATCGATCTAGCCGGTAACACCTCATATCACTTTGCGGCCTCACGCACGGTATCCCCACGGGTGTCGCCTTACCTTTGCCCGGGACCGTTTGCGCCTTTTGGCTCACGTATATGATAGTGTCGCTAGCATCCATATGATAAGGAGCCCGGGCTGACATGACTAGTCGTAAACCCAAAGTGGCACAGACTTACAGGGACAGGCATCCATGACCCAGCTTCGAACGTGTCGGTCATCAGCAAGTGGGTCCGGGCTGTAGCACTGGGCTAGCAGGACTCCGGTAAACCGGGCTGTAGCGGGCTAACAGGACTCCGGTACTCAATGCGTGATATTTCCCCGAAGGGACAGACACAGGAACGAAGAAGGACACATGCCGGCCAGCCTAAGTGTTCCAGAGCAGTAGCAAGCTACCATGGCTCAGCGGTAACACTAGGAGACATTTCCCGGTAAGAGAGGCTACTAAAGATAAACAACTAGATAGTCAGATCCCACACATACCAAGCATTTCAATCATACACACAATATGCTCGATATGTGCAAATACAACGAAGCATCACAACATGACTCTACGACACAAGTACTTATTCAATAGGCTCCGAGGAGCGAGATATTACAAACAGGGGTCTCATGACCCAACAATCAGAGCATACAAATCAAAGCACAAGCGGAAGCTATCATGTCTGAGTACAGACATCTATAAATGAAAAAGGCTGAGAAGCCTGACTATCTACCAGATCCTGCCGAGGGCACAAGATCGTAGCTGAGGTATCAAGCTAAACGTCGAAGTTCACGTGGAACTACTAGTGAGACTGAAGTCTCTCTGCAAAAACATAAAAGAGGCAAACGTGAGTACAAATGTACCCAGCAAGACTTACATCAGAGCTAACTACATATGCATCATTATCAACAAAGGGATGGTGGGGTTTAACTGCAGCAAGCCAGCTTTGACTCGGTGGCTATCCTGAACTACGACTGCAAGTAACTCTTTTGAGGTGGCGCACACGAGTCCACATATTCACCATATCAATACACCACTATGGATCCGCTCCCGTCTCCCTACGAGAACGCCACCATAGCACTCACGCTTATCTTGCGTATTTTAGAGTATCCACTTTCACTTGTCTATGAACTGATATAAGAAACCCAGAAGTCCTTTTCCGCGGACATGGCTATTCGAATAGATGATGTTAACCCTGCAGGGGTGTACTTCTTCATACATGTTTCCACCACTTAGCGTCTGCACACGACATGTGCTCGGCAGACTTCAAGCGAAAGCCGACGTGGGTGTAGACCACGACCTACCTAAACACCTAAGTCTCTAGTCCAGGTTTATCGCCTATTCGGGTTCCATCCATGAGGAGATCCGGCCGGAGTTTCGCTCACAGCCCCAAACGATGTGAACAGGGTTCCGTGACACCAAACGGGCGCCCGGTATACCCGGCCACGTGCCTACCGCATCACAGCCCACCCCTACGGTCAGCGCTGTCCACGGCCTCCAGCATACTACAAACACCAGAAACTACTTGCAACTCCTGGACAGAGGACAAGGGTGAATAAGAAGTCGAGCGGGGTCATATTTCAGGGCCCAATATATGGTAGTAGCTGAATCATGGATCACAAACATAGAACTCAGTTCCTGAGGACGGCTTCAATGAGACAACCCACCATGTACTCCTACATGGCCTCTCACCGACACCTTTTACCAAATCGTGTTCACACACTTATCTCACACACAGTAGGACATGTTCACCCGCCTCTGATTCATCCCCGATGAATCAGACCTGACTCAACTCTAAGCAGTAGCAGGCATGACAAACAAGCATGAATGAGTAGGCACATCAGGGCTCAAACAACTCCTACTCATGCTAGTGGGTTTCATCTATTTACTGTGGCAATGACAGGTCATGCAAAGGATAAAGGGGTTCAGCTACCGCAGCAAGTAATAAATATGTCGTTGTTGTCCTAATGCAGTAAAAGAGAGCAGGAGCGAGAGAGTGGGATTTTATCGGAATGAACAAGGGGGTTTTGCTTGCCTGGCACTTCTGAAGATAACATTGAGTCTTCATCAGTGTCAACGATCACAACATCGGTATCACGTCTATCGAGAGGGGACAAATACCGGCAACACAGAAAGGAACACAATCAATGCAATGCACAATATGATGCATGATCATGACATGGCAAAATGAATGTGTTTTGAGCTAATGCAACTAAAACCAAATTAAATGAAGTTGGTTTGAATCCAAGATTCAAATTCAAACTCCATATGTGGTTATTTAAATGTCATTCACTTCATTTGTCCTAAACAGTAGTGATAAGTTGTTCTAACATGCATGAAAATGGTACAGATGGATTCCTTGAATTTTTCTGATAATTTTTCATATATAAATTATTTAATTTGGAGTTACGGTTAATTTTCTATGAATTTTAGAAGTTTATACAATTTTCTGGATTTTCTGAATTATATTAAATCCAGAAAATGAGTTATGACATCAGCACTGCGTCATGCTTGCATCAGCAAGTCAACAGGGCTGCCCCGGGTCAAACCTGACCAGGGGGTCCCATTAGTCAGTGACTTAGGGCTCGTTTAGGTCACTGGCAGGTGGGCCCAGTCAACGACACGTCAGCACAGTCAATGTTGACGTGTGGGTCCAGGGTAATTAGATTAAACTTAATCTAGTTTAGTTAGCCAGTTAGTTAGGATGTGGGGCCCGGCTGTCAGTTTCACTGGAGGTTAATTAGTGGGGTCATCAGTGGCTAATGACGTACCACATCACCGGCCACCGGAGTTCGGCCGGCGGCGACCGAATCCGACGACGGAAACGCCCCGGGAAAGCGTTACAGGGGATGGTTTCGGGCGTGGTTTACGGCTATGGGTTGCTGGGCTTCGTGCGCATCCAGGGGTGGCAACAGCTCGAGCTGGGGTGGCCGGAGCTCACCGGAATGGAGCTCGCCGCGGCGCCGGAGTTCGGACCTCGGCGAAAACGGCGTTGTGGAGCACGGGCGAGTGAGGTAAAGCACTGCGCAGCCTCCTGGAGTCACCACGAGCTCGGTGAGATGCACGGGCGCGACCCGTTCGAGCTCAGGCCACGGCGGCGACATGGTCAGCGGCGGCCGGAGTTCGGCCGCGACGGGGCTATGGCCTAGAGCTCGCAAACGCGAGGGGAGAGAGAGGGGTTCTGCACGGAGGCTCACCGCGGAGCTGTAGGGAGGGTCAGTGGGCTCGGGGGTGCGCCGGAGTGGCCGAATTCGACGGAGACGGCACCGGGGCCGAAGCTCGGAGATGATGACGATGGCGGCTGCTCGGGGCCCTTCCGGTCACGTGGCTCGGTGAGGGGGTTGGCGACGAGGTGCAGGAGCTCGGGAGCACGTCGGAGAGGGGAGGGGGTGGCCGTGGTCATGGCTACGGCGAACGGCGTCGGTGGCGACGGGCTCCGCTCGGGCAGAGAGGGAGAGGGAGCAGAGGGGGATAGGGACAGAGGGAGAGACGCGGGAGAGTGAGGGAGGGTCGAGGGAGCCGCGTGGCGTCTCCAGGGAGTAGCGGAGGCAAGCAGGGAGGCAGGAGGTGGCCTGGGCGTGTGCCCGCGCGCTCCGGCCACGCGCCTGCGCCTACTGGCGCGAGGAGGAAGGCGACAAGGGGGGGGGGAAGTGGTGGGCTGGGCCGCTGCTGGCTGCACAGTGTTGGGCCAGGTAAGTCCTTCTGCTCTCTCTCTTTTACTTTTTTTTTCTATTTTCTGTAGTTTGTTTTGATTTAGTTTAGCAACTAAATCATTTAAATAAATTCTGTAGATTTTTATGTGGCTTGCTAAAATATATACAAAGCCACTCACAAACTTCCAGAATTATTGGAGTCATATTTAATATATATTAAATATAAATCCAAAGCAAATAGTTATTGGATTAATTCAAATGGCCAAAATAATTATCTCTGTGACTCCAAAACTATTGGTTTAAATTTTACCTCTTACCAATATTTCCATGGAATAACAAGAACATTTTCTTGGACACATTTGAGAAGATTTAATTGTTGGTTATTTTTAGAGGTTTCCTGAGGCTTTTGAAAAATTCCTCAATTCAAATTTCATTTCAATTTAAACATGATGCACACACCAGACAGTACCAGAAGCTAGGGATGTGACATTCTGAGTGCCTGCATGCAGCCGGCCGTAATTAAGGCAGTTAAGTGATGTGGAAAAAGATGCGCTTTAATTGTTGCAGGCTTTTTAAATCCGTAGAATCATTATTGACAAGGAGGGAGATGATTCGAGTGCACTTGTTTGACCGCCAAGCCAGTGTGCGACCCAGACGGGACGGGACGACACAGTCATAATTTCAGTTTCTTTTGTTTTCCACGGCATGCTGGCGCGCTAAGCCATTATGCGTTGAATTCCAATGACCGTCGCGCTACCTTCCGCCTATAAGTACTGTTTCCCTGCCTTCTCCGGTGGCACCATGACCCAACTCGCCATATCCTCATACGCCCCACCGGCCCAACATCACTCGTCACGTCCGCCATGCCCCCGCCCGTCCGTGGTAGGCGACGCCGGAGGCGATCACCGCCAGAACTATTGTTCGGTTTTTCACCGGAAGGCAGACGGAGGGAGGAGGCATTCTATCTGTCTTTAGATGGCAATGCGGAGATCAATGAGTTGTTGGAGCGCGACCGCATGGCGGAGGAGCAGGAGTTATTGGAGCGCGACCGCCTGGCGAAGGAGCAGCGTATCGCTGATTTGCGCCGCCAGCGGGACATGGAGCAGCAGCGCATCGACGCTTTGAGTTGTGAGCAGAGTGCCCGCAACTGGGCCGACTATATGGAGGCCGGCGCCCGGCAAATAGCCCTGGAGGCTGTCAGGCACGCACGCGTTCGCGACGCCGATTTTTACTACCATCTCGTCAAGTGGGGTTCCCGCTTGGAAGCCGAAGCTTCGGTGGACCACGCCGGCATGGAAAGAGCCAACACGTGCGAGCAACGCTCCCTATCGCACCTCTTGCAAGTCCGAGGCGAGGCGCAGGACGCCGGTGCCGGCGTTTAGCGTGTACCAAAGATGGTGGCCGGCATCGTCTAGTTAGCTAAGAGTAAGTTAGTACTTGTACGCTAATAGAGTATTAGTGGGAGTAGATAGTTAACTTGGCTATGATGGTTGTCAACGTGGAAGTTCAGTACTCTATATGTGGATCAGACCTGTTACTTTACTCTGAATGTTGAAATTTCTATTTGAACGTATGGAATGGGCTGTTATTTTTTAAAATGGGTTGTATTTGTCCTCCACGGGTTTAGAGGCTGACTTGTGGGCCTAGCAAGTTGACGCGTACACAATTAGGAGATGATTGTACATGGAGAGGATGACAGCAAGGACCCTCCAAGGTCATGGCAGTACGCAAGCAAGTGCCTCCATATTTCAATCCAATAAAACAATGGCTCCTCCTAGTGGATTTCTGACATCTTGTAGGACCTTGAGAAGAGGTGTCTAGAGGGGGGGGGATGATTAGACACTAAGTACCAAAGTTGCAGTTTTTAAGATTCTTTAAGTTTAAGTGGAGTTTAAGCACAATTTCAACAATCACAATACATATCAAGCAAGCATGCAAAGAGTATATGAGAAGCGGAAAGTAAAGCATGCAACTTGCAAGAAAATAAAGGGAAGGGTTTGGTGGATTCAAACGCAATTGGAGACACGGATGTTTTTGGCGTGGTTCCGATAGGTGGTGCTATCGTACATCCACATTGATGGAGACTTCAACCCACGAAAGGTAACGGCTACACGAGCCCACGGAGCGCTCCACCCACGAAGGGTCCACGAAGAAGCAACCTTGTCTATCCCACCATGGCCGTCGCCCACGAAGGACTTGCCTCACTAGCGGTAGATCTTCACGAAGTAGGCGATCTCCTTGCCCTTACAAACTCCTTGGTTCAACATCACAATCTTGTCGGAGGCTCCCAAGTGACACCTAGCCAATCTAGGAGACACCACTCTCCAAGAAGTAACAAATGGTGCGTTGATGATGAACTCCTTGCTCTTGTGCTTCAAATGATAGTCTCCCCAACACTCAACTCTCTCTCATAGGTTTTGGATCTGGTGGAAAGAAGATTTGAGTGGAAAGAAACTTGGTGAAGGCTAGAGATCAAGATTCATATGGTAGGAATGGAATATCTTGTCCTCAACACATGAGTAGATAGTTCTCTCTCAGAAAATGTTTGCTGGAAGTGTAGGTTTAGTCTGATGGCTCTCTCCACGAATGAAGAGGAGGTGGAGGGGTATATATAGCCTCCACACAAAATCTAACGATTACACACAATTTACCAAACTCGGTGGGACCGAATCATTAAACTCGGCCAGACCGATTTAGCAAATAATGTGACCGTTAGGGTTTTCGGTGGGACCGGAATGCAACTCGGTGAGACCGATTCAGTTAGGGTTAGGGCATAACGTAATCTCGGTAAGACCGATTACACAAACTCGGTGAGACCGATTTGGTAATAAGCTTTCCAGAGAGTTGGTCAGGCAAACTCGGTTGGAACGATTACACAAACTCGGTGAGACCGATTTTGGTAATAAGCTTTCCAGAGAGTTTGCATTGTAGTCTCGGTAGTACCAATTTCTCAAACTCGGTGAGACCGATTTGATAATGGACATACACAGAGAGATTACAATCCCATCTCGGTGAAACCGAGATCCCCATCGGTGAGACCGATTTGCTTAGGGTTTGTGGCAGTGGCTATGACTTATGGAATCGGTGGTGCCGGATAGGAAGTATCGGTGTGACTGATTTTGGCTTTGGATTTAGGTCATTTGTGGAAGTGGGAAAGTAGTTGAGGGTTTTGGAGCATATCACTAAGCACAGAAGCAAGAGGCTCATTAAGCAACACCTCATCCCTCCTTGATAGTATTGGCTTTTCCTATAGACTCAATGTGATATTGGACCACTAAAATGTAAAATGAAGAGTCTTGAGCTTGAAGCTTGAGCCAATCCTTTGTCCTTAGCATCTTGAAGGAGTTCCCACATCCTTTAGTCCATGCCACTCCATTGTTGAACTTATCTGAAATATACTAGATAAAAGTGTTAGTCCAACAAGAGATATGTTGACATTATTTACCAAAACCACCTAGGGAGCACTTGTGCTTTCAATCTCCCCCTTTTTGGTAATTGATGGCAACATACATCAAAGCTTTAGATAAATATATATAGAGTAGCAAGTAAAGCTTTGAAAAGACATGTAACAAACATAGGCTCCCCCTACATGTATGCAATCATGTGAATATGGAATGTAGAAGCATGTGAGAGCATAAACATGATAGAGCAGGCAATGTGTTACATGTATCTTGGCCATATGCATCAGAGCAAAGAATGTTGAAGAAAATACCTTCATGCTCATGAGTCCTTCTTGCAAACAATATGTACATCAGCAAGAATTCCTCATACACATGGTTGTGATGCATATACTTACCTTGTAGTCTTGAGTTGTCTTAGGATGAAATGAACCTGTGTAAACAAGGTTAGATAACACGGATACATCTACTAGCCAGAGCAAACGGAAGAAATCACAAGAATACCAAGACTGGGATGACATGTAGAGAGTGAGTACTAAGTACCAAATTGGATTAGACATGTCCCCAAGAGTAAAGATATGCAATGAATTTAAATGATCTCTTTCCCTTAGATGTCTTGCTCCCCCTGAATCTAACATGGGATACTAGGAGAAGATAGGGAACAGAAAATCAGAGCTAAAGGGTAACAGAGCTGAAAGATATGAGTGATGAACAGAGATAATGCATGCAAATAAGCACAAAAGATCAAATGAACATGTCTCTCCCCTCAAAAAGACATGTGGGTATCTCTCCTCTTGAACACCAAGCATCTAGGATCCTTGAGAAATACTTTCTACTTAGGTATTCTCTCCCCCTGGAGATCTCTCTCTTCCCTTTGAGGGTCTCTCCCCCTTAGAAGGTCTCTCTCCCCCTTTAGGAGATGATATCTCTCTCCCTCAAGAAGGTGATAAGCTTTGATGCTCTCTCTCTCTTCAAATGATATGCTTTGATGTTCTCTCTCTCCCCCTTTGACGTCAATTTCCAAGAAGGGTCTTTTGGAATCTGTCGAATGGGTTTGGTCCTTGAGACACAGAACAAAGCAATGATAAAAATGTGATTCTTGTAGAGGACAAGATTCATTGAGTGGAGCTGGATTAGAAGAAACACAGAATTATGTGGAAAACTGTTTTTCCTATTACGAAGTCGGTGGCACCGAGTGGTATGCTTCGGTCGTACTAAAAAGATTCTGTTGGGCCAAAGATAACAAATCGGTGGAACCGAGTTTATTACAAAGAAAACACTTGTCACCTCAGCTCACTAGACTAGTAAGATCTCACAAGGATTTGCAAGGAATTTACTGAAAGATGTGCAATGAATTGGAATGCAGAAAATGCAGAACAAACAGAGAGAAAGAAATCTAGACGAAGTTTTTTTTTGAAAGGGGAAACAAATATGCATGAGACAAATGCAAAAACATAGAAAAGAACACAAGAGAACTCCATCTAGAGATGGTCGGCGACAAAGTGCCCTATGTTAGAGTATATTGACTTAGGAGTCAAGTGAGATCACTTGATCATAGGTCATACTCATCGTTTAAGCTCAAAATGGGGTTGCCATTTTTCGTTTAAGCATCTTGACGTTTTCACATCTTGTTGAGTTGCTTTAGCTCATGACTTGGAGTAAAGCTTCTCTAAGATGGAATAACATACCTTGGTTGGTGGTGTTGTCCATGTAGTTGAACTTGTGTAGGTTGCTCAAGGTTGATGTAGCTCATCAAGAATGTGAGCATCACTTGGAATTTTAGTCCATCTACCTACATGGGTTAGTTCTTGCAAGGAAGAGCACTTGTGTATCCAAAAATAACAATCATGAAGCTTAACACAGAATTTTGTCAAAGGATATGTTTGAGTGGTTCCATGCTTCCTTGTCTTCAACCACCATAGTGTAGAGTCTTGGTGATGTAGAGATTGCTCAAGATATGAGTAGATATCACTCTCATGGAATTTGATTCCACCAAGTACCTACATGGGTTAGATAACATGCAAGATACACATATATCCAAGACATAAGATTTTCATCATAAGATAAATATCAAGGATTAGTCATAAGCTCATGTCTTGCATGTATCCAATGGAGTTTCTACTCCAAGTTTGAAGCATCAATGATGTTCAATTCTCCTCTTAACCTGCAAAACACTTTCTCATCAAGAGGTTTAGTGAATATATCCGCTAATTGCTTTTCGGTGCGAACATGCTTAATATCAATGTCACCCTTAGCAACATGATCTCGAATGAAATGATGACGAACTTCAATATTCTTAGTTCGAGAATGTTGCACAGGATTATGACCAATTTTGATAGCACTTTCATTGTCACAAAGCAATGGAACATGTCTCACATATATCCCATAATCTTTAAGAGTTTGGGTCATCCAAAGTAATTGAGCACAACATGAACCAGCGGCAATATATTTAGCTTCGGCAGTGGATAAGGATACCGAGTTTTGTTTCTTGGAGGACCAAGACACAAGAGATCTACCAAGAAATTGAGAAGTACCCAAAGTGGACTTTCTATCAACCTTGTCTCCGGCATAGTCCGAGTCGGAATAGCCAACAAGATCGAAAGAGGCCCTCTTAGGATACCAAATGCCAAAGTTTGGTGTATGGATTAAGTATCTCACTATCCTTTTCACAGCCTTAAGATGACATTCCTTAGGAGCAGCTTGATATCGTGCACACATGCACACACTTAACATGATATCGGGACGTGAAGCACATAGGTATAGAAACGAACCGATCATAGAGCGATAAACCTTTTGATCAACTGGTTCACCATCTTTGGTCAAGTCATTATGTCCACTAGTAGGCATGGGTGTAGACATACCTTTGCATTCTTGCATATTGAACTTCTTGAATAAGTCCTTGGTGTACTTTGTTTGAGAAACAAAGGTACCTTCCTTAGTTTGCTTGATTTGCAACCCAAGAAAGAATTTGAGTTCACTCATCATAGACATCTCAAACTTCTGGGACATTAGCTTCCCAAACTTTTCACTAAAATGAGGGTTAGTTGAACCAAATATGATATCATCAACATAAATTTGGCACACAAATAGTTCTCCATTAACCCTTTTAGTAAAAAGAGTAGAATCAATTTTCCCAATTTCAAAGCTTTTTTCAATAAGGAACTTGGTCAAGCATTTATACCAAGCTCTAGGAGCTTGTTTAAGACCATAAAGAGCTTTGTGAAGTTTGTAAACATGATTGGGTTTCTTAGGATTGACAAAGCCAGGAGGTTGTTTAACATAAAATTCCTCCTCTATTTCACCATTTAGAAAGGCACTTTTAATGTCCATTTGGTACAAGGTGATGTCATGATGATTAGCATAGGCAAGTAAGATGCGAATGGACTCAAGTCTAGCAACGGGAGCATAAGTCTCACCATAGTCCATACCTTCGACTTGTGTGTAGCCTTGGGTGACAAGACGTGCTTTGTTGCGAACTACTTGTCCATTTTCATCTTGCTTGTTGCGAAACACCCATTTGGTACCGATGACGTTGTGGTTGTTGTCGGGCTTCTCAACCATTGTCCAAACTTGATTCCTCTCAAAGTTATGTAGCTCTTCATGCATAGAATTTATCCAATCCGGATGTTCCAATGCTTCTTCAACCTTCATAGGTTCAATGCTACAGATGAAAGAATAGTTTTCACAAAAGTTAGCTAAACAAGTTTTAGAGCGAGTGATTCTCCCGGTTTGAATGTCATTGTAGATTTGCTCGAGGGGATGATATTTAGCAAGTCTTGCTCGAACTCATGAAAGCTTTTGCTTGGGTCTTTGTTGAACATCTTCTTCATCTTGTTCTTCTTCTTCTTGGCCTTCTTCATTGTTGGCGTTGTCGTTCTCTTGTCGTGGTGGAGAAGGAGGTTGTTGACGTTCATCTTGATGCACTTCCTCGTTTTCTTCATCTTGGTGTGTCCCACTTGTGGATGCTTCCGTATCAACTCTTGGTTCACCTTGTTGTGAAGTTGAGCTTCCACTTGGACGGACAAGGTACTCTCCTTCACCTCTGTTGGACGAACCTTTCCAATACCCAAGTCTTGAATTGCTTCCGAAGGATCTTTGTCACCTACATCAATTGGCAATTGCTCTACTTGCAAGCCGTTAGATTCATCAAACTTCACATCTACCGTCTCTTCAACCTTTCGGGTGAAATTGTTGTAGACACGGTAAGTGTGAGAGTTTGAGCCATAACCGAGTAGGAAACCTTCATGAGACTTAGGAGCAAATTTAGAGCGACGATGCTTATCAAGAATTTAGCACTTTGACCCGAATACTCGAAAGTATCCAACTTGGGGTTTGTTACCGGTGAGAAGCTCGTATGCCGTCTTGCCGAGTAGCTTGTGAAGATACAAGCGATTTGTTGCATGAGAAGCTGTCTCAACCGCTTCTGCCCAAAAGTGCTTCGGCGTCTTGTACTCATCAAGCATCGTTCTCGCCATTTCGATGAGCATCCGTTTCTTCCTCTCAACAACTCCATTTTGTTGATGTGTGTACGTAGACGAGAACTCGTGTGAAATCCCTTCTTCATCAAGAAAGGTGTCCACATTTGCGTTCTTGAACTTTGTTTCGTTGTCGCTGCGAACCTTCTTGATCTTCACTTCAAATTGATTTTGAGCCTTCCTTGCGAAGTTTTTGAAGATCTTTTGGACCTATGATTTATCATCGAGAAAGAACACCCATGTAAATCTGGAAAAATCATCAACTATAACTAGACCTAAAGAATTTCCACCGAGACTCTTGTAGGAGTTGGGACCAAAAAGATCCATGTGAAGTAGCTCGAGTGGCCTCCTGGTAGTCATGATGTTCTTCACGGGATGCCTTCCTCCAACCTGTTTACCTGCCTGACAAGCGCTGCAAAGTCTATCCTTATCAAATATGACATCGTTAACTCCAGGATATGATTTCCTTTAATAAGCTTGTCAAGGTTTCGCATACCAACATGACCAAGTCGTCTATGCCATAACCAACCTTTTGAGGATTTAGCAATGAAGCAAGTTTTAGGTTGAGCCTTTTTAGTGAAATCAACAATGTGTAGATCACCTCCACGCACACCGGTAAAGACCATTTTATGATTATCT
Source organism: Triticum dicoccoides (assembly GCF_002162155.2). Taxonomy (NCBI): domain Eukaryota; kingdom Viridiplantae; phylum Streptophyta; class Magnoliopsida; order Poales; family Poaceae; genus Triticum; species Triticum dicoccoides. Next base: position 535,574,178 of record NC_041385.1, on the reverse strand, counting down.
CGACGAAACACTTGGCTATCTACTTCAGTAAATACAACATTGAAACCGAAATCAACATGTCTAGATACTGAAAGTAAGTTGTAACCAAGAGATTCAACGAGCATGACATTTTGTATGGGGCTGTCATGTGATATGGCCACCTTACCGAGGCCAACCACCTTACCTTTGAGTTGTCACCGAAAGTGACATACTTTCGAGGACTATCATTATCAGCAAGCTCACGGAACATGTCTTTATCTCCGGTCATGTGATCGGTACATCCACTATCAAGAACCCATTCCTTTCCTCCTGACATGTATCCCCGAAGATTTGCCATGAGACCAAAATGTCTCATTGCATCATCAAGATCGAAGTCACTGTCATCATCCTCATCATAGTATCCATGTTCAACATCGTCATGTGGTGGATCAAGTCCTAGAGAGGGTGATTCATTAGAATGAGTTTGATAATCATGCTTATGAATTTTTATAGCTTGGGAAATAATGTCACTAATGATAACAACATTTCCTTTGGCACGCATGAGGTTTGTAACCTCAACTAGACGATCACCAAACATAGGATCACTAGTATTCATCTTACTCAAGGCAATAGATTTATGGAGAATCTCATCAAGATTTTGCAAGGAATAATCAAGAAATCGTTCCTCAAGAAATTTCCATATGGTGTAGGCACACTTAAAAGTAGGCAAACATCCAAGCAAGTTTCTAGGCAATCCTCTAATGATAAGATCGGCAGTTATAAGTTCCCTAATCATGGCAATTGACTCATCATGGGTAGGATGCATAGGATCAACATAAGGTGCACAAGGACTAGCAATGTAGTTGTTAAATGATATTGATTGAAAATAACAAGCATCTCATTTTTCCACTCATGAAAATACTCCCCATCAAGAATAGGCACTCTATGTCTAATACTCCCCATAGTAGACTCATCCATCTTCCTCCAATGGTGATTAAACCAAAGCAATGGCGACCAATGCTCTGATACCACTTGTAGGACCTTGAGAAGAGGTGTCTAGAGGGGGGGGGTTGATTAGACACTAAGTACCAAAGTTGCAGTTTTTAAGATTCTTTAAGTTCAAGTGGAGTTTAATCACAATTTCAACAGTCATAATACATATCAAGCAAGCATGCAAAGAGTATATGAGCAGCGGAAAGTAAAGCATGCAACTTGCAAGAAAATAAAGGGAAGGGTTTGGAGGATTCAAACGCAATTGGAGACACGGATGTTTTTGGCGTGGTTTCGATAGGTGGTGCTATCGTACATCCACGTTGATGGAGACTTCAACCCACGAAGGGTAACGGCTGCACGAGTCCACGGGGGGCTCCACCCACAAAGGGTCCACGAAGAAGGAACCTTGTCTATCCCACCATGGCCATCGCCCAAGAAGGACTTGCCTCACTAGCGGTAGATCTTCACGAAGTAGGCGATCTCCTTGCCCTTACAAACTCCTTGGTTCAACTCCACAATCTTGTCGGAGGATCCCAAGTGACACCTAGCCAATCTAGGAGACACCACTCTCCAAGAAGTAACAAATGGTGCGTTGATGATGAACTCCTTGCTCTTGTGCTTCAAATGATAGTCTCCCCAACACTCAACTCTCTCTCATAGGTTTTGGATCTGGTGGAAAGAAGATTTGAGTGGAAAGCAACTTGGGAAAGGCTAGAGATCAAGATTCATATGGTAGGAATGGAATATCTTGGCCTCAACACATGAGTAGATAGTTCTCTCTCAGAAAATGTATGCTGGAAGTGTAGATTTAGTCTGATGGCTCTCTCCACGAATGAAGAGGAGGTGGAGGGGTATATATAGCCTCCACACAAAATCTAACCGTTACACACAATTTACCAAACTCGGTGGGACCGAATCGTTAAACTCAGTCAGACCGATTTAGCAAATAATGTGACCGTTAGGGTTTTCGGTGGGACCGGAATGCAACTCGGTGAGACCGATTCAGTTAGGGTTAGGGCATAACGTAATCTCGGTAAGACCGATTACACAAACTCGGTGAGACCGATTTGGTAATAAGCTTTCCAGAGAGTTTGCATTGTAGTCTCGGTAGTACCGATTTCTCAAACTCGGTGAGACCGATTTGATAATGGACATACACAGAGAGATTACAATCCCATCTCGGTGAAACTGGGATCCCCATCGGTGAGACCGATTTGCTTAGGGTTTGTGGCAGTGGCTATGACTTATGGAATGGTGGCGCCGGATAGGAAGTATCGGTGTGACCGATTTTGGCTTTGGGTTTAGGTCATTTGTGGAAGTGGGAAAGTAGTTGAGGTTTTTGGAGCATATCACTAAGCACGCGAAGCAAGAGGCTCATTAAGAAACACATCATCCCTCCTTGATAGTATTGGCTTTTCCTATAGACTCAATGTGATCTTGGACCACTAAAATGTAAAATGAAGAGTCTTGAGCTTAAAGCTTGAGCCAATCCTTTGTCCTTAGCATCTTGAAGGAGTTCCCACATCCTTTAGTCCATGCCACTCCATTGTTGAACTTATCTGAAATATACTAGATAAAAGTGTTAGTCCAACAATAGATATGTTGACATTAATTACCAAAACCACCTCGGGAGCACTTGTGCTTTCACATCTGGGTCCCATGCCATTGTCAGCATAGTCAATAAACGAGAGAATTGCACAACGAGCGGCTGACACCAGGGACCGAGTAGCTCGCCCAGTTATTTTTGTTTTGGGTTAATTTGATAAATGCCACTCCAAATCTGGTGTATCCAAGAAATGCCACTGCAATTTCCAAACTTTGAAAAATGCCATTTCATTCCATTTCTAGTGGCATTTTTCGAAGTCTGGAGTGGCGTTTTTAAAAGTTTGCAAACTGAAGTGCCATTTTTCAAAGTTTGCAAATATTGCAGTGGCATTTTTCAAAGTTTGGAAATTGCGGTGGCATTTTTATGAATCGCCATAATCGGAGAGGCATTTATCTAATTTGTTTTTGAGACGGAAGTAGGGTGTCAACTGGGCTGTGCGGGACACTCTGGCCTGTCTAGCCAACCTTTTCTTTTATGTTTACCACAAACCAGCCCAGTAGTTTTTTTTCTTTCTGAAAATGGCTAGCCCAGTTTTTTTGTGATTTGTCAAGTAAGTCGCTTTATCAGGCCTGTTGGGCTGCAAATCTTTCAAGACGGGGATGTACATTTTTAAAACACATCAAACCGGCAATTAGTTTCAAATATTTTTTTTCATTTCGAGATTTTAAATTGCATTGATTTTTATGCGTGGACAATTTATTGGATTTTATATTGAAATACATTTATTTTTAAAATCAGTCTGAATGTGACTCGAAATTTCGGGATTAAAAACAGTACAGACCTCACCGACATATGCAAATTTCATATAATTTTTTAACCGTGGCCACAATATGGGCTGTAATGCTAAAAAAAGAATATGGGTTCCAGAAAAACCTGTAAGAACTGGCAAATGGGCTGTAACTTATTTGAAATAATGGCAGATGGCCTGTATGCCGTTTTGCATAGATTTTAGGCTTTCCAGAGATGGCCTGTATACTATTGGATGTCCATCCAACGATCGTCGTGCTTCTTCAATCTCTGCTCTTCCTGCTCCAGCCGATCAAACAAGCGACAGTGGGACCGCCTGCTCCCTCCTCCCCACGGCCGGCTGTGCTGCCGTGCAGGCTCACCGCCCCACCGTACTCCCATTGCTGGCCTAGCCATCCCTCTACTCACCCACACTCCCACACCTGCTGTTATTCTCCGGCAACAGTAGACAAACTAGTAAACCCTCGTACAGTCGTACTCCCCTCCGCGTGGGAAACAACTGCCGAGTCTTCCCTGCCTCCGTGTCGTTCCCTTCCTAGGCCTCACCGTCATCCACCGCCCTAGTGCTCTCAGCGTGGCGTGGTCAACATGGTCAACGACCGACATGCATCTGAAGTGGACTGTACGTGGAAAGGCTGACAGCTGGGTCCACGGCCGCACGCAAGGAAATGCCTCATTATTACGCGCAAAATAATGATTCCTCCACCTGACATCTGGGACCCACCTAAAGGGCCTCTGTATTTTGTGAAAAAAACGTTACCTCCGTTGACAGCTCGGACCCACCAGCTATATCTTCGCACGCAAGGAAGTGCCTCCTTATTACGCACAAAAAAATGAATACTCCCCCTCCTAGCTGGGACCTAGTATAGTGGGCCTACTAAGTTGACGGGGATGAAGGGCTTTGTTAACTTAGTCAATATGCACTATTCTAGCTCGACTGACCGTACGATGTCCATCCAACGGCCGTAGTGCTTCTTCAACCTCTGGTCTTCATGCTCCAGCCGCCCAAAGCACCGCCGGTCGTGCTGCCTGCTCCCGCCTCCCATGTCCGGCTATGCTGCCGCGGAGGCCTCACCGCCCCCATACTAATCCCACCGCTGGCCAGGCCATCCCTCCACTCCACTCACCCACACCCCCTGTTATTCCGCGGTGACGGCAGCGCAGCCGAACCAATGAACCCTTGTACTCTTCTCCGCGTGGGCATCCACTGCCGCGTCTTCCCCGGCTCCCCGTCGTCCCCTTCATAGGTGAGGGAGTCCTGGACTAGGGGGTGTCCGGATAGCGGAACTATCATCATCGGCCGGACTCCAAGACTATGAAGATACAAGATTCAAGACTTCGTCCCGTGTCCGGAGGGGACTTTCCTTGGCGTGGAAGGCAAGCTTGGCGATACGGATATGTAGATCTCCTACCATTGTAACCGACTCTGTGTAACCCTAGCCCTCTCCGGTGTCTATATAAACCTGATGGTTTTAGTCCGTAGGACACAACAACAATCATACCATAGGCTAGCTTCTAGGGTTTAGCCTCCTTGATCTCGTGGTAGATCTACTCTTGTAATACCCACATCATCAATATTAATCAAGCAGGACGTAGGGTTTTACCTCCATCGAGAGGGCCCGAACCTGTGTAAAACATCGTGTCCCTTGTCTCATGTTGCCATCCGCCTAGACGCACAGTTCGGGACCCCCTACCCGAGATCCGCCGGTTGTGACACCGACATTGGTGCTTTCATTGAGAGTTCCTCTGTGCCGTCGCAATCAGGAAGGATGCCTCTTCCTGTCTTTAAAGACGGAACCATTGCCAAAGGAGCTTTGGCCGCCGGTCAAGCTATCCAGCTAGGTGGTTTTCTTATGACCGCCTGTTCGGCTAGCGCTTCGACGATGACATCTCGAGTCATCAAAAGCGATGTTCGCGTCAACTCGGAATTCACCGAGCAGCTGGATCCAATGGAGCTCTCCTTCGTAAATGAGCTCTTGGATCGCATCACTGCCCTGGGAGTCGCTATAGACTACGATCCTATTGGGCTTAAAAGCGACCTGAGAGAAATTAACTCTCCCCACGCTACCCACCACGTTGATGTGGTAGAGGAACAACGCAGCGACTCTTCTTCTATGTTAAAGACCAGTTATGTCCGGATTCCCGATCCCTCCATGCCAGATTCCCGCGGAGGGATGGACGTCAATCAAGTACTGAACCTAAAGTCAGGCAGCGGACCAAATTCGTTGGACAACATCCAGCAATCACTACTAGAAAAACCCCTACTAATGGCGCATCTATTATGGCCATTAATGGCGCATCTGTGGTGCGCCACTAACAGCACGCCATTAGTATAGGCCACGGTGCGCCATTAGTATGCCTCCCAGGGTCCAGGTGCTTTGGATACTAATGGCGCACCACAACTGGATGCGCCATTAGTAACCGCGACATACTAATG
>NC_041385.1:535501760-535567938 GCF_002162155.2 Triticum dicoccoides | reverse complement strand
GAGGGAGGAGGGAGGAGGAGGTCGCCGCAGAGGAGGAGGAGGTCGCCGCAGAGGAGGAGAGAAGGGAAGATGAAATGAAGAGAGGAGGAGAGGACCAGCCATATATACGGCATACTAATGGCGCACCGCGGGCAGGTGCACCATTAGTAATTTTTTTTATTTTTTTTATTTATTTTGAATTTTGAAGGCGGGAAGATACTAATGGCGCACCATGGTCAGGTGCGCCATTAGTATTTTTTTTTTATTTTTTTGACTTATTTTGAATTTTGAAGGAGGGAAGATACTAATGGCGCACCATGGGCAGGTGCGCCATTAGTAAGTTTGAATTTTTTTGATTTTTTTTGCCTCTCTAGATCTTAAAAGCCCCGTATCTTTTTTTCTGTTAGGTTTTTCAGGATTTTGAAAATGTTTAACGGGATTTCCCATTAAATTCGGATGTAACTTTTTGAGTAGATGATTTTTCATATAAAAAACTTTTTCATCCGAGTTAGTATGCAAAAGTTATGCCCATTTTTACAAATTCTCGCGAGACTTTGCAAATGAAGTCAAAATTCATATTTGCAAATTTTCCCAACAACTAGGCCACATATCACATGGGAAACTTATTTTCTTTTATTTTTTTGACATTTTTATCATTTTGTTTTATTTTTTATAAAACTGAAAAGGCGATCCACAGGGGGGGGGTGCATTCGGTGGAAGTGGTGGCCAAGGTTACTAATGGCGCACCGTGGCATGGTGCGCCATTACTAGTTTAACTAGTAATGGCGCACCACACCCACGGTGCTCCATTAGTATGTTTGGACAGGCGCACTAGTTCAAAAAAAAATTGGTACTAATGGCGCACCGTTGGCAGGGTGCGCCATTAGTAGTTTCAACACTAATGGCGCATCAGAAGGTGGTGCGCCATTAGTAAATACTAATGGCGCACCACATGTCTGGTGCGCCATTAGTGTCATTTCCATCTATAGCCCTTTTCCTAGTAGTGAATCCAAGCTTCCAAATCCGGAAACTCCTCGGCCTTTGAGCCTCAGATTGGACGGGGTTCCGAATTTAATTCCACCCGCCCACCCAAACACAAGCGATCTATCTCAAATATGGAAAGAGCCCGATGAAATAGTACATCATTATTGGGCCAGATTCCTCCTGTTTCTGGACAAGGTAAAGGACTTCCGTGAGGAAAGCGCAATCTCAATTTTCTGCAACAATTGCACGGACAAGGGAATCATGAACGCCATAAGTCCTTGCGAAGTTACACGCTTCGCCGACCTGGCAACCATAGTACGAAAATACTATGCGATGGAGAGTGCCTAGAAAACCGAAACCAGGTTTTGGGACAATCCGGCCCTGAACACAACCCTAGTTCGAAATAAAAAGGTGCGTCATGCTCAAGCACCTGGGTCAAAAACCAAAAAGCAAAAACCCCCTAAAGGGCACGGAACCGTACTGGAGGGATGGCTCAACGGACCCTGTAAAATCCATAGTACAAAGGGCGCCACTCCAACACATAGCCTTCGAGCATGTTGGATACTACGGCAGGTGGCCAAAAGTGGCGAAGGTCTTCTAGCCCCGGAGAACCAGCCCAACAGTACCAGTACGGTATTAACAGTCTTCGAGACTTTCGCATCAAATAATATGCGGAAACGAACAATCCGCAGCCTCACCGAAGTCTACCAAGTTGCAACAACAAATCCATGGAGCGACACGGCTATCACCTTCAACGCCAGCGACGAACCTAAATTCCGAACAGCCCGAGCACCAGTCGCATTGGTCCTCTGTCCAATAGTGGACGGCTTTCGTCTTACCAAGGTACTCATGGATGGTGGCAGCGGATTCAACCTCATCTATGAGGAAACCCTCCAAAAAATGGAAATAGACTGGAGCCGCATTGAGCGAAGCAGCACAACCTTTAGAGGAATAATCCCTAGTCGGGAAGCACGCTGCACAGGAAAAATCACACTAGATGTGGTGTTCGGCTCGCCGGACAATTACAGGTCCGAGGAAGTCACGTTCCAAGTGGCCCCGTTCAGCAGCGGATATCACGCCTTATTAGGGCGAGAGGCATTCACAATTTTCCAAGCTATACCCCATTACGGGTACATGAAGCTTAAAATGCCCGGGCCCAATGGAATCATCACTCTGGTCAGTGCTCCGGACATAGCACTCCGCGCTGAAAATAAGACAGCCGCACTAGCCCTAGAGGCACTATCCGAAGCCCTAGCGGCAGAGGAAGTCACTGTGCTGCACTCCACGGTGAATAGGGACGATGTGATACTCGATAAGAGACCTAAGTCTACCTCTTTTAAACCAACAGATGAAATAGTCAAATTCCAGGTCCATCCAACGGACCCCACAAAGACGGGCTCCATTAGGGCACAATTAAACCCTTATGTAGAAGCCGCACTACGATAATTCCTTCGAGAAAATTGGGACATTTTTGCGTGGCACCCTTCAGATATGCCAGGAATCCCACGCAGGCTGGCAGAGCACAGCCTAAATATCCTAAAAGGATTCAAGCCAGTCAAACAGGCTCTTCGGCGATTTTCCGAACCCAAAAGACATGCAATGGGAGAGGAGCTAGCCAAACTATTAGAAGCCGGATTCATCAGAGATATAAAACATCCGGACTGGCTAGCGAACCTGGTAATGGTACCAAAAAAGGACAAATCCTGGCGCCTTTGTGTCCATTTTAAAGACCTTAACAAGGCCTGTCCAAAGGATCCTTTCCCCCTTCCCTGCATCGACCAAATCATCGATGCTACCGCAGGGTACGATTCATTGTGTTTCCTCGACGCATACTCCGGATACCATCAAATCAAGATGGCGGAAACAGACCAGGCCGCAACGGCATTCATTACTCCATACGGACCATTCCGCTTCAACACAATGCCCTTCGGACTCAAAAACGCCGGTGCAACATATCAGCGCATGATTCAGACATGTCTGGCTACCCAGATCGGCAAAACAGTGGAGGCATACGTAGACGATGTGGTCGTTAAGACCAAAGACGTCGAAACTCTAGTAGACGATTTGAGGCTCACATTCAACAACCTCCGAGCATATGACATTAAGCTCAACCCGGAAAAATTCATTTTCGGCGTACCAGCCGGAAAGCTCTTGGGCTTCATTGTATCCGGTAGAGGAATTGAAGCAAACCCAGCCAAGATCCGAGCTCTGTCACAATTGGATATCCCAAAAGACCTCAAACAAATGCAAAAACTGACTGGATGCGTGGCGGCTCTAAGGCGCTTCATCTCCCGTTTGGGAGAAAAGGCATTGCCTCTCTATCGCCTCCTCCGGCGCACCGAACACTTTGAGTGGACGGATGTTGCCATGGCCGGACTCGAAGAAATAAAGGCCATATTGGCAACAAATCCGGTCCTGGCCGCGCCCAACCTGGGCGAACCAATGTTATTATATATCGCGGCAACACATCAAGTTGTAAGCGCAGTGCTCGTCATCGAACGAGAAACAAAAGGACACAAATTCCCTCTTCAAAAGCCAGTGTACTACGTATCCACTGTCTTAACTCCATGCAAGTCCCGGTATCCACAATATCAAAAGATAGCGTACGCGGTGTTCATGGCATCCCGGAAGCTGCGACACTACTTTCAAGAGTGCTCGATAACAGTGGCCTCCGAAGTACCTCTCAACGACATTATAAACAACCGCGACGCGACGGGCAGGATTGCAAAATGGGCCATTGAGCTCTTACCATTGGACATAACCTATAAAACACGGCGAGCTATAAAGTCGCAAGTTTTGGCTGACTTCATCGCCGAATGGACCGAAGCCGAACTCCCTAAAGAGTACGACACATAGTTCAATTGGATCATGCATTTCGACGGCTCCAAAATGTTGGCCGGCTTGGGGGCTAGCGTCGTATTGACGTCCCCAACCGGAGACATAGTCCAATACGTACTTCAGATAATGTACACGGACTCCAACAATGCAACCGAATATGATTCCCTTCTACATGGTCTCCGGATGGCAATCTCCCTTGGTATTCAACGCCTAGAGGTGCGCGGGGATTCAAACCTCGCAATATCCCAAGTAAATGGAGACTTTGAGGCCAAGGATCCGAAAATGGCAGCCTATCGTAATGCCCTCTTAAAAATGCCATCTCGGTTCGAAGGACTCGAATTCCACCATATAGCCCGGGATAATAACCAGGCAGCCGACGTGTTGGCGCGCATCAGAGCAAAACGCAATGCCGTCCCTCCAAACATCTTCCTGGAGCGGCTCTTTAAGCCATCCGTATTATGGGAAGAGGAGTCCGGAAATAACAACCCAGAACCAACCGCGCCACCCAACACGGAACATTCTGACACAGTCGGTGGCTCAGCCAATGAAATAACACCTTCAGCCCACGAAATACTGGCAGTAATTGCCCCGTGGATGGAACCATTTCTAGCCTACTTAATTTGGCAGGAACTTCCTGAAGACCAAAATGAGGCCCGCTGCATAGTTTGGCGATCTAAAGCCTACAAGGTCCATGAGGGAGAACTTTATAAGAAAAGCACAACCGGAGTCCTTCAAAGGTGTATCTCCGAAGAGGAAGGGTGAAATCTCCTGGCTGAAATTCACGCCGGACTCGGCGGGCACCACGCCGCAGCCCGGGCCCTTGTAGGCAAGGCCTTCCGTACAGGATTTTATTGGCCGACAGCCGGGGCAGACGCTCAAGACTTAGTCCAATGATGCGTCGGTTGCCAGCTCTTTGCTAATCAAAGCCACATGCCACCCACCGCCCTCAAAACTATACCCATCACTTGGCCGTTCGCGGTCTGGGGGCTTGACATGGTTGGACCCCTTAAAGGGGGAACCCACAAGCAAAAATACCTATTGGTCATGGTGGAAAAATTCACCAAATGGATAGAGGCCATGCCAGTTAAAAACGGCAAAATCTGGACCCGTGATAGACTTCATATCCGGGGTAGTACACCGTTATGGCGTCCCCCACAACATCATCACTGATAACGACATGAATTTCACGGCCGACGAGGTTAAACTCTTGTGCAAAAATATGGGCATCAAGCTCGACTACGCTTCAGTTTATCACCCCCAAACTAACGGTCAAGTCGAACGAGCAAATGGTCTAATCATGAGCGGCATCAAACCCAGATTAGTGCAGTCCCTCATGGAATCTAACACGCACTAGGTAGAGGAGCTCGACTCCGTACTCTGGGGGCTGCGGACCACGCCAAACCGCACTACCAGATTCACACCATTTTTATGGTGTACGGCGCGGAGGCAGTTTTTCCCTGCGATATAATTCATGACTCACCTCGCGTGCGCATGTACGAGGAAAGAGAAGCCGAGTTGGATCGGCAGGACAGTTTGGATGCCTTAGAGGAGGAGCGCGGCGTGGCAAAAGCCCGTTCCGCATTCTATCAGCAGCAGGCTCGAAGATATCAAAGCAGAGAAGTATGGGCCAAAACTTACAATGTTGGTGAGCTAGTTCTACGCCTGCCGGACAAGAAAAAGGACAAACTTAAGCCCAAATGGGAAGGTCCCTTCATCATCGACCAAGTCCTGACCAGCGGAGCATACCGTCTACGTAACGCATCTGACAACCGACTCGAGCTGAACCCATGGAACGCAGCCCGTCTCCGAAGATTCTATGCCTAGCGCCAGACTCAAAGTTCGTCTCCTTCCTCTGTCCACCTTTTATATTTTCGCTGTCTTTTGTTTCCCTCCTTTTTCCTCCCTTCTTAGTAAAAGCCTTTGAGGGCTGATCTGCACATTGTTCGCACACACTTGACGTGCTACTCGCACTCATTATACATGGGGGCTTCTTCAACAGAAGCTTATTTATATGGGCTTCATGCCCAACACATGTGTCATACTTCTGCATGTACCCTTTATTCACCACTATATGCATCGATATGACTTAAGTTTTGGCCAAGCTGGGTTGCCTGGCTCCTGTGCTTACCCCTACGTTCCCGATTGTTCGTCTAGGAGGTAAAGGGAGCACCTCTGCGATTGTTATTGTCGGGTCAGCCGGATGTGTACCTCAGATTGGGTGAAGCCGAAAGCTAGCGTTCTTAAGGGAATATTCGGTCGGTGACTTGAAAGATGATTTATTACTTATTTATTTATCTGCCCCCAGATGCTTTTTCTGCTCTTTTCGCAGTCTGGACATGCACTTTAGGGCATGCCTCCCAGGGAAAGGAACCCCTAACGGAACTATTCTCCCTGGAAGAAGTTTCTTACTAACCATGTAATATAACATAACTAGTTGGGCACTTGTCTGATAAAGCACTGATGACCCGAACGCCTGGTCTTCATGCATGCCCCGGTTTTATATAACCGTGAGGGTATTCGGACACACTCCGGACTGTTGGGTCCCGAGGTTGAAGAGAAAAGGTCCGCAAAGACAAACGATCTACAATCCGGCTAGAAGGCATGTTACATGTCATTTTAAATTACATCATCAAATTGACTGATTGTACTCCTCTTCAATCCCATCTAACAGGCTGTCTAGTTTACAGTCCCGTTGGGAATATTTCGCGGCCAACTCTACTTGACCGTACATCAGGCTCACAGGGATCTCCTTCCCATCGGGCCCCACAGGTCCGACCTCGGCCATGTGGTTTGGATCAGCCTTCGTGTACCGCGTCTTCACCATGGCCCAGGCCTCCCTGGCGCCTTGACGGCAGGCCAATATCTTCCACAGACGGAAATGATGCCGTACTCCCTGAAGCTTCTCAGGAAGCTCTCCAAGACCCTCGGGTAGGGAGATGGACGGCCATAAGGCCTGAACGACGCCGCTCATCGCCTGCCGAACATGTTCGTGCAGTTGCAGCAGCTCGGGAAGAAGGTCACCCGTGGAACCAGGCATTTCCTCCGCCGGACGACCCGTGAGCACACCTACAGACGCATTTCTGTCAATCGACTTCCTCGCCGAACTCTTCTTTTCAAAAGAGTTTGCTCAAGCACTTACTGTAAATGCCGCGACGAAGCCGCCGATTCTCCTTTACGGAGTCAGACAGCTGGACCCGAACATCTTTTAGTTCTTCGCCCAGCTGGGTGTTGGCATCTCGGAGTTTGTTCCTCTCCTGCTGCACCGTCATAAGCACCTTCTCGCCGTCCTTCAGCTGGCGTAACAGATGTTGCTTGTCCGGATCTAGTCTGACACCCTCTGCAATATCATTGTCAGACTTACGCACACACCGCAATTCATAAACTACTTATTTTTTCGAAGTATGTATTACTAGAGGGGGTCTCTGTGGCTCCCCTGCGGCGGCTAGTGCGGCCTCAAGTTGGGCCTTGCACTTTTGAAGCTCCTGGGACAGGTGGGTATTCTTCTCCGTAAGATCCTGCATAACAAATGATCCTTAAATCAGTTATTTTAACTATTTTAAGTCTCGGTGGCTACTGGCATATATAACTATTAAAACTCCTTACCCGTATGTCCTTCACATACTGCACCGTGGCTCTGGTTAAACCATCTTGAGCGGAACGGAGGTGCGCGTCTCCCGCATTAAAGGCATTCAACGCCTCCGGGGAGAAACACGCGTCACGAAGAACTGTCCGGCGGCGCCTGTGATTCATGGCGCTCTCCACCTCAGACCTGGTGGCGGACAGCCTGTCGGCATCCTCCGTAGGAGGAGCATCCGGCTCGCGCCTTGCGCTCACCTCCCCCTTCGGACCAGGTGTTGGAGCCTGGCTAGCGGAGGCTTGGTTGGCAACCTCTCCGGGCATAGTCCAGCGAGCGCTCTTTCTCCTGGAAAAATCATGAGCATTAATATACCTCCCAGGAGTCTTTCCCTTAAAGACAAATGGTGCGCCATACTGTTGCGGCGACGTTTCGATTCGCGCCGCACTCCTCTGCCGCTTGCTGGGCCGCACTGACCCTTGTTGGTCATTCGCCACGGGTTCGGCTTCCCACCTCAAAGGCGCCTCCTGCGAAGCACCGGTGGTATACGGTGGTCAGAATTAAGCATGGACGAAGTAATGGTGTCAGGGCTCCGGTCGTAGTTACCTTGGAAGCCGGAGATAAACCGGGGTAGTCAGCCGTAATGGCGACTAGAGCATTGTCCATGCTAAGTTGGTGGAACACCCCGTCAATCAGCTCCACCTCTATGTCTGGGTCCTCTTCGGAGGCCGGATCAAGGGATCTTTCCGGATCCTCGGGTTGTGGAGTCGGGCTTTGTATGCCCTCCACATCCCGGCGCAGTTCCTGCGTCGAAATCATAAAGTAAGACACTTAACTTTGAAAGCACGGATCGGATAGATAAACGTCCGCTTACCCAGCTTCGAGGGTTATTCATGGAGAATCCATTCAATGGACTCGTGCGGAGGAAGTCCTCCTTCTCCCCCTTGTACAAGCCGGACAGGATCTTCACCAGATAGGCGGCCGATCCCGGCCCCTTGTGGCCATGACGGGTGGCGTCATTCTTCACATTGAAATCCCACATGGGGTGGCCCCTATATTGGAGCGGCTGCACCCCTCGCATAATGCACGTGGCCATGACTCCAATCATGGTCAATCCGGAATGGGCCAGTAACCTTATCCGGCCCATCAGATATTGGACGCTCCTATCATCTTCCCGTTGAGGTCTCCACGGGCGCCAACTCAGGTGTTTCTTCAGAGGAGCGTTGCTGAACTCCGGGAGGCCGATCCGAACTGGATCCGGCAGCGGGGCGTCTTCCATATAAAACCATTCCAAAGGCCAGTCATCGGACGCCTTCTTCGGGGTTCCGGATAGATATCCGGTCCTGGCGATGCGCCATATTTCGGCTCCGCCCACTTGATATATCGACCCCTCGTGAGAATGGGGTACGAGGCAAAACAATCTCTTCCACAGCGCAAAATGGGGCTCGATGCCCAAGAACAGCTCGCAAAGAGCTACAAAACCCGCAATGTGCAAAATGGAAGCGGGTGTAAGGTGATGAAGCTGGAGTCCGTAGAACTCCAGGAGCCCCCGGAGAAACGGATGTATGGGAAATCTGAGCCCCCTTATTAGATAGGGGACGAAGCACACTCGCTCTCCTTTGGAGGGATTGGGGGTGTTCTCCGCCTGCTTTCCGCCTTTGTAGGTGGCCAGCCTGGCTTGAACCGGGACCATGAAGGCCGGAGGAAGGTATCCCTCCGCCTGTAGCGTCACCAGCTTGCGGTGCGGAACTGAACATCTCCTCCAATCTCCTGGCTGAGGGCTGGGAGCGCGAGAGGAGGAGCTGCGTCGACTGTCCATGATGGAGTGGATTTTTGTCAGAGGCGCTCCAATGAGTACTTGCGGAAGGAGGATGGTATGATTTGGATCTGGATCCTTGCCTCTCTTATAGGCAGCTTATTCATGCAGCCTGGGGGTAAAATGTAAAAATACCCTGGCTTTTCGCATTCATGCGACACGTGGAGAAGGGCCATTATTGGACGTGGAAGCCCAGGAGCGCAACATTTATAAGGAAGCCGGATACTATTCGGCAAGCACATGGAATTTGGAGGAGAACCCGCCTTGCAACGCCAAAGACAATATACGCGCCGGACTCGTCGTCATTGAAGCTTGCTTCGGGGGCTATTGAGGGAGTCCTGGACTAGGGGGTGTCCGGATAGCCGAACTATCATCATCGACCGGACTCCAAGACTATGAAGATACAAGATTGAAGACTTCGTCCCGTGTCCGGAGGGGACTTTCCTTGGCGTGGAAGGCAAGCTTGGCGATACGGATATGTAGATCTCCTACCATTGTAACCGACTCTGTGTAACCCTAGCCCTCTCCGGTGTCTATATAAACTGGATGGTTTTAGTCCGTAGGACACAACAACAATCATACCATAGGCTAGCTTCTAGGGTTTAGCCTCCTTGATCTCGTGGTAGAACTACTCTTGTAATACACACATCATCAATATTAATCAAGCAGGACATAGGGTTTGACCTCCATCGAGAGGGCCCGAACCTAGGTAAAACATCGTGTCCCTTGTCTCCTGTTACCATCCGCCTAGACGCACAGTTCGGGACCCCCTACCCGAGATCCGCCGGTTTTGACACCGACACTAGGCCTCGCCGTCATCCACCGCCGTGGTGCTCTCGGCGCCGCATGGTCAATGTGGTCAACGACTGAATTCCATCAGAAGAATACTGTACGTGGAGAGGCTGACAGCTAGGTCCACGGCAGCCACAAGGAAGTGCCTCCTTATTACGCGGAAAATAATTATTCCTCCACCGGACAACAGGGACCCACCGGACGGGCCACCAGTATTTCGTGAAAAAAACAAATTTGCCCCCGACTGCTGGGACCCACCCGACGGGCCACCGTATTTCAAGAAAAAAACGTTCCCCCTGCTGTCAACTCAGACCCACCGGAAGTGCCTCCTTATTACGCACAAAAAAATGAATACCCCCTGCTAGCTGGGACCCACATTTGGTGGGAGGCTGACTTGTGGGCCTACTAAGTTGACGTGGACGGAGGGCTTTGTCAACTTAGTCAATATAAACGATTCTAGCTCCAGTGACCGTACGATGTCCATCGAACGGCCGTAGTGCTTCTTCAACCTCTGGTCTTCTTGCTCCAGCCGCCCAAAGCAGCGCCTGTCGTGCCGCATGCTCCTGCCTCTCGTGGCCGGATGTGCTCCCGTGGAGGCCTCACAGCCCCCTACTATTCCCACCGCTGGCCAGGCCCTGCGGCGACGGCAGCCTCACACCGCAGCCGAATCAGTAAACCCTTGTACTCCTCTCCGCGCGGGCTTCCACTGCCACGTCATCCCCGGCTCCCCGTTGTCCCCTTCCTACGCCTTGCCGTCGTCCACCACCCTAGTGCTCTCGGCGCGGCGTGGTCAACGTGGTCAAGGAACAACTTCCATCGGACGTGGACTGTACGTTGAAAGGCTGACAGCTGGGTCCATGGCCGCAGCAAGGAAGTGCCTCCTTATTACGCGGAAAATAATGATTCCTCCACCTGACAGCTGGGATCCACCTGACGGGCCACTGTATTTCGCGAAAAAAACGTTTCCCCCTGACTGCTAGGACCCACCAGCTACATCTTCGCACGCAAAGAAGTGCGTCCGGGCAAAAAAATGATTCGCCCCCTACTGCTGGAACCCACCAGCTACATCTTCGCACGCAAGGAAGTTCGTCCGGGAAAAAAAAACGATTCGTCCCCCTGACTGCTGGGACCGACCAGCTACATATTCACACGCAAGGAAGTGCGTCCGGGCAAAAAATAAAAAATTGATACGCCCCCCTGACTGCTGGGACCCACCATCTACATCTTCGCACGCAAGGAAGTGCCTGACATTCGGGACCCACCTGGTCGAAGCGTACGTAGCGTTGTCATTCTGGTCGCGAACGTGTACGTACATATATACTGGTCGATGTAGAGGCGCGCACGCGTCGTAGTAGAGGCGCGTACATGTCGTAGTAGAGGCGCGCACGTAGCATGTACACGTACGTACAACGGCCAGTGTGCAAGAAAGAAAATACGGCCACGTATCTGTACATACGGGCCGGGACTCGAACGCCTACTAGCGCATACGTACGGCCAGGGCTCGTGTACATGGCTGGGTCGGAACGGAGAAACAACGTCGTCGTCGTGTTCATGGGGAGCCAACCGGCTGGGTTGGAACGGAATGCATGGTCATATTCATCGGGAGGGCTTGGACGGAACAAGCGATGGAAACGAGGCCTGGCGTACCGCGGAACAGAGGAAACAGCCTTGTGTTCGATCGGCCACGTTCGAAATGGGGGTCCTGTTGATCGGGAGGGGTGTGGCGTACCGCAAAATGGAGGAAACGGACCTCCTATGTGTCAGGACCCCGACTCGATGCCACATAGGTCTAGCATGTAACACCTCATATCACTTTGCGGCCTCACGCACGGTATCCCCACGGGTGTCGTCTTACCTTTGCCCGGGACCGTTTGCGCCTTTTGGCTCACGTATATGATAGTGTCGCTAGCATCGATATGATAAGGAGCCCGGGCTGACATGACTAGTCGTAAACCCAAAGTGGCATAGACTTACAGGGACAGGCATCCATGACCCAGCTTCGAACGTGTCGGTCATCAGCAAGTGGGTCCGGGCTGTAGCACTGGGCTAGTAGGACTCCGGTAAACCGGGCTGTAGCAGGCTAATAGGACTCCGGTACTCAATGCGTGACATTTCCCCGAAGGGACAGACACAGGAACGAAGAAGGACACATGCCGGCCAGCCTAAGTGTTCCGGAGCAGTAGCAAGCTACCATGGCTCAGTGGAGACACTAGGAGACATTTCCCGGTAAGAGAGGCTACTAAAGATAAACAACTAGATAGTCAGATCCCACACATAGCAAGCATTTCAATCATACACACAATATGCTCGATATGTGCAAATACAACGAGGCACCACAACATGACTCTACGACACAAGTACTCTATTTCAGGCTCAGAGAGCCATACATAACATACACATAGGTACGGGTCACACGACCCAGCATTCAAGTCATACAGTCATACAAACCAGCAGCGGAAGTAACTTGTCTAAGTACAGACAACTAGTAAAATAAAAGAGGCTTGGAAAGCCTAGCTATACTACGTGGTCCTTCACAAGCTCAGGATCACCACCTGGGCCTTAGCCTACTCATTGATGTCAACGTCTACGAAGAACCCATCAGAAGGGGTTGCAGCGTCTTCTGTAAAAATGTAAATTATAGCAACATGAGTACAAAGGTACTCACCAAGACTTACATCAGATCCTACATACATGCACATCATCAAGAAGGGTTGGTGGAGTTATTGCAGCAAGCCAGCTTTGACTCTTGGCTAGGCTATCCTACGAGACTCCAACTTGAAATGGTTTTGCGCAGACGAGTCCACTACTCACCACTTCAATACACTACCGAGGATCCACCTCCGTCTTCCTACGGAAGAGCCATCCTCAGCACTCACACTTATCTTGAGGCTTTTAGTAGTTTCCATTTACTTGTCTATGAACTGTATAGGCAACCAAGTAGTCCTTTACCGCGGACGCGGCTATTCGAATAGATCATGATAACCCTGCAGGGGTTTACTTCTTCATACACGCTCTCACCACTTACCGTCGTTTACACGACATGTGCTCGGCAACCTTCAAGCGGAAGCCCAACGTGGGTGTCGGCCACGACCTACCTAATCACCTAAGTCTCCAATCCAGGTTTATCGCCTATCCAGGTTCCATCCGCAGGGAGTCCGGCCGAGGTTTCCCATACGGCCCCGAACGATGTGTACAGGGGTCCGTGACACCTAACGGGTGCCCGGTATCCCCGACCACGTACCTACCGCATCACAGCCACCCCTACGGTCAGCGCTGTCCACGGCCTCCAGTAGGCTACAAACAACAGAAACTACTTGCAACTCCTGGACGGAGAACTAGGGTGAATAAGAAGCCGAGAGGGTCCATTGGTTTCGGGCCCAATGCATGGTAGTAGCTCATTCTTAAATCACACATACAGATCTCAGTGCTTAAGGTCGGCTTCAATGAAACAACCCACCATGTACTCCTACATGGCCTCTCATCGATACCTTTACCAAATCGTGTTCACCACACCACTCTCATTACCGACATAATCATTTCACTCTAGCCCATCACCCAGATGAACCAGACCTGACACGACTCTAAGCATAGCAGGCATAGCAAGGTAGGAACAACACATACATATGGCTCAATCAACTCCTACACATGCTAGTGGGTTTCATCTAGTTACTGTGGCAATGACAGGTCATGCAGAGGAAGTGGGTTCAACTACCGTAGCACACAGCAGTTTGAAACGTGTTGTCTTAATGCAGTAAAGAGAGCAGGAGCGAGAACATGGGATTGTATCGATATGATCAAATGGTTGGTTGCTTGCCTGATGGTTCGATGCACTGATACGGTTCTTCGTTAGAGTAATCACGGTACTCCTCGGAGGCAGAACCTGCCGCAAAGAACACCGATACACAACCATCACCAAACAATGTGCGACAATATGATGCATGCATGAAACATGGCAATATGAGTGTGTTGGGCTAATGCAACTAAAACCAGAAGGGTTTGAACCAATTTGAACCAAAGATTCAAATTTCAAACTCATACATGGCCTTTTAAAGTGTTTTACCTTGTTCTGCATTAAACATCAAGTTAACTTGTTTAATCATGCATGAAAATAGTACAGATGGATAGATTGGATTTTTCTGATCATTTTTCATATATAACTTGTCTGATTTGGAGTTACAGATTAAAAGTTATGAATTTTTGAAGTTTAAACTATATTCTGGAATTTCCTATATTAGATTAAATCCAGAAAATCAATTACTACATCAGCCTGACGTCAGTGTGACATCAGCAGGTCAACGGGACACGGTCCGGGTCAAACCTGACAGTGGGTCCCGCGTGTCAGTGTGATTAGCTAAACTAAAATTAATTTAAACTAATCCTAATTAGTTAACAGGGCTGGGCCCCACCTGTCATTGACTCAGGAGAGTCAACCAGGGCCCACCCGTGGTCAAACCCGGGTCGGCTGCACCGGCGTTTAGCCGCCGGCGAGCCCGACGCGGCGGCGGAAGTGGTTTTGGCCATTCCGGCAACCAAATGAGTCGCGGAGGCCATCGGAGTGGAGCTGAGGAGGAGCCGCAGCTGTTGGTGGAGTCCGTTGGGGTCGGGCTGGCCGGAGTTGGCGCCGGCGACGACTTTGGCGGCCACCGGAGTTTGGCCGAAGACGAACTTGACGCTAGAGGGGTCGGTGAGGTGCGGGGAGTAGCTGGTTAGGTGCTACGTGACGTGGTGAGCATGATGGACACCGTGGAGTGGCCGGAGGATGGCCGGGAGCGCGTCGGCGACGAGATCCGCGGCGGTGCGTGCGGGTGGTCTTCGTGCGGTGGCTACACGGCTCGGGAACGAGAGAGGGAGGGTAGGAGGGGTAGCTAGGCTCACAGCGCACCCGTAGAGGCCACCGGCAGGGTCGAGGACAAGCTGAGGCGGCGACGGCGTTGAAGGGGATCTCCGGCAACGGCGGACTCGGGCGAGGTCGGTGCGGTGGACTCGGGCAGCACGAGCACACGGGGCTCGGCTAGCTCGATGAAGTGGACGGCGGCGGAGCTCCTGGACACGACGTGAAGACGCACGGGCGGCGGGGAGCACGGCTACGACGTAGGCACGGCGGCGGTGGCGTCGGCCATGGCTGGGGGGCGCGAGGGGGAGGAGCTGGAGAGGAGAGGGGGTGTCTGGGGGGTTCGGGGGACACAGGGGGAGTGATCCACGACGTTAGCCGGGCGAGTGGAGCGGCGAGGCGGCGAGCAGCTGCGTGGCACCCATGCGGTGCTCGCCGTCGAGCACCTGCCTGCCTGCCTGGCCGGCAAGCAGCTCGCTGGCGCGGCGCTGGGCTGGGCCGGCAGGTGGGCCGGGTGCTGGGCGCCAGGTAAGGTTTTTTTGTTATTTCTACTGTTTTCTGTTTTTTTACTATTTCTGCAACTTTGTTGAATTATTAAAAATACTTAGGCAATTCCTAAAATCACCAAACTACTCCTGGTCCATAGTTGGATTATTTTCGACATGAAACATTTTAGTTTGGAGATATTTGAGCATCTGAATATTTTATATAATTTTAAATGCCCAAATTCAAATATCTATGATTTAATTCAAAGACCCTAAGATGACCTAGGAAAATATGCATCACGTTTGGCAGGGGTTCTGAACCAAGACAAAAATGATGGGCATTTTAGAAGGGCATTTCAGGTTCAATGAAAAAGTTTTTAGTAAACCCTAGTTGGTTTCAGAGGGGGCTGGGGGTTCTGTCATCCCCATTTCAGGTTTCTGATGAAAGAATAAACATGATGCAACACTCTAATGCATGAACTAGCTAGGGTGTGACAACTCACCCCCACTCAAAAGAATCTCGTCCCGAGATTTGGGTTCCTCCGGAAAGAGGGCGGGATACTCGAGTCGAAGACGATCCTCCCTTTCCCAAGTTGCTTCATCCTCAGAATGGTGCGACCATTGAACTTTGAGAAACTTGATATTATGACGTCGAGTGGTACGCTCGGCCTGATCGAGGATACGAATGGGGTACTCTCGATACGTGAGATTATCTTGGAGATCAAGCATTTCGTGGTCCACTCCACGGATAGGATCCAAGAAGCAACGCCTGAGTTGAGAAACGTGGAAGACATCGTGGATTCTGGAGAGATGCGGAGGTAGTTCCAACTGGTAGGC
Source organism: Triticum dicoccoides (assembly GCF_002162155.2). NCBI lineage: Eukaryota > Viridiplantae > Streptophyta > Magnoliopsida > Poales > Poaceae > Triticum > Triticum dicoccoides. Next base: position 535,551,802 of record NC_041385.1, on the reverse strand, counting down.
AACTTCTCCTCGTTTAGCGAGAATACGAAAAGGTCCAATGTAACGAGGAGCCAATTTGCCTTTGATACCGAAACGATGGGTTCCCTTCAGAGGAGTAACCCGAAGGTAAGCCTTCTCGTCAACCTCGAAAGTCATAGCCTTATGTTTTCGGTCATATTGACTCTTTTGACGAGATTGGGCTGTTTTCAACTTTTCACGAACGATGCGAACTTGCTCTTCTGCTTCCTGAATCATATCCGGGCCAAAGAATTGTCTTTCCCCGGTTTCTGACCAATTAAGGGGTGTTCGGCACCGTCGTCCATAGAGAACTTCAAAAGGGGCTTTACCCAAGCTAGATTGATAGCTGTTGTTGTAAGCAAATTCGGCAAATGGAAGGCATTTCTCCCACTCCATTCCGAATGAGATAGCAGAGGCTCGAAGCATGTCTTCTAGAATCTGGTTGACGCGTTCTACTTGACCACTCGATTGAGGGTGAAAAGCGGTGCTAAAGGAAAGGCGGGTTCCCATAGCATTTTGGAAACTTTCCCAAAATCGAGAGGTGAAAAGACTTCCTCGATCCGAGTTAATTTCCAAAGGAACACCATGGAGAGACACTATTCGGGAGATGTACAGGTCTGCTAACTGACTAGCAGTTATACTCTCACGAACAGGTAAGAAATGGGCCACTTTGGAAAGACGATCGACAACGACGAAGATAGCATTATTCCCTCTCTTGGTCCTGGGAAAACCGGTAATGAAATCCATACCAATTTTATCCCATTTCCATTCAGGAATAGCTAGGGGTTGAAGGGTGCCAGCAGGCCGTTGATGCTCTGCTTTTACACGACGGCAGACGTCGCAATTAGCAATATACTGAGCAATTTCTCTCATCATCCTAGTCCACCAGAACCTCTGGCGTAGGTCCTGATACATCTTAGTGCTACCGGGATGAATGGTGAGAGGAGATTCATGAGCTTCCTTAAGGATCAATCGCCTCAGGTTTCGCACCTTGGGAACCACTAGTCGATTCCCAAGTATACGACCCCTTGATCGTCAATGGAGAAACAATTCGCAACTCCTTTCTTGATGTTTCTCTTGATGCGGGAAATTCCCGGATCTACCTTCTGTGCTTTCATGATCTGATCCGTAAGGGTAGGTTTCGCCACCAAGGTGGAAAGAAAACCTTGAGGAACAATGTGAAGGTTAAGCTTCCGAAATTCCTCATGGAGAAGCGGTTGACTTTGTTGTAACATCAGGTTGTTACAATAAGATTTACGACTTAGCGCATCAGCCATGACATTGGCTTTCCCTGGGGTGTAAGTTATTCCTAAGTCGAAATCTGTGATCAACTCAACCCAACGTCTTTGCCTGAGATTCAAATCCGGTTGGGTGAAGATGTACTTCAGACTTTGGTGATCAGTGAATATTTCGCAACGATTACCAAGAAGGTAATGTCGCCAGGTTTTAAGTGCATAGACTACGGCTGCAAGCTCTAGATCATGAGTAGGATAATTCTCCTCATGTGGGTGCAATTGCCGTGAAGCATAAGCAATTACGTGTCGATCTTGCATGAGAATGCAACCTAGTCCTTGTCGCGAGGCGTCGCAGTAGATAACGAAGTCCTTGGAGAAGTCTGGCGGTACCAATACGGGAGCAGAAGTCAGGCGTCTTTTCAGTTCCTGAAAGCTGTGCTCACATTGTGGAGTCCATTCGAACTTTTTATCTTTCTTGAGGAGTTCGGTTAGAGGTTTTACAACTTTGGAGAAATTTTCGACAAAACGACGGCAATAGCTCGCTAAGCCCAGAAAACTCCGAACTTGCTTGACCGATTCAGGTGGAGTCCAATTAAGGACGGCTTGAACTCGCTCAGGGTTAACAGCAATACCTTTACCAGATATTACATGACCCAGATAGGTCACTTCTAACAACCAAAATTCGCATTTAGAGAATTTGGCATAAAGGCGATGCTCTCGAAGTTTCTTCAACACTAGCCTTAGATGTTCGGCATGTTCTTCCTCGTTCTTGGAGTAGATGAGTATGTCATCGAGGTAAACCACGACGAATTTACCTAAATACTCCATGAAGATTGAGTTCATTAACCGAGAAAAAGTGGCTGGAGCGTTGGTTAAACCGAAGGACATGACGGTGTACTCGTATTGGCCATAACGAGTAACAAAGGTCGTTTTAGGAATGTCCCCGTTCCTGATTTTGATTTGATGGTAGCCCAACCTCAAATCCATTTTGGAGAAGATTGAGGATCCAGCGAGCTGATCATACAGGTCATTGATCCTGGGGAGCAGATATTTGTTTTTGATTGTGACCAAATTGACAGGTCAATAATCTACAACCATCCGGTCCGTACCATCCTTCTTCTTGACGAGAGGACGGGGCAAGCCCACGGAGATGAACTAGGTCGGATGAAACCCTTTTTCAAGGACTCATCGAGTTGTTTCTTAAGCTCGGCTAGTTCTAGTGGTGCCATCTTATAGGGTCTTCTAGCAATCGGGGCGGTTCCTGGAATGAGGTCTATTACGAACTCAACATCCCTGTCAGGTGGAACACCTGGCAATTCCTCTGGGAAGACATCCGGGAAGTCACGGACTACCGGGACGTCCTCAAGGTCTGGCAAAGGGCTGGCGTTAAGAGAATATAACTGTCGCTTGGCTATTCGGGTCAAGACATTGACTATCTTCCCCGAAGGATGGGTGAGTTGAAAAGTCCTAGAGAAGCAATCAATGTTGGCATGATGGGCTGACATCCAGTCCATACCCAAGATGATATTAATATCTGAAGATTTAAGAGCTATCAAAGATGCAAGGAAAACAAGTCTGTCGACTTGGATTTCATTTCCATGACTTACCCTGGAGGTTTGCCATCTAGAACCGGGAGTAGAAATTTCCATAGTGGATGGCATGTCACAGAATGCGGTGTTATGCAAATGAGCATAATTTTCGGATATAAATGAATGAGAGGCTCCTGTATCGAAAAGAACAGATGCCGGGTGGCAATTAACATGGAGCGTACCGAGAACGACATTGGGATCCTCTTGAGCTTACTCGGCAGAGATAAAGTTGACATGGCCACGTGCAGCGGTGGCCGGCTTGGCGGGGAACACTTTCCCTGTCGGCTTGCCACGGCCAACAGCTTTAGCAGATTGGTTGGGGTTGGTTTGGGGGCACTCGCGCATATAGTGGCCTTATTCCCCACACTTGAAGCAAGTCACGGAACTGGTGCGTGGAGGAGCACTGTTGGTTGGACCACCATAGGGCTTGGCTGGTGCAGACTGTTGAACGGAGCAAGGCGCCTGGAAGGATGGCCTCGGTGTGAATCTGGGTGGCAGGGCAGTGTTGGGCACCCACACGCGGCGCTTCTGAGGACCAGCACCGGATGAGGAACCCACGTCACGGCCATGCTTGCGTGTTGCGTCATAATTAGTCTGACCAATCTCAGCACTGATGGCCTTGTTAACAAGCTTCTGAAAAGATGTGCACTCATGCAGACGGAGGTCGCGGCGAAGCTCAGGACTAAGTCCCTTACGGAACCTTGCTTGCTTCTTGGCATCAGTAGAAACTTCCTCAGTTGCATATCATGCGAGGTTACCGAACTCCCTGCTGTAAGCATCCACAGAGAGTCGGCCTTGAGTGAAACTGCAAAATTCCTCACGTTTACGGTCCATGAGACCCTCCGGAATGTGATGTTCACGGAAAGCCTCGCTGAATTCAGCCCAAGTAGTGACATGGCCCGCTGGGCGCATAGCGCCATAATTCTCCCACCATAGACTGGCGGGGCCTTCAAGATGATATGGAGCAAAGGTGACCTTGTCAGCCTCAGCTACTAGCGTGGAACGCAGTTTGTGAGAAATACTGCGAAGCCAGTCATCAGCGTCGAGAGGCTCGACGGAGTGGTGGAACGTGGGTGGATGTAACTTGATGAAATCACTAAGTGACACCAAGTTATTTCTCTGATGGCGTGCTGTGTTCTGTTCAATACGCTCCAACAAACGGTTGGTCTCCCGCTTGTTTCTCTCGGCTGCCAGCATAACCTCGGCTAGGGAAGGAGGATGAGGCAGATTTGCATTCCTGACTTCACTGCCTTCGGCCTGCTCTTGAGGAGTAGGGTTATTGCGCGTGTTGACCATCCTAGGTAAACAAGACAATGATTTAGTTAGAATGATAAGATTCCGACATAGGATACAGAATGTAAGGAATAACTCGGAATGCAAGATGATCATCCGTATGACATGGTAGATACAGAAACTACTCCTTTATTCCATCGTCATACACACCATACAAGGTTTAGTACAAGACCAAACAAGGTACTATTACGGTGAAAGGAAGATTACATCACATCAGAGGCATCCCAAGCTCCTATACATTATTTTTCTACACCTCCAGAAAGCGGTAAAAACTAAGTCATATCCCACGAGTCACGCAGGACGATAGACGACACAGCTAGCACGAACTAGTGATACTACCACTAACTCAGACCGAACCGTAGTAGTCCTCGTAGAAGTCACCTCCATAGCCTGGAAGCTCAACATGATCATCCGGGAACAGACGATCTCGCGGAGCTTGCGGACCATAGGGGCTAGGATGAGGTCTTGGACCAACAGACGGTGGACTGCGGGGACCGCGAGGTGCGGTGATGCCTCCTACATCACGCCAACCCATCACGTCTGGCAGAGCAGATCTCACAGGATAGAGATCGCGCATATCCGAATATCCAGCTTGCACCGCCGGTGCAAACCGAGTCAATGTGGCCCAATGGTCAGCACGGGTATTGAAAAGCTCTAGCCTCAAGGCCCGATTTTCACGGTCCTTATCCTCGAGCATCTCCGCAGTGGTGCGAGTCCGTGAATCCTCCTGAGTGGGGTCAGCATAGATAGCCTAGAGATACCCTTGTGCTCCCGGAAGTGATCCTGGCATATACCGGAAATCAGAGTCCCGAAATAGGCCAGACCTGACTCGCATGATGGTCATCATAGAGTAGGCGGCGTCCTGCACAACCATCTTAATAGTAACCCCGAGTCCATAGGAGAAGTGAAGGGGCTCGGTGGATCCAGGATAAGATGGAAATATCCTGACAGTGCAGAGATACTGGCTTTGATTAAAATCTCGAAATTGCTCTTCGACCGTGTACTCAGGATACCAACGGTATCCAGCCTCAGTCATTACCCTGACCAACATGGCAGTATGGCCGGGTACATCTAGGCATCGAGTCAGGCGAACCACTTGATTGAGGTCGCGAGTGGCCATCTGAAAGCACAACCATAATGCAAGGCATTAGAATTTCTAGCAAAATTTCGGCAGCATAACAGCTGTAAATGCTCAAAAAGGATTTTGAGACATTAGACAAAGGATTTCATACACACTCAACAACATCATATCAAGTTCTGAGTCCATCCTAGCAACATAATGGGGTAGTAGAACTGAACTAGGCTTGTATCCATCAAACCTATAAGGTACTACTGATTAGTAACACGTGAACCTGATAGAGAGAAAAGATCCTAATTCCTTAACCCCCGGTGGAAGAATAGACTGACTCAGATCAGAATGTCATAAGATAAAGGAGTAAAACGAGCCTTACGTTCCAAACCACAAACAATTCCCCTACATATAACTAAAGAATTTATAGACTCAACATCGACCAGTTTGGCTCGGAGAACCTACAGGCAGTCCGGCTCTGATACCAACGCTGTCAGGACCCCGACTCGATGCCACATAGGTCTAGCATGTAACACCTCATATCACTTTGCGGCCTCACGCACGGTATCCCCACGGGTGTCGTCTTACCTTTGCCCGGGACCGTTTGCGCCTTTTGGCTCACGTATATGATAGTGTCGCTAGCATCCATATGATAACGAGCCCGGGCTGACATGACTAGTCGTAAACCCAAAGTGGCACAGACTTACAGGGACAGGCATCCATGACCCAGCTTCGAACGTGTCGGTCATGAGCAAGTGGGTCCGGGCAATAGCACTGGGCTAGCAGGACTCCGGTAAACCGGGCTGTAGCGGGCTAACAGGACTCCGGTACTCAATGCGTGACATTTCCCCGAAGGGACAGACACAGGAACGAAGAAGGACACATGCCGGCCAGCCTAAGTGTTCCGGAGTAGTAGCAAGCTACCATGGCTCAGTGGAGACACTAGGAGACATTTCCCGGTAAGAGAGGCTACTAAAGATAAACAACTAGATAGTCAGATCCGACATATACCAAGCATTTCAATCATACACACAATATGCTCGATATGTGCAAATACAATGAGGCACCACAACATGACTCTACGATACAAGTACTTTATTTAAGGCTCAGAGAGCCATACATAACATACACATAGGTACGGGTCACACGACCCAGCATTCAAGTCATACAGTCATACAAACCAGCAGCGGAAGTAACTTGTCTGAGTACAGACAACTAGTAAAATAAAAGAGGCTTGGAAAGCATAGCTATACTACGTGGTCCTTCACAAGCTCAGGATCACCACCTGGGCCTTAGCCTACTCATTGATGTCAACGTCTACGAAGAACCCATCAGAAGGGGTTGCAGCGTCTTCTGTAAAAATGTAAATTATAGCAACATGAGTACAAAGGTACTCAGCAAGACTTACATCAGATCCTACATACATGCACATCATCAAGAAGGGTTGGTGGAGTTATTGCAGCAAGCCAGCTTTGACTCTTGGCTAGGCTATCCTACGAGACTCCAACCTGAAATGGTTTTGCGCACACGAGTCCACTACTCACCACTTCAATACACTACCGAGGATCCACCTCCGTCTTCCTACGGAAGAGCCATCCTCGACACTCACACTTATCTTGAGGCTTTTAGTAGTTTCCATTTACTTGTCTATGAACTGTATAGGCAACCAAGTAGTCCTTTACCGCGGACGTGGCTATTCGAATAGATCATGATAACCCTACAGGGGTGTACTTCTTCAAACACGCTCTCACCACTTACCGTCGTTTACACGACATGTACTCGGCAACCTTCAAGCGGAAGCCCAACGTGGGTGTTGGCCACGACCTACCTAATCACCTAAGTCTCCAATCCAGGTTTATCGCCTATCCAGGTTCCATCCGCAGGGAGTCCGGCCGAGGTTTCCCATACGGCCCCGAATGATGTGTACAGGGGTCCGTGACACCTAACGGGTGCCCGGTATCCCCGGCCACGTACCTACCGCATCACAGCCCACCCCTACGGTCAGCGCTGTCCACGGCCTCCAGTAGGCTACAAACACCAGAAACTACTTGCAACTCCTGGACGGAGAACTAGGGTGAATAAGAAGCCGAGAGGGTCCATTGGTTTCGGGCCCAATGCATGGTAGTAGCTGATTCTTAAATCACACATACAGATCTCAGTGCTTAAGGTCGGCTTCAATGAAACAACCCACCATGTACTCCTACATGGCCTCTCATCGATACCTTTACCAAATCGTGTTCACCACACCACTCTCATTACCGACATAATCATTTCACTCTAGCCCATCACCCAGATGAACCAGACCTGACACGACTCTAAGAATAGCAGGCATAGCAAGGTAGGAACAACACATACATATGGCTCAATCAACTCCTACACATGCTAGTGGGTTTCATCTAGTTACTGTGGCAATGACAGGTCATGCAGAGGAAGTGGGTTCAACTACCATAGCACACAGCAGTTTGAAACGCGTTGTCTTAATGCAGTAAAGAGAGCAGGAGCGAGAACATGGGATTGTATCGATATGATCAAATGGTTGGTTGCTTGCCTGATGGTTCGATGCACTGATACGGTTCTTCGTTAGGGTAATCACGGTACTCCTCGGAGGCAGAACCTGCCCCAAAGAACACCGATACACAACCATCACCAAACAATGTGCGACAATATGATGCATGCATGAAACATGGCAATATGAGTGTGTTGGGCTAATGCAACTAAAACCAGAAGGGTTTGAACCAATTTGAACCAAAGATTCAAATTTCAAACTCATACATGGCCTTTTAAAGTGTTTTACCTTGTTCTGCATTAAACATCAAGTTAACTTGTTGAATCATGCATGAAAATAGTACAGATGGATAGATTGGATTTTTCTGATCATTTTTAATATATAACTTGTCTGATTTGGAGTTACAGATTAAAAGTTATGAATTTTTGAAGTTTAAACTATATTCTGGAATTTCCTATATTAGATTAAATCCAGAAAATCAATTACTGCGTCAGCCTGACGTCAGTGTGACATCAGCAGGTCAACGGGACACGGTCCGGGTCAAACCTGACAGTAGGTCCCGCGTGTCAGTGTGATTAGCTAAACTAAAATTAATTTAAACTAATCCTAATTAGTTAACAGGGCTGGGCCCCACCTGTCATTGACTTAGGAGAGTCAACCAGGGCCCACCCGTGGTCAAACCCGGGTCGGCTGCACTGGCGTTTAGCCGCCGGCGAGCCCGACGCGGCGGCGGAAGTGGTTTTGGCCATTCCGGTAACCAAATGAGTCGCGGAGGCCATCGGAGTGGAGCTGAGGAGGAGCCGCAACTCTTGGTGGAGTCCGTTGGGGTCGGGGTGGCCGGAGTTGGCGCCGGCGACGACTTTGGAGGCCACCGGAGTTCGGCCGAAGACGAACTTGACGCTAGAGGGGTCGGTGAGGTGCGGGGAGTAGCTGGTTAGGTGCTACGTGACGTGGTGAGCATGATAGACACCGTGGAGTGGCCGGAGGATGGCCGGGAGCGCGTCGGCAACGATATCCACGACGGTGCGTGCGGGTGGTCTTCGTGCGGTGGCTACACGGCTCGGGAACGAGAGAGGGAGGGTAGGAGGGGTAGCTAGGCTCACAGCGCACCCATAGAGGCCACCGGCGGGGTCGGGGACGAGCTGAGGCGGCCACGGCGTTGAAGGGGATCTCCGGCGACGGCGGACTCGGGCGAGGTCGGTGCGGTGGACTCGGGCCGCACGAGCACACGGGGCTCGGCTAGCTCGATGAAGTGGACGGCGGCGGAGCTCCTGGACACGACGAGAAGACGCACGGGCGGCGGGGAGCGCGGCTACGATGTAGGCACGGCGGCGGTGGCGTCGGCCATGGCTGGGGGGCGCGAGGGGGAGGAGCTGGAGAGGAGAGGGGGTGTCTGGGATGTTCGGGGGAGAGAGGGGGAGTGATCCACGACGTTAGCCGGGCGAGTGGAGTGGCGAGGCGGCGAGCAGGTGCGTGGCACCCATGCGGTGCTCGCCGTCGAGCACCTGCCTGCCTACCTGGCCGGCAAGCAGCTCGCTGGCGCGGCGCTGGGCTGGGCCGGCAGGTGGGCGGGTGCTGGGCGCCAGGTAAGGTTTTTTGTTATTTCTACTGTTTTCTGTTTTTTTACTATTTCTGCAACTTTGTTGAATTATTAAAAATACTTAGGCAATTCCTAAGATCACCAAACTACTCCTGGTCCATAGTTGGATTATTTCCAACATGAAACATTTTAGTTTGGAGATATTTGAGCATCTGAATATTTTATATAATTTTAAATGCCCAAATTCAAATATCTATGATTTAATTCAAAGACCCTAAGATGACCTAGGAAAATATGCATCACTTTTGGCAGGGGTTCTGAACCAAGACAAAAATGATGGGCATTTTAGAAGGGCATTTCAGGTTCATTGAAAAAGTTTTTAGTAAACCCTAGTTGGTTTCAGAGGGGGCTGGGGGTTCTGTCATCCCCATTTCAGGTTTTTGATGAAAGAATAAACATGATGCAACACTCTAATGCATGAACTAGCTAGGGTGTGACACTACGGTCGAAACAGGGGTCCTATTGATCGGGACGGGTGTGGCGTACCGCAAAACGGAGGAAACGAACCTCCTACGGTCGAAATGGGGGTCCTGTTGATCGGGAGGGGTGTGGCTTACCGCAAAACGGACGAAACGGACCTCCTACGGTCGAAACGGGGGTCCTGTTGATCGGGAGGGGTGTGGCGTACCGCAAAACAGACAAAACAGACTTGTGTTGGAGCGCTACCGTCAAAACGGGGGTCCTGTTCATCAGGAGGGGTGTGGCGTACCGCAAAATGGGACACCCAGGGATACTGTTCATCTCCACCATCGACCTCCTCTAGCCTCCAGGGGCTACCATCGACCTCCTCCAGCCTCCATGCATGGGTGTAACGCCCCGGATTCGATGCGCCGGGTGTTCGCCAGTTATTCGCCGTCATTGCCATGTCATTTGCTTGCATGTTGCACTTTGCCTTGTCATCATATGCATTTCATATCATGTCATCTTGTGCATCTCATTTTCATACGCGTTCATCTCATGCATCTGAGCATTTTCCCCGTTGTCCGTTTTGCAATCCGGCACTCCTATGTCCCCGGCGCCCCCTTTTGCCTCTTTTCGTGTGCGGGTGTTAAACTTTCTCAGAATGGCCCGAGGTTTGCCAAGAGGCCTTAGTATAGCACCGGTAGACCGCCTGTCAAGTTTCGTGCCATTTGGAGGTCGTTTGATACTCCAACGGTTAACCGGGTAACCGCAAAGCCTCTTTCTCTTTGCAGCCCAACACCCCTCCAAAGTGGCCCAAAAACCATCCAAACCCCCTCCATGCTCTCGGTCGTTCGATCATGATCGCGTGGCCGAAAACCGCACCTCATTTGGAGTATCCTAGCTCCCTCTACCAATAAATATGTGTCCCACCCCGTCCAAATCGCAGATGAAACCCTAGCCTCCTTCTTCCTCCGCGCCCGGACATGTCCGCCACGGCCGGAAACATCCAGCCGCCGCCGCCCGCGCCAATCAAGGCTGCCACGTGGCGACCGCCGCCGCCTCGCCTCCGCCGGCCCGCGAGCCCCACGCCAGGACCGCGGGGCCCGGATCTGCTCCGCCGCCGCCCGGGGTTCGCCCGCGCCCGCACCGGAGCACCCCCGCGCATCGTGTCACCGCCGCCTGGTTCCCTCACTGCCGGCGCCGACCTCCACCGCCCACGCTCGCCCTCCGTGCAGTATGCGCCTCCGCCGCCGTGCCTCCCCTTCGCCCGACCGCCGCCCGCTCGCCGTGCTCCTACCACCGCCGTGCCAGATCCGGCACTGGCCGGCCGGATCGGCCCATCGCCGCCGCCGACTGCTCCCGCCGCCGCCGCCGACTGCACCCGTCGCCGCCGCCGCCGCCATGTCCTCGGGAGCGAGCAGCTCCCGTGCCCGTTGACCGCGCCCCTCCCCGTGGGCCTCGGCCCGACCCGCGTCCCCGGCCTGCCTCCTCGACCGACCGGACCAGTGGCCCATGGTGAGCGCCCGCTAAATCCCGCCCGTGCATCGGATAAATATTCAACGCTTATTCTTTTTTTTTTTCAAAAAAACTGCTAAGTCCCTGGGATTTTTAACATTATGCTGGACTGTTCATCGCATCATAACTCCATGCATACTACTCCGTTTCGTGCGTGTAATATGTCAAATTGTTTGCCTCGACGAGTACTTCATTTCATTCCATTGCATCATGTTCATTTGGGTCCATCTTGATGCCTGAATCACTGTTGCAAGAGTTCTATATAATGTTATCTGCTGTCTGTTAACAGAACATGCTCATTTGTCATTTTTGCCATGTTTGATGTGTGCCTCCTATGAGGTGGATGTCTACATGTGTTTTGTACTACATCATGCCATCTTCACATTGGTGTCATCCATGTATTTTTGTGGGTCTTGTAGTTAGTGCATTGAGCTCGTGAAGTAGGGTACTTGCTGTTACTGTTTTGCTAGGCTGATTCTGTTATATTATGATGCTATGTAAACCTGCTGCTACAAGTCATTCTATGCATAATCTGGAGATGTTCAATAAGGATGTTTTGTTATATATGTCATGCTATATCCATTAATGCCCCTGGTTGAATTTATAGCCTGCTGTAGATTGTTCATATCATGCTCCAAACTTGCTAAATAATATTGTTGTCAGCCTGTTAACATTAAGTTCAATGTTGCCATGGTTGTTGTTAGTGATCCAAGCATGCTATAAACTTGTTCTCGCAATGCTTAGCTTCATAAACATGTCTTCTTAATGTTAGTTGCCTTTCCATGCCATGTATTGCTCTGTTGTGAGTGGTTCAAGCTCACCAACATGCCTACTTATTGTTGTTCCCGCCATGTATGAATCTGTCATATCTTTTGCCATGTTTACATGGGTGCCATCATATCTTCTGATCCTTTTTGCCTCATGGTCAGTAAGGGACTTTTGTTCTATGTAATTAGTAGACTCAAGCCATGCCTTTGTTTGCCATGTTAAGTTCCTGTAGCATGTTGTTTGATAGCTCTAAACATTGCAACCTGATGTTATTTCTGCAAAGTCTGAAACTGTTATTATTTGCAATCTTGCCATGTCCTTTTGAGCATGTTCTAGTAGTTTCTGGAGATAGCTCAGTGTTCATGCTTTGTCATGCTTTACCTGTACTTCATGCCCATGCCTTTTGTTCTTATGTTGAGGTTATGTCTTGTATAGAGTGTATGTGTTGAACCGTTGCTCCGTTTTGAGTATGCTCTATATGAAACTTGCTTGATTTTGCATGTAGTTTCATATTATCATGTTGCATCCTTGCTTTGAGGTGTTTGCTTGATGTTTGGATGCATTTTGCATCAATGCCATGCTTAACTTGTTTTGCTCATATCTTCTAGGCCGTAGCTCCGAATCTAAAGAACTTTATATGTAACTTGACTAGAATTTCGTGTAGTTCATCGTGGTGCATCTTAACTTGCTGTGTAACAACTTGAACATAAGGTTTATTCAGTTCTGGACCAACCTCGAAAGTTGCATATGAGGACTTACCGGATTTGTTATATGTTGTTTCCGGCCTCATTTAAACTTGCCTTGATGTGTTGTTCTTGTTTGCATCATCTCTTGCCATGAGTAGCCTCATCTAGTTTTGTCATGCATCATGTTTTGTTGTGCATCATGTCTTGTCTATGTGTGGTGTGTTTACTATGTTGTGTGCTTCTTCTCGGTAGTTCCGTTTTCGTTGCGATCGTGAGGATTCGTTCGTCTACGCTTGGTTCGTCTTCGTGGCATCATCTTCTTCATGGACTCATTCTTCTTCCTTGCGGGATTTCAGGCAAGATGACCGTTACCTTGGATCTCACTACTATCATTGCTATGCTAGTTGCTTCGCTCTATCACTTTGCTGCGTTACCTTACACTTGTTCTTCAAGCCTCCCAATTTGCCATGTCAGCCTCTAACCTTTTCACCCTTCCTAGCAAACCATTGCTTGGCTATGTTACCGCTTTGCTATGCTAGTTGCTTCGCTCTATCGCTTTGCTGCGTTACCTTACACTTGTTCTTCAAGCCTCCCAATTTGCCATGTCAGCCTCTAACCTTTTCACCCTTCCTAGCAAACCGTTGCTTGGCTATGTTACCGCTTTGCTCAGCCCCTCTTACAGCGTTGTTAGTTGCAGGTGAAGTTGAAGATTGCTCCATGGTGGACAAGATTATGTTGGGATATCACAATATCTCTTATTTAATTAATTCATCTATATACTTGGTAAAGGGTGGAAGACTCGGCCTTATGCCTGGTGTTTTGTTCCACTCTTGCCGCCCTAGTTTTCCGTCATACCGGTGTTATGTTCCCAGATTTTGTGTTCCTTACGCGGTTGGGTGATTTATGGGACCCCCTTGACAGTTCGCTTTGAATAAAACTCCTCTAGCAAGGCCCAACCTTGGTTTTACCATTTTCCTCACCTAGCCCTTTTTCCCTTGGGTTTCCGGAGCCCGAGGGTCATCTTTATTTACCCCCCCCCCCCCAGGGGCCAGTGCTCCACCAAGTGTTGGTCCAAACTAGAGCACCGTGCGGGACCATCCCTTGGCAACTAGGGTTACGTCGGTACCTATACGCTTCACTTATCCGGTGTGCCCTGAGAACGAGATATGTGCAGCTCCTATCGGGATTTATCAGCACATCGGGCGGCTTTGCTGGTCTTGTTTTACCATTGTCGAAATGTCTTGTAAACCAGGATTCCGAGACTAATCGGGTCTCCCTGGGAGAAGGTATATCCTTTGTTGATCGCGAGAGCTTATCATGGGCTAAGTTGGGACACCCCTGCAGGGTATAAACTTTCGAGAGTCGTTCCCGTGATTATGTGGCAGATTGGAATTTGTTAATGTCCGGTTGCAGATAACTTGACACCAGATCCGAATTAAAACGCATCAACCGCGTGTGTAGCCATGATGGTCTCTTCTCGGCGGAGTCCGGGAAGTGAACATGGTTTTGGGTTATGTTTGACGTAAGTAGGAGTTCAGGATCACCTCTTGATCATTGCTAGCTCCACGACCATTCCTTTGCTTCTCTTCTCGCTCTTATTTGCGTATGTTAGCCACCATATCATGCTTAGTCGCTACTACCACCTCACCACTTTACCCCTTCCTTTCCCATTAAGCTTTGCTAGTCTTGATACCCATGGTAATGGGATTGCTGAGTCCTCGTGGCTCATAGATTACTCAGCAGTTGCAGGTACATGTTTATGCGATGATCATAATGCGAGAGCGATGTTTGCCTGTTTTGGAGTTCTTCTTCTGCTTCTTCTTCGATCAGGGGATAGGTTCCAGGTCGGCAGCCTGGGCTAGCAGGGTGGATGTCGTCTGAGTTTCTGTTTGTGTTTTCATAAGTAGTCGGATGGTGCTCTTATGTATGATGTATTCATGTATTCATGTGGCATTGTTTGTTTCTTGTATGTATCCCCATCTATTATGTAATGTTGATGTAATAATATCCACCTTGCAAAAGCGTTTCAATATGCAGGTCTATCCTTGGTGGGATCTTCAAGTTCCTTTTGATAGGGTCGCATATTGGGCGTGACAAGTTGGTATCAGAGCCTCGACCGACCATAGGAGCCCCCTTGATTGATCGTGTAGTTTGGCCGTTGTTGAGTCTAGAAGAAAACTGTTTTCGGAGTCTAGTTATATTGGAGAGTAGGAATTATTTTTACTCCTCTGCCCCTTCGTCGCTCTGGTAAGGAATCTTGACGTAGGTGTTTTGGACTACTTCTCTTCCCTTTCAAACTTTTTTTTAGGATCACGCAGTTGGTTTTTTGATCGTTTTTCCTCAGCTCTTTGCATCCGGTGCATTTCTCGTCAAGGTGATTCCACCCTCTCTGTTTTTGCATGTTCGATCCTCAGTTCGCTCTCAATGAAGTTGATTTACCATCCTCAGTTGTTTTCTTTTCCCACCCGCCCACCCCTTTTTCATCTCGGAGTCGGAGTCCGTAATCGAGTATCCATCCTACTCGTGTGAAGCCTTTGCATTCTTTCAACCGGTGTTTTCTATTCAAGTTATTCATCGATTCCCCCTTCCAGGTGCCTTTGTTTTTCCCGCCCTCCCACCCTCTTCTTCCCGGAGCCTGAGTCTGTTTCGAGCATCAATTTCATTCGTGTGGAGCCTCTTCAGTCTTTCTCCAATTGTTTCAACCGGTGAATTCTCTTTTGTTTGACATTCTTCATCTCTTTTTCTTTTTCGGTGGATTCAATTCAAGTTTTTTTTCCGGGTTGATCATATTCTTTCCCTCGGCTCAAGTGTTTTCCCTGCTCATTTGCCTCTCGCCATTCAATCATTCCAGAGTTTGGAAGACATCTCAGGAGATTCGTCTGTGTTCCAATTAATTTGAGGTTGTCACCTCATTCAAATATTTCAATTGTTCCGGTGCATCATCTATCTGTTCAACATTCCTTTTCAACGGTGTTTTCTTTTTAGTGGGCCCAAACCCACAGGTCTTTTCCCAGGATCTTACCTGACTCTCCTAATTTCCCCGGAGTTATTCTCAATTCTTTTCAAGTGTGACGTAAGAATGAGTTTCATCAGTCACATGCCTTCTCCAAGATCGCTTTAAAATTCTTTTCATTGTTGGCTCAACCTCTTTGCTTTTCATTCTCCCGGTGTATCTCAGTAATTTTTGTGGTTTTCCGTCGTTGAATACCGAAGAAGAGTTTTTCTTCTAAATCTTGCCCGTTCTCCCGAAGATTCGTGGTTTTAGCTTCATTTTATCCTCTTGAAATATTCAATTTGTCAGATATTCTTTTCTTACCCATCCGGAGTATGTCAGAAGTTGTTTGCATGTTTCTTTTCACCAGAGGCCATCATTCCAGAAGAATTCTTCGTCCTCTCATTTTAGATACCGTTATCTAATTATCCCGGCGCTTCGTTCAAGTGTTCTTTAATCAGCTCATGATCTCTTTGTTCTTTTCCATCTAAATCCCCTCTAGCATATTTGTTCTTCTAATTCTTCGCGGCGATTCTCTTTCATCAGTCATTTTTGAATTCTTACGGTGGTTTGTTCAAGAATCTTTTCCTTGATTATCATATTAATTCATTCGTTCTTTCCAATCCTACCGGTGGTTCATGAAGACTTTCTCAAGTTTTGTGCTATACCCCCTTAATCCTTTTCAAGAAGAATAAGTAATATGCAAAATCCATTGATTGTCATCAATTTAATTTGATGAAGGATAAGCATACAATAAATCTTATTCTTATTTCCTCAAACTGATTAACCCCTTCCATCGGAGTTTGTTCTTAATGAATAAATCTCTCGGTTCCAAGTGTTTTCATCTTTTCTTTTCGGAGTTCAAATTTTCCCTCGGCCATTTCGTCGGAACCTTCATCTAAATCACCGCAAGGCTCATCTTATTCTTTCTTCCTTCAATTTTTTCTTGTCATTCTTTTGTTACCGGAGTTCTTCACGGTGGCTCGTCACGATTTAATTCTTTCTTCAAGAATTCATCAAGATTCTTATCGGGAGTTCAAGTATCTTCTCTTCTCGTATCTCGAAGTGCAATTAATTCTCCATATTCTTTTGAAGTGGAGTTTTGCATTTCTTCGTTCTTCTCAGCTATTTAATCTTTTCCGCTTGTGGTTGGTTATCACCTCATAATTTTGAGACGTTATCCATAAGTCCACAACAAGCTTTTCTTTTCATTGTTGTTTTTCTCAACAACTCCGTTTAAACCTTCCTTCTAAAGATGCTTTCAATTTCATTCGTGGCACAAGTTGTCATTTTCTTCTCCATTCTTTTCATTCAACTATTTCAATTCTTTCGGAGGAATTGTGTTGCTCTTGTCGTCAAGTGCCATCCAATCTTGTGAAGTTCATGTTCTAATCCTTCCTTTTTCAGCTGGAGTGCTGCCTAAATCCTTTCAGTCTTAGTCGTTTCTTATCTCGTTCTAACCGGAGTGGTTTCATAGTCTATCTGATTCCGTGAGCTCTCGATTCTCATCATTCTCATCGTTCCTCTCTTCTTCTCGAGGGCTCTCGATTCTTTGCTTCTTCTCTTGAGTTCTTGTTTCACCTCATCCCTTTTCCCTTCTGTCTCGGTCCTAAGATCTCGGGACGAGATCTCTTGTTAGTGGAGGAGTGTTGTAACGCCCCGGATTCGATGCGCCAGGTGTTCGCCAGTTATTCGCCGTCATTGCCATGTCATTTGCTTGCGTGTTGCACTTTGCCTTGTCATCATATGCATTTCATATCATGTCATCTTGTTCATCTCATTTTGCATAAACGTTCATCTCATGCATCCGAGCATTTCCCCGTTGTCCATTTTGCAATCCGGCACTACTATGTCCCCCGGCGCCCCCTTTTGCCTCTTTTCTTGTGCGGGTGTTATACTTTCTCGGAATGGCCCGAGGTTTGCCAAGCGACCTTGGTATAGCACCGGTAGACCGCCTGTCAAGTTTCGTGCCATTTGGAGGTCGTTTGATACTCCAACGGTTAACCGGGTAACCGCAAAGCCTCTTTCTCTTTGCAGCCCAACACCCCTCCAAAGTGGCCCAAAACCCATCCAAACACCCTGCATGCTCTCGGTCGTTCGATCACGGTCGCGTGGCCGAAAACCGCACCTCATTTGGAGTCTCCTAGCTCCCTCTACCTATAAATATGTGTCCCTCGCCGTCCAAATCGCAGATGAAACCCTAGCCTCCTTCTTCCTCCACGCCTGTACACGTCCGCCCCGGCTGGAAATGTCCAGCCACCGCCGCCCGCGCCAATCAGGGCATGCCACGTGGCGACCGCCGTCGCCCCGCCTCCGCCGGCCCGCGAGGCCCGCGCCAGGCCCGCGGGGCCCGGATCTGCTCCGTCGCCGCCCGGGGTTCGCCCGAGCCCGCGACCGGAGCGCCCCCGCGCATCACGTCGCCGCCGCCTGGTTCCCTCACCGCCGGCGCCGACCTCCGCCGCCCGCGCTCGCCCTCTGTGCAGTCCGCGCCTCCGCCGCCGTGTCTTCCCTTCGCCCGACCGCCGCCCGCTGGCCGAGCTCCTGCCGCCGCCGTGCCAGATCCGGCACCGGCCGGCCGGATCGGCCCATCGCCGCCACCGACTGCTCCCGTCGCCGCCGCCGACTGCTCCCGTCGTCGCCACCGCCGCCATGTCCTCGGGAGCGAGCAGCTCCCGTGCCCGTTGACCACGCCCCTCCCCATGGGCCTCGGCCCGACCCGCGTCCCCGGCCTGCCCCGGCCTGCATCCTCGACCGACCGGCCCAGAGGCCCGTGGTGAGCGCTCGCTAAATCCCGCCCGTGCATCGGATAACTATTCAACGCTCATTCATTTTTTTTAAAAACTACTATCCCTGGGATTTTTAACACTATGCTGGACTTTTCATCGCATCATAACTCCATGCATACTGCTCCGTTTTGTGCGTGTAATATGTCAAATTGTTCGTCTCAACGAGTACTTCATTTCATTCCATTGCATCATGTTCATTTGGGTCCATCTTGATGCCTGAATCATTGTTGCAAGAGTGCTATATAATGTTATCTGCTGACTGTTAACAGAACATGCTCATTTGCCATTTTTGCCATGTTTGATGTGTGCCTCCTATGAGGTTGATGTCTACATGTGTTTTTTACTACATCATGCCATCTTCACAGTGGTGCCATCTATGTATTTTTGTGGGCTTGTAGTGAGTGCATCGAGCTCGTGAAGTAGGGTACTTGCTGTTACTGTTTTGCTAGGCTGATTCTATTATATTATGATGCTATGTAAACCTGCTGCTACAAGTCCTTCTATGCATAATCTGGAGATGTTCACTAAGGATGTTTTGTTATATATGTCATGCTCTATCCATTCATTCCCCTGGTTGCATTTATAGCCTACTGTAGATTGTTCATATCATGCTCCAAACTTGCAACATAATGTTGCTGTCAGCCTGTTAACATTAAGTTCAATGTTGCCATGGTTGTTGTTAGTGATCCAAGCATGCTATAAACTTGTTCTTGCCATTCTTATCTTAATAAACATGTCTTCTTACTGTTAGTTGCCTTTCCATGCCATGTATTACTCTGTGGTGAGTGGTTCAAGCTCACCAACATGCCTACTTATTGTTGTTCCTGCCATGTATGAATCTGTCATATCTTTTGCCATGTTTACATGGGTGCCATCAAATCTTCTGATCCTTTTTGGCTCATGGTCAGTAAGGGACTTCTGTTCTATGTAATTAGTAGATTCAAGCCATGCCATTTCTTGTCATATTAAGTTCCTGTAGCATGTTGTTTGATAGCTCTAAACATTGCAACCTGATGTTATTTCTGCAAAGTCTGAAACTGTTATTATTTGCAATCTTGCCATGTTCTTTTGAGCATGTTGTAGTAGTTTCTGGAGATAGCTCAGTGTTCATGTTTTGTGATGCTTTACCTGTACTTCATGTCCATGCCTTTTATTCTTATGTTGAGGTGTTGTAGCATATTGTTTTTATGCTTGCTAGATGCCTAATTGCTGTTATGGACAGATTGTTCTGATGTCTTGTATAGAGTGTATGTGTTGAACCGTTGCTCCGTTTTGAGTGTGCTCTATATGAAACTTGCTTGATTTTGCATGTAGTTTCATATTATCATGTTGCATCCTTGCTTTAGGTGTTTGCTTGATGTTTGGATGCATTTTGCATCATTGCCATGCTTAACTTGTTTTGCTCATCTCTTCTAGGCCGTAGCTCCGAATCTAATGAACTTTATATGTAACTTGACTAGAATTTCGTGTAGTTCATCGAGGTGCATCTTAACTTGCTGTGTAACAACTTGAACATAAGGTTTGTTCAGTTCTGGACCAACCTCTAAAGTTGCATATGTGGACTTACCGGATTTGTTATATGTTGTTCCGGCCTCATTTAAACTTGCATTGATGTGTTGTTCTTGTTTGAATCATCTCTTGCCATGAGTAGCCTCATCTAGTTTTGTCATGCATCATGTTTGGTTGTGCATCATGTCTTGTCTATGTGTGGTGTGTTTACTATGTTGTGTGCTTCTTCTTGATAGTTCCCGTTTTCGTTGCGATCGTGAGGATTCGTTCATCTACACTTGGTTCGTCTTCGTGGCTTCATCTTCTTCATGGACTCGTTCTTCTTCCTTGCGGGATTTCAGGCAAGATGACCATTACCTTGGATCTCACTACTATCATTGCTATGCTAGTTGCTTCGCTCTATCGCTTTGCTGCGTTACCTTACACTTGTTCTTCAAGCCTCCCAATTTGCCATGTCAGCCTCTAACCTTTTCACCCTTCCTAGCAAACCGTTGCTTGGCTATGTTACCACTTTGCTCAGCCCCTCTTATAGTGTTGTTACTTGCAGGTGAAGTTGAAGATTGCTCCATGGTGGACAAGATTATGGTGGGATATCACAATATCTCTTATTTAATTAATGCATCTATATACTTGGTAAAGGGTGGAAGACTCGGCCTTATGCCTGCTGTTTTGTTCCACTCTTGCCTCCCTAGTTTTCCTTCATACCGGTGTTATGTTCCCGGATTTTGCGTTCCTTACGCGGTTGGGTGATTTATGGGACCCCCTTGACAGTTCGCTTTGAATAAAACTCCTCCAGCAAGGCCCAACCTTGGTTTTACCATTTGCCTCACCCAGCCCTTTTTCCCTTGGGTTTCCAGAGCCCGAGGGTCATCTTTATTTACCCCCCCCCCCCGCCGGGCCAGTGCTCCTCCGAGTGTTGGTCCAAACTAGAGCATCGTGCGGGACCATCCCTTGGCAACTTGGGTTACGTCGGTACCTGTACGCTTCGCTTATCCGGTGTGCCCTGAGAACAAGATATGTGCAGCTCCTATCGGGATTTGTCGGCACATCGGGCGGCTTTGCTGGTCTTGTTTTACCATTGTCGAAATGTCTTGTAAACCGGGATTCCGAGACTGATCGGGTCTTCCTGGGAGAAGGTATATCCTTCGTTGATCGCGAGAGCTTATCATGGGCTAAGTTGGGACACCCGTGCAGGGTATAAACTTTCGAGAGCCGTGCCCGCGGTTATGTGGCAGATGGGAATTTGTTAATGTCCGGTTGTAGATAACTTGACACCAGATCCGAATTAAAACACATCAACCGCGTGTGTAGCCGTGATGGTCTCTTCTCGGCGGAGTCCGGGAAGTGAATACGGTTTTGGGTTATGTTTGACGTAAGTAGGAGTTCAGGATCACCTCTTGATCATTGCTAGCTCCACGACCATTCCTTTGCTTCTCTTATCACTCTTATTTGCGTATGTTAGCCACCATATCATGCTTTGTCGCTGCTGCAACCTCACCACTTTACCCCTTCCTTTCCCATTAAGCTTTGCTAGTCTTGATACCCATGGTAATGGGATTGCTGGGTCCTCGTGGCTCACAGATTAGTACAACAACAGTTGCAGGTACATGTTTATGCGATGATCATTACGCGAGAGCGATGTTTGCCTGTTTTGGAGTTCTTCTTCTACTTCTTCTTCGATCAGGGGATACGTTCCAGGTCGGCAGCCTGGGCTAGCAGGGTGGATGTCGTCTGAGTTTCTGTTTGTGTTTTCATCCGTAGTCGGATGGTGCTCTTATATATGATGTATTGATGTATACATGTGGCATTGTTTGCCTCTTGTATGTATCCCCATCTATTATGTAATGTTGATGTAATGATATCCACCTGGCAAAAGCGTTTCAATATGCGGGTCTATCCTTGGTGGGACCTTTGAGTTCCTTTTGGATAGGGTCCCATATTGGGCGTGACAATGGGCTCCTGTTCTTCCAGCCTCCACCGCGCGCTAGTCCACCGGCTACTGTTCAACCACCCCTCCATGGGCACCGCACCACCGTCTACTGTTCATCCAGTCCTCCACACCACGGGGTCCTGTTCATCCAGAGGCAACGCCACCGCTCACTGTTCATCCAACCCCCCCTCCCGCAATTCTCACTGTTCATCCCAGAGGCAGCATCCATCGGATTCAGTTAGCAGCAGTAGCGAAGGAATGGCTCGATCGGGTTCAGTTAACAGCCATCGATTGATCGCTCGGGTTCAGTAATGCGTAGCCTCCAGTGCAATCGCTCGGGTTCAGTTAGAGCCCAATGCCTCGCTCGGGTTTAGTTAGAGCCAACACCTCGCACACACGTGCACACGTGTACGAGAGAAACGTGCATCGGTCGGCCCTCGACCTGCGACCGTAACCGGGAACTCCCCGAAATTTTCCTCGCCCTCGCTTCTATCACGGTTTTTTCCGTCATGGACGCCCAAAGAATGTCATGCAGATGCGTCTCCGGCCTGCTTAGGACGAAAAGCCCATTTTCTATCATGATTTTTTGTCATAAAAGTAGGAGCCCACCACATCTATGATGATACCGGGTTTTCTCACAATTATCGTCATAGAAGTGTCATATGTATGACATATTTTTTTTCGTTCAGCCCAAAATGTCACGGATGTGTTTTTTTTGTAGTGATTGCGTGAGTGTTAGCAATTGTAGAAGACTATATGATAGTTGAGTATGTGGAGTTTGCTAGATCAAAGCTCTGACATAGACCCTTCCTGAAAATAAGATGAATTGTAATTGTTTGATGACTGAGAATGAAGTTTGCTAGTTTTCAAGAAAGCTTATGGTCTATGCTCTAAAATTTGAATTGCTTGTTACTTGTTCATGAGAAGTTTTATGAGATCAACTACTGTTATGACATATAATCATGCTAGAATAGGTGATTGAAATTATCATTGATCAAACTTGTGCACCTTCTAGAATTCGCACGTCATAAGTTCTTTCTTTTATCATTTACCTACTCGAGGACGAGCAGGAATTAAGCTTGGGGATGCTGATACATCTCCAATGTATCTATAATTGTTGAAGCATTCATGCTATTTTATTATCTGTTTTGAATGATTACTGGCTTAATTATACACTTTTATATTACTTTTGGGACCAACCTATTAACCAGAGCCTAGCCCATATTGTTGTTTTATTGCCTGTTTCAGTATTTTGAAGAAAAGGAATATCAAACAGAGTCCAAACGGAATGAAACCTTTAGGAGCGTGATTTTTGGAAAGGATATGACCCGGGAGACTTGGAGTTCAAGCCAGGGAAGGTTTGAGGAGGCCATGATATAGGAGGTCGCGCCCCCTGTCTCCTGGGCCCATCGAGACTCCCCCAACCGACTTCTTTCGCCTATATAAGTCCACGTACCCTAAAAACATCGAAGACGAAGATAGATCAGGAGTTCCACCGCCGAAAGCCTCTGTAGCCGCCAAAAACCTCTCGGGAGCTCGTTCAGGCACCCTGTCGGAGAGGGGGGTCACTCACCAGTGGCCATCTTCATCATCCTAGTGCTATCCATGACGAGGAGGGAGTAGTTCACCTTCGGGGCTGAGGGTATGTACCAGTAGCTATGTCTTTGATCTCTCTCTCTCTCTCTCTCTCTCTCGTGTTTTCTCTATGGCACAATCTCTTGTGTTGGATCTTATGATGTTTCTCCCCCTCTACTCTCTTGTGATGAATTGAGTTTTCCCTTTGAAGTTATCTTGTCGGATTGAGTCTTTAAGGATTTCAGAATGGGCATTCTTCCGAGTAGGGCATGGTAGCCGCTTCGGAATGGAGCGACGTCGAAGATTAGTTCTTCCCTTCGGAAGTTGTCGGGAGAACCGAATACAACCTCTAGTGCTAGAGAGCCCGTGCAGCGGGCCTCTACACCTGGTATGATTCCTTTAAAGGTAGTATTGCTTTGGCTGATTCTTGACGGGTCTATCCCCATCTTGCAGACAGTGTCCTGATATATCAGATTAAGACTACGGCCGCCATCCATGAGGACTCGGGTGAGATGGTATCTGTCAATTATTGGGTTGAGCACTAGGGCAGCCGAACCTCCATGCTGGATACTAGTCGGATGATCCCTGCGAGCCATGTGGGCAGGCCGACCATGGGTTGAATTTGGGGGCGACAGGTTCCACAGCGTATATGTCTCGGAGGGCGCGTTTGCGCCTCCTCTTTGGTATGTGGGTTGCGTAAATCATGTTCACTGTTTTGACCTCTGGTGGAAATATTTTCTGTCCCCCAGTGTTCGGATGGCGAGGTTCGTCCTCGTATTCACTTGCCGGCTCCCTCCCCTTGTGTTCGGCGTTTAGCTTCCCGGCATGCTTGAAGACCCAGCATTCTTTGTTGGTGTGATTCGCAGGTTTTTCCGGGGTGCCATGAATCTGACATGATCTGCCTAGAATTTTGTTTAGGCTGTACGGTCCATCTCTGCTGCCTTTAAACGGCTTTTTCCATTGACTGGGTCGAGAGACCCTGAATCTAGCGTTTACCGCCGTGTTGTCTGTCTTGTCTTCATTGTTTTGACGCTTTTTTTATTGCGTCGCGGCTTCCCATTGCCGTCCCTGATTTCGGATGTGCCTGGGTCGCTGGTGCCGCTGAAGGCGAACCAACTGTCCTCGCCTGCGCAAAAGCAGGCCACAAGACTTGTTAGGACTGCCATTGACCTCGGCTTTTCCTGGCCGAGGTGTCTGGCGTGCCATTCGTCCCGGACATCGTGCAAGAAAGCCGCTAAGGCTTCGGCATCTGGGCAGTCTACGATTTTGGTTCTTCTTGGTGAGAAATCTATTCCAAAGCTTACAGGCTCACTCTTCGGGTTGTTAGATTATGTGACTTAAATCGTCTGCATCCGAAGGTCGGACATATGTCCCTTGAAAATTGGCCCTGAAAGTGTCCCCGTGTTCCTCCCAACTTCTAATGGAATTTTTGGGGAGGCTTTTCAACCAGTGTCGAGCTGGTCCTTTCAACTTGAGGGGTAGGTATTTGATGGCGTGGAGATCATCCCACGAGCCATGTGGATATGAAGAATGAAATCCTCAATCCAAACTGCAGGGTCTATTGTTCCGTCGTATGCCTCGATGTTCACGGGTTTGAACCCCTCTAGAAATTCATGATCCAGCACTTCGTCGGTGAAGCACAGGGGGTGTGTGGCACCCCTGTATTTGGATGTGTCGTGGCATGCTTCCGACGGATGTAGTGTTCGGTGTTGATTCCGAGCTGGTATTCGATCAGTATAGTCGTTTTGGTGGCTGTGATCCTGCGTCAGCATGCTTCCTAGATCCATAAATGGACCTGGCCATACCAGCTCTTTTGTCCAGGTGCTCGCGTAGATCGTGTGCTAACTTGTGTGCGGCATCATTAGCCACTCTGTCTCGGCCACGGGGTGGTCGGTCCGGCAGATCGGCTGTATTGCTTTTCGGCGGGATGGGCTCTATAGCCTCGTCCTCAAATTCGGGCAACAGCTTGCACTTTGGGTAGCTCTTTGTGTGGCGATCTCCACTGTATTTTTCGTCAGTGTCGATCACTTTGTTCCATCTATGGTTGAGCGTATCCTGCGCGGCCTTAAGCGTTTGCTTCTGCTTCTTCAAGCTCCTCGCGGTGGCGATAAGCCTTTTGTGGAGGTTCTCTTGTTCCAAATGCTTTTCCGGGATGATGAGTGCATCTTCGTCCGGACTGTTCTCCTCTCCGGAGACTGGTTTATGAGTTTTATCTTTGCCATCTCTATGATCGGACAGTAGCCCCGGACTATGTTCCATCGCTGGGTCCATGGGGTCATCGTTACCTTTGCAGTCGTTCGGCGTATTATTCTTTCTTGTGTTGTTATCGCCGTTTTTGCTGTGGCGGGATTTAGAGCGGCACCGCTGACATCGGTGCTTTGGTTGCTTCTTCAGAGGATTATTCTCTGTTGCATCCTTCCGTTCCTCGCTGTCGTTTTCTTTTGGTTTGTCCACCATGTACATATGATGAGGTGGCTGTCCAGCGCCCTGTGGGTGGTGGCTCATGTTCTTCTCCAGCATCATCATTCATACCGTCGATGTCTTCGGAGTCGAATCAAGCATGTCGGTTGAGTCATCGACAGTGGCTATTAAGTGGGTGGTGGGTGGGGAACGAATTTCCTCATCATACGCTTTCCACTCAAGCCAGACATAGTTCAGCCCAGAGTCTCCTAAAAGGGAGAGATATTTTAATGAGTTTAGCACGTCGCCCAAGGGCGAGTGCTGAAAGATATCCGTGGAGGTAAACTCCATGACCGGTGCCCAATCAGGTTCGATAGGCACGGATGCAGGCGGTTCGGAGCCTATGGCCGGAGACAAGTCCGAGGGTCCAACGACACAGACCTCATTGGAGGTGAAGTCCGTGTTCAGCTCTATCGCCGATGAGTGTGCGACCTCCGTGGCGGGGTCTATACACCCGTCCTCGGATGGCACGATCTGCTCTGGATCTAAGGCCAGGGAAGCTACGGGTGCGTTCTCCTGAACACCGTCCAAAGGTAGATCTAAGTCATGCTCATCATGACTATACGACGCACCTGTCTTGGGCCCGAATCAGTCGAAGATCAAGTCTTCGCGGATGTCGGCAGTGTAGTTCAGGCTTCCAATCCTGACCTGATGGCCAGGGGTGTAGCTATCGACCTGCTCCAGATGGCCAAGCGAGTTGGCCCGCAGTGCGAAGTCACCGAATATGAAGATCTGTCCGGGGAGGAAAACCTCACCTTGGATCGCATCGTTGTGGATGATTGAAGGAGCCATTAAGCCTTATGGTGACGACACAGTGGAGCTCTCAATGAAAGCACCAATGTCGGTGTCAAAACCGGCGGATCTCGGGTAAGGGGTCCCGAACTGTGAGTCTAAGGCTAATGGTAACAGAAGGCGGGGGACACGATGTTTACCCAGATTCGGGCCCTCTCTATGGAGGTAATACCCTACTTCCTGCTTGATTGATCTTGATGATATGAGTATTACAAGAGTTGATCTACCACGAAATCGTAGAGGCTAATCCCTAGAACCTAGCCTATGATTATGATTGTTGTTGTCCTACGGACTAAACCCTCCGGTTTAGACACCAGAGGGGGCTAGGGTTACACAGAGTCGGTTACAGAGAAGGAAATCTACATATCCGAATTGCCAAGCTTGCCTTCCATGCAAAGGAGAGTCCCACCCAAACACGGGACGAAGTCTTCAATGTTGTATCTTCATAGTCAAACAGTCTGACACAAGTACATAGTCTGGCTGTCCGAGGACCCCCTAATCCAGGACTCCCTCAACTCTTTCCATAGCTCCCTAATGTATCATCATTCTCAATCTCGCACGTTGTTCTCTAGACCATCTATTATAGATCTCTCATGAATTCCCTATCACACACACACACGATGACTCGCTTCCCTTGCGTCTCCGTACATAGGCCACTTTTGAACAACATCAACATTGTCTCCCTATCTATACGCCACTTCTGCACACAAACGACCCCTCTCTCTCCCCCTCTATTCCTCTCTCTCTCCCTCACTAGCTCTCTCTCTCTCTCTCGCTCTCACACCCCTCTCGCACACACACTCGATGTCTCTTCCAAATAGTCTGCTCCCCGCCCGCACCCATGCTGTCCCGCTACTACACATGCCTTTGTGTCTCTTTGACACACTTGTCATACCATTCCCCATTCCCTATACTAGGTTTACATCGTTAGTGGTCTCTCTTCTCCACATACACACACACCCTCTCACACACACACGCGCACACAAACACACACAGTCATGCACAAACACCCATCTATCTGGATCCTTCTTTTAAGACACACACCCTTGCCTATTCTCTCCAACTCTAGGAATGTATATACCCCCCCTCTCTAGCTTAGATGCACACCAAAATTCTCCATCTGTCTAACTCACACATCTCTCCCCATGTCCGCAGGTGTATCTCACACACTCACTCTATGATTATGTCTATGTGTCTCCATGTTACACAACACAAAGCCCAATGCACATGTCTCTCTCTATCCTCCACAAACAGAGACACCCACTAGTGCAGGATGCTGCTAACGCGACACTACGATCAGAGACCATTTGACAAAACTATGTGCGATGCATTAATCACAAACGGTGGTGTAAAAAAACCGTCAAAAATGGTGCAAAACGTTTGCGATGACGGATGCATCAAAATCAACTTAGATTTTTGTTGCGTGTGTGTTGTAGGGCATACAGTTCAGTTCAATTGGCTGTTTCTGATGAGGAGGAACAAAAGAAATGGACAGGCAGATGAAGGCATGTGCGATACATAGCATACGGTTCACTCGGATGAACTGTTTGTGATTAGGCAACACAAAAGAAACGGTCAACCAGATCAAGGTGTGTGCGATATACAACATGCGGTTCACTTGGATGAATTGTTTCTATTGAGACAAGAGAACATCAACGGTTGAATATAACAAAATGTGTGTGATACGCGCAAAATAGGTCTATAATCATAAATGTGTGTAAGGACCGATAATAACACAGACGGTTGCTACTAATATGACGTGTGTGTTGTGCGATGGGATTGCATACAGAACAACAACATTTATATATACACCTACTTATAAGGACATGGTTGCATAACCAAATTAAACATCCAATTACATAGGTGGCTACTACAACCATGGCATTTGCACGCACCAAAGTAAACTATTACATGCATAATTTCATAGGTTGCTACTACACACATGACACTTCCGCACACCAATAAAGTAAAATATATATTACATGCATGATTAACTAGCATAAACGGTCATCTGATCATCATCTACTGCTTGTGACGCTTGCTTTGCTTGTGGCTCAATCCGGACTCATCGATTTGGGAAATGAGCCACTCCCTCATGTCAACGATTCGCCTGTGAATCTTGTAGCATGTGTACACGCTCTTTGCGACGAACCTGAGATGAGGTTCATCCAGGCCATGTGCCAGGATACGGGACTTGTTCTCTAGGCATCCCGCTTCATCTTTTCGTAGTAGGGGTCGATGACGACCGAGGCGAGCTTGACCAGGGAGTCCTTCTTCGTGCTGCCCGAGACCCTGTAGTGGTCATGGATTTTGACAAGGTTCTGGCAGGCCAAGCCAGTAACACCGAGCGCTTTTACATTGTCGGTGGTTTCCACCAAGTCGAACTTGTAGTCAGTGCTGCTGACAAACCTGTTGAAACGGTCGCAAGGCTCTCTGGCCATGCAGTAGTATTAGATGAGGACATGATGGCACACACACAACTGGGCAATGGCAACCTTCTGATCTATGCTGGGACGACTTGGCGGTGTACTGGATGTCGATGCCGACCACCTTGTACTTGTCTCCAAAAAGAAACTGCTCAACGGTGTTGATGTAGTCATCCACCACGGCCGGGTCGATGGTGTACACCACCGAGACATCCGTCTCCCTCGCGTGGGTCTCCACTTTATGCTCGCCGAACTCCATTGGAGCGCTGCTAGACATCCCCTCTCTATTTGTCGTCGTGGGTGTGCTTGTTGTGTTGTGGGGCGCGATCGAAAGGTTGAAGAGACTAGGGTTATCACGGTCGCGGGAATTAAAGGGGAGGCCGGACGACACGCCCTGATGGCAGTTCTAATTCGCACAGCGTAACTCCATCGTGCCGCACGTAACAACATCGCCTTGCAATGCGCGTGGAGCAACCGCATGCATATGGGGCCCCCGACGTGATCGCGTGCAGGCCCAACCGTTGGCAGAGGGCGCGTGGAGGGACACGGGCAGAGCGCTCCACGGCCGCCTCAACGGCGAGCAACCATATGTATGCATAGAGCAGTTGAACACGCAAGGAAAAGTTGTGCACAACCCAAGCACGCCGACAGACGCGACCAGAGCGCGCCACGATGCCTAATGGCGAGCACAGCGTGTTGTGGTGCCTAACGGCGAGCAGAGCTTGCCGAGGGACGTGAGGAGAGGCCGGCGCCGTGTGTGTTGTGGGCAAACGCTTGCTGGTATATAACCTCAAATTTAACCAACAAAATGTTAATGCATGTTACAAAAATTATATATCTGGAAACTATGTTCAAATACGAATCCGACGATATAATCTTTGGTGACATGCATTCATATTTTATTAATTAAATCCTACTTATAAACCAGGACGGGCGTATAGTAGATAATTAAATTGCAAACGTTTTTTATTAAACATATGTGTACGTGTCCTTTCGTCCTTCTCCCGCACGTCTTGTCACCCCGCTGCCGCACATGGTTCGAGCGCAAGCTTGAACAACGCGTGGGGGCGTTCTTTTGGCCAAACGGTGCTGAGCCCATTCCCGCATAACCGCGCAGGTTCCAGCGCAAGCTTCCCGCCCGACTCGGTGAAATCCCCCAAAATCCCAATGCTTGTCAGCCTACTATATAAACCCTCACGGCCGGCGTGTCCTGCGTCGCATTTTCCCCTCCCCCCTGTAGCTTATCTCACCTGCTTCTCCCAAAATCGGCAATGGCACAGGACCGTCATTGTCGCTCAGCCACTCCGCCGTCATCAGAGCACAAATCCAGCTGGGAGGCTACACCACGGTGGCGGCGCAGTCCCCGACGTAGTGTAGTGCGCGCAGCATCCCAGTTGGGTGTGCGCGGAACACACACCACACGCTCGGCCGCCGGTGCACGTCGGCAGCTGTTGCCGGCTGCCATTGCCGCCCCAGCTCCGTCGAAAGCCTGGACAATCACCCGCTCCGCTGCCGCGCCCGAAGGCGGGAGGTGGACATCATGGCCGCCACCCCACTACCGGCCACCGTGGCCATCACCCACTCCACCACTGCAGCCCGAAGGAGGGAGGTGGTGGTTGTGGCCGCCACCCATCATCGTTCGTCGTGGCCGCCAGTCCACTATCGACTGTCGGGATCATCACCCGCTCCGCCCCTGCCGCTCGCAAGAGGGAGGCGGAGGTGGAGGCCCGCACGTGCGGTAGTGACCTTGCGCGCTACATCGAGTTCCTGCGGGAGGAGGAGGAGCGCCTCGTCAAGCAGGCAAAGAGCCTTACCGCCGCCATGGCCGCGGCACACACCGACGCAGAGACGAGGAATCAGGAGATATATGAGCAGTCCGGCTGCTTCGAGAGGGTTCATCTAGTGCAGCAAACGGTGTTCGAGGTGAGCGTTGCTGAAGGTGCAGCAGCAGCAGGCACGGTATTGTACTTGTCCAGCTTGTTGGTAGGCTCCTCCTCC
The DNA here is from genome assembly GCF_002162155.2 of Triticum dicoccoides. Classification (NCBI taxonomy): domain Eukaryota; kingdom Viridiplantae; phylum Streptophyta; class Magnoliopsida; order Poales; family Poaceae; genus Triticum; species Triticum dicoccoides. The sequence continues at coordinate 535,520,674 of NC_041385.1, read as the reverse complement.
TCTTCCTCGTATTGAGCGCGCTCAGCAGAGGAGAGGCTGCCGGAAGTAGTACAAAGTCCCTCTGTAGTAGTAGTATTTAGGGGCTATTTTGTTCAGTTCATCTGACTATAGATGTGGTGGAACTGTACAACATACCTAAAATTAGCTAGTATATATAGTTGAGCTAGCTATTTCAATACGTGGTTGGCAACAATTGGGGAAAAGTTTGGTCGGTTCAGCTGTAAAGTTGAACTGTTTGTATAAATTAAGCACGACTCCTTAATCTATGAATGAAATCTATGCTTAATTATTGAATTTTAGTTGCAAAAATTAGATTGTGCTAGTAATTTTTAGCTGCATACTTTGCCAAATCGTAGTGTTACAAGGATTAACAAATGGAAACAAATGTCAATCTTTCCAGTTTGAAAAATGGCAATATACCCAATATGACAGATGCAAATCTTACCAAATTGTCTGTACATGTTTGCACACGGGTCATCCGAAAAAATCGTTTGCGTTGAAGGGAGGTAGAAATCCTGCTTGCCAAATTTTCTCTTGGCTTAGCGCCAAAGTCTCACTTTGCATACCTTATTCAATCTGAACCGTTTGTGTTGAAGAAATGCACAAATCCTGCGCATCGATGGCACATACTGCGAAACACCATAGCTCTCACTTTGCATACATGTGTTCTATCTAAAATGTTTGCGATGAAGAGCAGCACAAATCCTTCACGGCACATTTTGCCTTGGCTTACTGGGGAAGCTGTTAGTGTACATACAAGTGTTCTATCTAAAATGTTTGCGATGTTAGAGTGGAAGCTAGTTGTTTCAATATGCCTTTGTTGACTGTTATTTGAGTGTGCCTTCTCTCAAAATGGACAAGAAAATTACCACAGCATGTCGGGTGCTATTCCATGATAGCATGCCAAGTTCCATGAATTTAAGACGAGTTTTGGATTTACTAGATGATGTCTACTATGCAACTTTATTCTTGTAGACTCGTGTTGGGCCTCCAGCCATAGAGTTTTGTAGGACAGTAGCAATTTTCCCTCAAGTGGATAACCTAAGGTTTATCAATCCGTGGGAATGTGTAGGATGAAGATGGTCTCTCTCAAGCGACCTTGCAACCAAATACAAGAAATTTCTTGTGTCCCCAACACACCCAATACAATGGCAAATTTTATAGGTGCACTAGTTCAGCGAAGAGATGGTGATAAAAGTGTAATATGGATGGTAGAAATATATTTTTATAATCTGAATAAATAAAAACAACAAGTTAGCAAATAGTAAACGGGCACAAAAACGGTGTTGCAATGCTTAAAAATGAGGCCTAGGGTCCGTACTTTCGCTACTGCAACCGCTCAACGATGCTAACATAGTTGGATCATATGATTATCCCTCAAAGTGCAATAAAGAATCACTCTCGAGTTCTTATTAGCGGAGAACAAAAGATCGGAATTGTTTGTAGGTCATGAAACCACCTCAAAGCTATTCTTTCCGTTTGATCTATTCAAGAGTTCGTACTAAAATAACACAAAGCTATTTTTTCTGTTCGATCTATCCTAGAGTTCGTACTAGAATAACACCAAAGAAAATTCATATTCATAATACTCAATCCACACAAAGAACTATAAAGAGACCCCAAAGTTTCCGTCAGAGAAAAACGTGCATCAACCCCTATGCATAGATTACCCCAATATCACCGCGAGAACCCGCGAGTTGAATGCCATAGCACATATCAAGTGAATCAATAAGTAACCTCATTGTCACCTCAAGTATTAATATTGCAAGACATATACCATGTGTTCTCATCTCTGAATATTCAATCCGACAAGACAAAACTTTGAATGGTAAAGATTTAATTCATCAAAACAAGAGTATAGCGGGGAGAAACATCATATGATCCGACTATATTAACAAAGCCCATGATATAGATCACGAGAGAGAGAGAGATCAAACACATAGCTATTGGTACAAACCCTCAGCCCCGTGTGTGGACTACTCCCTCCTCATCATGGTGGCCGCCGGGACTATGAAGATGGCCACCGAAGATGATTCCCCCATCCGGCAGGGTGCCTGAACGGGGTCTAGATTGATTTTTGTGGATACAGAGACATTGCAGCGGCAGAACTTCTGATCTAGGGCTACCCCGAAGGGTTTCAGAATATTTGGGAATTTATAGTGCAAAGAGGGGGTGCGGGAGGCCACTAAGATGGGCACAACCCACCTGGGCACGCCAGGGGGCCCTGGCACGCCCTGGTGGGTTGTGCCCCCCTCGGGGCACCCCCAGGGGCAGCTCAGGCCCATTGGGTTCCTTCTGGTCCAGAAAAAATCTCCAAAAAGTTATACGGTGTTTGGACTCCGTTTGATATTGATTTCCTGTGATGTAAAAATCTAGCAAAAAACAACAATTGGCATTGGGCACTGGGTCAATAGGTTAGTCCCAAAAATGATATAAAGTTGCTATAAAATGATTGTAAAACACCCAAGAATGATAAAATAACAGCATGAATACTTCATAAATTATAGATACGTTGGAGACGTATCAGCATCCCCAAGCTTAATTCCTACTCGTCCTCGAGTAGGTAAATGATAAAAGAAATAATTTATGAAGTGTGAAAGCTAGCATAGTGCATAAGTTTTATCAATGATAATTTGAATCACTTTTCTAGCATCATAACAACAATTCTTTCTTATAAAACTTCTCATGTTATTGTAGCAACCAATTCACATGTTAAGGTTCAAACAATGAACTCTCTTGAAATTCAACAACCTATGTTCTCAGTCACCAAGCAATTGCAATTCAACTTATTCAACAGAGTCTTCTATGATTGCTAACACTCACCGCATACACATGAGCAAAACGTTTCAACCGGACACATAGAAAGATAGGGACTTATAATTTCGCCCCCAAACGTATTCACCTTTGGGTGATGTCAACAATAATAACTCATGCTACCCATATTCAACTGGACATATGTTCCTAGATCTTTCCTCACCACATGATGCTTGCCAAAGGAGAAAAATAAAAAGGAATAGAGAGAAAAACTTTGACTCTTTGCATAAAAGTAAATACTGAAAAGTAAAAGATAGGCCCTTCGTAGAGGGAAGCAGAGGTTGCCATGCACTTATTTGTTTGTATGCTCAATCCCTTAGTGCAAAAGAACGGCACGTTGTATTGCCCCTTAAGATGGTAACCTTTACTATGCAGTCTATCGCTTTTATTCTTTGCCATCCAAGTTCGTACAACGCTCAATTTTCTCTTACACTAAATGATCTCACACTTTTTGAAGCAATTTTTATTGCCTTATTGCACCAATGACAACTTACTTGAAAGATCTTGATCGATCCTTAGGTAGGTATGGTGGACTCTTGAAAATAAGATTTGGGTTTAAGCGTTTTTGGATGCACAAGTAGTATCACTACTTGGTGCGGAATTTTTGGCTAGCAAAGATGGGGGGCAGCCACCAGATGTTAAAGAATCTATCACAATATGAATTCAATGTGAATATGAGCAAACATAAATCATTACATTGTCTTCCTTGTCCAATGTCAACAATTTTGGCATATAATATTTTGATGGGGGCTCAGAATCACAAAAGATTTCCATGATAGTGTAATTGCATGTCAAAGTTCTCTTCCTTATAATAATTATTCGTGAATTGCTTGTATGACCAATATTGTGATTGTAAAGCCTTAAAAGATTTCACTTTCTAAACCCAATGTGAAGCTACCACTAGGCATGATATGATTTCAGCTTCATGACATTCAATTTATTCAACAATTTACTCATAGGATATAAGTGAAGCACAAGAGTAAATGACAAACTACTCCAAAAAGATATAAGTGAAGATCATGCGAGTAGTTAAGTAAATAGGTAGCTATTTAAGGACTCTCTCTTATTCAAAAACTTTCAGATCTAAGTATTTTGTTAAAGCAAAAATAAAAAATGGCATTCCAAGAATAGCACACATCATGTGAAGAAGCAAAAACTTAGGTTCAACCAATACTAACCGACAATCGTTGAAGAAGAAAAGTGGGATGCCTACCGGGGCATCCCCAAGCTTAGATACTTGAGACTTCTTGGAATATTAGCTTGGGATGTCTTGGGCATCCCCAAGCTTGAGCTTTTGTGTCTCCTTAATTCTTCTCATATCACGGTTTCCCTGAATCTCAAAAACTTCATCCACAAAAAACTCAATAAGAACTCATGAGATAAGTTAGTATAAATCAATGCAAAACCTTATCATTCTCTATTGTAGAAAATCACTAAAATTATTATTTCACATTTCATACTAAACGCCTCTGCATATTTAATACTCGTATCCTCAAATAGAATCATTAAAGAAGTAAACATATGCAAACAATGCAACCATAACAACAATCTGCCAAAACAGTACAATCTGTAAAGATTCGTCATACTTCCCTAAACCCAAAAATTATGAAACAAACTACACACTGTAGAAAATTTGTCATCGATTATTTTTCGAAAAGTTTCAACAGTTTATCACAATCTGACTTTTCTAGGGAATTTTTACAACATCGATAAACTTTGTGTTTTGAAACAGCAACATGTATACTTGCAAAATAAGCATGGCAAAGGCTATCATTGCCACTTTTATTGAAATAAAAGATGCAAAAAATTATTCTAGATAATAGAAAGCAAATCCTAACAAAGTAAATTGATGCTCCAAGCAAAACACATATCATGTGATGAATGAAAACATATCTCCAAGTGAGGTTACCGATAATGTTGGAGACGAAAGAGGGGATGCCATCCGAGGCATCCCCAAGCCTAGTTGCTTGGATCTTCCTTGAATATTACCTTGGCGGTGCCTTGGGCATCCCCAATCTTATGGTCTTCTCACTCCTTATTCTCGTCATATCGACATCTCACCCAAAACTTGAAAACTTCAATCACACAAAACTTAACGGAACCTTGTGAGATAGGTTAGTATGATAAAGAGCAAACCATTTCACTTTTGGTACTGTCAAAGACAAGATTCATAATTTTTTCCACACAATTCCTACTGTAGAATATCATTTCCACAATTTATATTGAGCAATATAAGCCATAGAAACAAGGAAACAAGCAAACTATGCATTGAAAGCACAATCTGTGAAAAACCGAACAGTCTGTAGTAATCTGTACTCAAACCATACTTCTGCTACTCCAAAATTATGAAATAAGTTGGAACACGTGAGCAATTTGTATATTAATCTTCTTCAAAAAGAATCAACTCAAAATCACTCTTATGTTAGAAATGAGAGCTATTTTTGTGAGCACAAGATTTTGAGTTTTTCAGCAAGATCAAATCAACTATTAACTAACATGATCCCAAAGGCTTTACTTGACACTTTATTGAAACAAAGACAATAAAACATGATTACTAAAGTAGCCTAATCATGTGAACACACAAGAACAATAGGTAAAAGTGTTGGGTTGTCTCCCAACAAGCGCTTTTCTTTAATGCCTTTTAAGCTAGGCATGATGATTTCAATGATGCTCACATAAAAGTAAAGAATTGAAACACAAATAGAGCATCATGAAGCATATGACTAGCACATTTAAGCCTAACACACTTCCTATGCATAGGGATTTCGTGAGCAAACAACTTATGGGAGCAAGAATCAACTAGCATAGGAAGGCAAAACATTCATAACTTCAAAATTTCCAACACATAGAGAGGACACATGATATTATTGCAATTCCGATAAGCATATGTTCCTCTCTCATAATAATTTTTAGTAGCATCATGAATGAATTAAACAATATAACTATCACATAAATAACTCTTTTCATGATGCATAAGCATAGAAAATTTATTACTCTCCACACAAGCAAATTTATTCTCATGTATAGTGGTGGGAGCAAACTCAACAAAATAACTATCATGAGATTGAAAATTAAAATCACGACGACAAGTTACATGGGTATAATTATTTAATATAGCATACATGGCATCACCATAATCATGATAGATAGCAAGCTTGTTCTCATAGTCTATTGAAGCCTCATCCAAAATGGTGGATTCATCATTAAATAAAGTCATGACCTCTCCTAATCCACTTTCATCATTATAATCATCATAAATAGGAGGCATGCAATCATTATAAAAAATTTGCACATCAAATCTTGGGGGACTAAAAACATCATCTTCATCAAACATAGCATCCCCAAGCTTGTGGCTTTGCGTATCATTAGCATCATGGATATTCAAAGAGTTCATGGCAATAACATTGCAATCATGCTCATCATTCAAATAATTTGTGCCAAACATTTTATAGCATTCTTCTTCTAACAATTGAGCACAACTTTCCGAACCAGCATTTTCAAGAAAGATATTATAAAGATGATCAATAATATGATGCAACCTCAATTCCATTTTTTGTAGTTTTCTTTTATAAACCAAACTAGAGATAAACAAGAAACTAAAAGATTCGATTGCAAGATCTAAAGATATACCTTCATGCACTCACCTCCCCGGCAACGGTGCAAGAAAAGAGCTTGATGTCTACTAGGCAACTTTATTCTTGTAGACTCATGTTGGGCCTCAAAGCGCATAGTTTTGAAGGACAGTAGCTATTTTCCCTCAAGTGGATGACCTAAGCTTTATCAATCCGTGGGAGGTGTAGGATGAAGATGGTCTCTCTCAAGCGACCCTGCAACCAAATACAAGAAATCTCTTGTGTCCCCAACACACCCAATACAATGGAAAATTGTATAGCTGCACTAGTTCGGCAAAGAGATGGTGATAAAAGTGTAATATTGATGGTAGAAATATATTTTTATAATCTGAATAAATAAATAAAGCAAGGTATAAAATAGTAAACGGGCACAAAAGTGGTGTTGCAATGCTTGAAAATGAGGCCTAGGGTCCGTAATTTCGCTAGTGCAACCTCTCAACAATGCTAACATAGTTGGATCATATGATTATCCCTCAAAGTGCAATCCTATTAGCGGAGAACGAAAGATAGGAATTGTTTGTAAGTCACGAAATCACCTCAAAGCTATTCTTTCCGTTCAATCTATTCAAGAGTTTGTACTAAAATAACACAAAGCTATTTTTTCCGTTCGATCTATCCTAGAGTTCGTACTAGAATAACACCAAAGCAAATTCATAATCATAATACTCAATCCACACAAAGAACTATAAAGAGACCCCAAAGTTTCCGCCAGAGAAAAACATGCATCAACCCCTATGCATAGATTACCCCAATATCACCGCGCGAATCCGCGAGTTGAATGCTATAACACATATCAAGTGAATCAATAAGATACCTCATTGTCACCTCAAGTATTAATATTGCAAGACATATATCATGTGTTCCCATCTCTGAATATTCAATCCGGCAAGACAAAACTTTGAAGGGTAAAGATTCAATTCGTCATAACAAGAGTATAGAGGGGAGAAACATCATATGATCCGACTATATTAACAAAGCCCATGATATAGATCACGAGAGAGAGAGAGAGAGATCAAACACATAGCTACTGCTACAAACCCTCAGCCCCGAGAGTGGACTACTCCCTCCTCATCCTGGTGGCCGCCGAGATGATGAAGATGGCCACCGGAGATGATTCACCCCTCCGATAGGGTGCCGGAACGGGGTCTAGATTGGTTTTCGCGGATACAGAGACCTTGCGGCGGTGGAACTTCTGATCTAGGGCTACCCCGAATGGTTTCAGAATATTTGGGAATTTATAGTGCAAAGAGGGGGTGCGGGAGGCCACCGAGGTGGGCACAACCCACCTGGGCGTCAGGGGGCCCTGGTGCGCCCTGTTGGGTTGTGCCCCCCTCGGGGCACCCCCCAGGTGTAGCTCAGGCCCATTGGGTTCCTTCTAGTCTAGAAAAAATCTACAAAAATTTACGCGGTGTTTGGACTCCGTTTGATATTGATTTCCTGCGATGTAAAAAACTAGCAAAAAACAGCAACTGGCACTGGGCACTGGGTCAATTGGTTAGTCCGAAAAAATGATATAAAGTTGCTATAAAATGATTGTAAAACACCCAAGAATGATAAAATAACAGCATGAATACTTTATAAATTATAGATGCGTTGGAGACGTATCACGAGAATATAAAAACAAAGTATCTCAACATTTTGCCAGCAGTCAACAGTACCCTGGTGTTTGAAATTCATTCCCATTTCTTAAATGGGACCGAAGCATGCACCCAAGGACACATATTTGATTTTTCAACAAATTTATATGCACTGGAGCATGTGCATGTAGTTCAAATTTGAATTATGTACATAAAATGCCTAGAAAACCCAGTTAATATATAAAAATGTCCAAACGAACCCCAAAAAATTCCATAATTTAACACAACACTCATGTTGTTCTATGTTGACACTAGAAATTTTTTGAAAGCAGTAACAGCCAACGCGTATCGTTTCGTCCCCGAAGATGTCACGTTCCCTACGAAAACCATCAAGCTTGTTGTGAGAAGCTTATACCCAAACCTGCTCCAAATGGGATAAAAAATTTACCACGACATGTCGGGTTCCATTCCATGATAGCATTCCAGGTTTCATGAATTTTAGACGAGTTTTGGATATAATAGAATTTAAAAACCATGTATCTCAATGTTTGCGGCTGAGTGACAGTGGGATGGTGTTTGACATTCATTCCCATTTCTTGCATGAGACCTAACAATGCAACCAATGACACATATTTGAATTTTAAATCAATTTATATGCATTAGAGCATGTGCATGTAGTTCAAATTTGAATTATGCACATAAATGCATTGAAAACTCAGTTAATGCATAAGAAATAATGTGCTAACGAACCCCAAATAATACCAAAATTTAACACAACACTCATGTTGTTCTATGTTGACACTAGAGAAAAAATTGAAATCAAGAAGAGGCAACGACTATCATTTCGTCCAGAAAGGTGAAACGTTCCCTACCAAAACCATCAGGCTTGTTGTGAGAAGCTCTCGTTTGTGAGAAGCTTATACCCAAACCTGCCCCAAATGGGACAAAAAATTTACCACGGCATGTCGGGTGCCATTCCATGATAGCATGCAAGGTTTCACGAATTTCAGACGAGTTTTGAATTTACTAGAATTTAAAAACTAGGTATCTCAATGTTTGCTGTCGAGTGACGATGGCAGGGTGTTTGAAATTCATTCCTATTTCTTGCATGTGACATAAGCATGCAACCAATGATAAAGATTTGAATTTTCAACCAATTTATATGCATTAGAGCATGTGCATGTAGTTCACCTTTTAATTATGCACATAAATGCATTCAAAACTCAATTAATGCATAAGAATGTGCTAACGAACCCGGAAAAATTCCAAAATTTAACACAATACTCATGTTTTTCTATGTTGACACTAGAGAAAATAATTGAAATCAAGAAGAGGCAATGAATATCGTTTCCTCCAAAGAGGTGAAACATTCCCTACCGAAACCATCAGGTTTGTTGTGAGAAGCTCTATTTGCGAGAAGCTTATACCCAAACCTGCCCCAAATGGGACAATTTTTTTACGACGGCATGTTGATGCCGCTCCATGATAGCATGCCATGTTTCATGAATTACACATGAGTTTTAGATTTACCAGAATTTAAAAATCAGTTATCTCAATGTTTGTGGGCGAGTGACGGTGGCAGGGTGTTTGACATTCATTCCCATTTCTTGCATTGGACCTAAGCATGCAACCAAGGAGACATATTTAAATTTTCAAGCAATTTATATGCATTAGAGCATGTGCATGTAGTTCAAATATTAATTATGCACATAAATGCATTGAAAGGTCAATTAATGCATAAAAATGTCCAAACGAACCCCGAAAAATTCCAAAATTTAACACAACACTCCTGTTGTTCTATGTTGACACTAGAGAAAAAATTGAAATCAAGAAGAGGCAACGGATATCATTTTGTCCAGAAAGGTGAAACGTTCCCTACTGTAACCATGAGGCTTGTTGCGAGAAGCTCTGGTTCATGGGAAGCTTATAGCCCAACCTGCCCCAAATGAGACAATATTCTTACCACTGCATGTTGCTGCCGTTACATGAGAGCATGTCAAGTTTCATGAATTTTAGACGAGTTTTCGATTTACTAGAATTTTAAAACCATGTATCTCAATGTTACATTCATTCCCATTTCTTGCATGGGACCTAAGGTTGCAAACAAGGACACACATTTGATTTTTCAACCCGTTTATATGCACTAGAGCATGTGCATGTAGTTCAAATTTGAATTATGCACATGAATGCATAGAAAACTCAGTTAATGTATAAAAATGTCCACGCGAACCCCGAAATATCCCAAAAAATTGCACAACACTCCTATTGTTCTATGTTGACACGATAAATTTTTTTAAAGCAAGAAGATGCAACAAATATCGTTTCGTCCCCCAAGGTGGCACATTCCCTAACGAAACCATCATGCTTGTTGTGAGAGAAGCTCTGGTTTGCGAGAAGCTTATACCATAACCTGGCCCAAATGGGACAATATTTTTTAACCCCCAGCATCTTGATGTCGTTCTATGATAGCATGCCAAGGTTCATGATTTTCAGACGAGTTTTGTGGTTACTAGAATTACAAAAGCAAGCACCTCAATGTTTGCTGCAGAGCCATGGTGCCGTGATGTTTGAAATTCATACCCATTTCTTGAATGGGATGTAAGAATCAACCCATGGACACATATATCATTTTGCAACCCGTTTTGGTGCACCGGAGCATGTGCATGTGGTTTAATTTTGAATTGTGCACCTGAAATGCCTAGAAAACCAAGTCACCGTTTAAAAATGTCCAAATGAACCTTGAATAATTCCAAATTTTTTTGACGACACACCCATAGTTGCATGCTCACTACAGATAGAAGTTCTAGCATTTCAAACACCATCCTTTCTAGCTGTAACCCCATTATGTAATTCAAATCAAGATGAAAAATCAAGTAGATCCCACACAGTTTATTATCACCAACCGTGTGAGATGCAGTACAAAATATCCTGGAGCACCATTGGTGTATAGTACGCCTATGGCTTACACGAAAGGGTGCATATGCTACAGTCGACAGCCAGCGTGTCGAGCACACTAGCTCACTCCCCAAATATCATTTCACTTTTCAATCATCGCTGGTGAAAGATGGGGACGTGGACCCGCATCCCGAGGGCAACTTTGGCGGCCCTCTCCGGCAGGAGCGCAGCCGTAGCCGCCAGGCGCATGCTAACAAGCTTCCTGAGGGCGACCGCAATCTGTGACCGGGCAGCCAAGGCAGCCCAAACGGCCATTGTTGCTTCTCAGGCGGTGCCGGCAATATCTGCCTCAGGGATAGCAACTGGCGAGAGCGGCACATCAGCTGTCCGTTCCGCGGCGGCGATGGAGGCCGCCCACGACCATGTCAAGGACGCCCACACCCAGCTCGTGGCGGTCACCGGACAAATCAAACAAAGCTTCTGTGACAATGGTTGGCAACCCACGGTTGAAGAGTTGGCAATCGCCGAGAGCGTTCGAGCAGTCGTCTATTCCTCCGACGCATACCTTGTGACGACGGAGCCCCTCCAAGCCCAGATCACGGCCGCCCACGCCAGCTCATGGAGGCCTTTTCCAAAGAGATGGCATCCGCGGATGGCGAGATGCTTGCTGACTATGGTGCTCATGGATGCCATGGAGCTCCTTCCCCAGGAGACCGTCGGGCGCGAGCTAGACATGGAGGAGGCGGCAGAGATCGATGCGCACCGGCCGTAGAAGTACTCTTTGTTTTGTTTAATTAAGAGTGAAGGTCTTTAATTTGTTAGAGTAGTGTTTAGGCCAGCTAGATCTGTTTAATTGCTGAACTTGCTCGATCAAGAAGTGTGGGTGTGCTGTAGTCTCCTTTGTGTACCCAAATTATGCAATGACGTGGATGAGCGCTGTAACCAGCGAAATTGGAACGAAAATTTTTTATGTGCAAACTCATCACATACGGTTTAAGCTATCTGAATCGTTTGTGATGTTCACATATTGTACACAGTTCTGAATAAGGAACCGTGTCTGATGACACTTTGCGCGCCAGTTTTTTCGCTGAAGAGATTCCAAATTTTTGGCTTCCGCGGAAATATCTACCTCCCCGCCCCCTCCCCTTACCAAAACCCACATTCCCCCTGTTTCTGCCTTCCTTTCCAAGTTGGAACCTTCACTCCTTTCTTGCAGCGCCGCCACCCTCGCTGGTGACCCTCCTTCATGCTTCTCGACCTTGCCTATCCAGGCGGGTAATCCACACCCGACCCCCATCCTCCTCGTCCTTCGACATCCCACATGCCCTGACCGCCGGCGTGAGCGCGACACCTTCCACCCAAATCATCGACCCCTCCACCAAATAAGCACTGCCCTAAGCCATGGTGCATGCAATATAGCTAGGATCTCAAGGAGCATTTGGCAGCGGAGAAGCAAATCGCGGTCGCACGCGCGTATGAGGTCGCGATGGCTGCCATTCGTGCCGACTCCCAGATCTTGGAGGAGCGCCTTGCCATTTGCTAGCTACGCCAGTTAAGCATGCTCGGTTTACCCGTTGCGTGTGCTGCTCCTGCCTTTCCTTAACAAATCCTAGTGAATTGTGCTATCTACTTTACCATGCAATCTGTTGCTCTAGTGTATATGTTCTATATGTCGTGCAATGTGGTGCTCACTTATTAACTGTTTGGTTAGTTAGTTGTCGTGTTCAGTGAACTGTTTGGTTTAATTCTGCAAATGTGATGTTCAATTCTTCAGGGTGCAATTTTGTATTGTCTTCCATGTGAGAAATAAATCGAATTTTTCTTTACAAAATACATGAGAAACAAATCCAATTGCTATATTTCCAAGTCGTTAAGCATTCTTGGTTTGGTTAACTGTTTGAGCTTCTAGTATGTTATACATTGTGCAATGTGGTGCTCAGTTAACGCTTAGTTCATTTGTTGTGGTGTTTAGTTAACTGTTTGGTTCCATTCCTCAATGCGATGTTCAATTGTCGTGGGTGCATTCTGTTATTGTATACCATGTGAGAAATAAATCGAATTTGGCTGTACTAAATACATGAGAAACAAAAACAATTGCTATATTTCTAGGTTGTTAAGCATGCTTGGTTTGGTTAACTATCTGATCTTCTATTAGGAGTATGTTATATTGTGCAATGTGGTGCTCAGTTAATGTTTGGTTCATTTGTTGTGGTGTTTAGTTAACTGCTTGGTTCAATTCTGCAATGCAATCCAATTGTCGTGGGTAGAATTTTGTATTGTTGTGCATGTGAGGAATAACTGAATTTGGCTGCACTTAATACATGGGAAACATATACAATTGCTATATTTCCTAGTTCTTAATGATGCTTGGTTTGGATAAATGGGTTTTCCCATGTGGCTTGAATTGATCTGATGAATCTGCAATGTGCTTATTTTTCATCAACATATTTTACTAATAGCATGCGAACCCTCACTTAACCTGATCACTAACTACCTTATATGTGTTACAGGGAAGCAATGGGAAGCACTGAGGTTTACAATCGAGGTTTGCACATGCATGGTCCTTTGTCTAATAGCGCATTATTGTGCAACTGCAGGAACCATTCTAATACTTAGGTTTTTAACAATTTGGTCTTGCACATGTAGGTCCCGTTGTTAGAGGTTTTGACCCATTGTTCGACCCTTTTTGCATATGGGGAAATGAGTTGTCCATGAATATCAGTCAAGTAAAGAAACTTAGAAAGATTGTTAGGATGAAGAAATTAGCAACAAAAAACAAAAAGATCTTTGTCTGCACAATGGAGAAGACATCAGTTCACTACAGGATGGTACTAACTATTATACCTTGTCTTTTTTATTCCTTTGCCCCATTTCCAATATAGATAAGATATTTATGCACATCCTTGTTTTCAGACCTTTCCAAAACAGTTCACTGATGATTACCTCTCTAACCACCTATAAGGTCAGGAGGCAAGGAAGGTATTCCTACAACACCCATGGTTAAATATTGAAGTGTTCTTGAAGAGGATGAAGGCCGGACGGTCAATCATCCACATGCACTGGCCTAAAGTTCCAAACAACTTCAACATCAATCAAGGCTCAATATTCGCCTTCCACTTCAGCAGTTTTCCTGATGAGATGCATCTGTCTATGATTCTAATTTCGAAAGGTTTTAGATGTTGCATGTGAAACTTGGTGCTGGTGCAGTTGTGTAATGGGGTAGCTGAGTGCTGAAGCTATATCATGTTGTAATCTGATGTATTTCAATTATGAAATCTTGCTTCCTTAATATGGGAATGAAATATATTATGTGTTTAATATGAATGTCAATTAGATTAATAAATGGATTATTAATAAAAGGGAAATTATCCCGCTAATTGGTTTTTGCTATTGCAAACGGTTATTGAGAAAATACCGTGGGCGATGACCTAAGGCAACGCACGCCGTTTCTAGGAATAAACCATGCTGGATCGATGAATAATCACACACGACATTCTCTTCCAAACTGTTTGCGTTAGGCCACCTTTCGCGAACGTTGACCACATAAAAACTGTGTGTGATGCATTCAATAACGCAAACGATAAATTTGTTAATATTGTGTGCGATGTCAACGCTATCACCAATGATTTAACGGGGAAATTGTGTGTGATGTACCTTCAAATGGAAATGTTTTCCTTGGAGCGACTGTGTGGGATGTATATATGAATGGAAATGTTTAGCGGGGACTGACTGTGTGGGATGTACTTACGACCGGAAATGATTTCGCCTGTATAATTGTATTTTTTGAGCACTACTGTATGTATAACCGTATTTGCTCGCTCGCCGGTCGCACAAGACCTCATTTTGCCGAGCGTGTGTGCCAGGAGGGCATATCCCCGAGGGTTTCTGGGTCGTGTGGGAAGGATCCCCCTATCGCCCACACTCACTTGGCGACGGTTCCAAGTGTCGTCGTGAAAAGGGGTTAAAACTGTTTGTATAGCACCGACGCGTACCAGTGACAAAAAATATCTTATTATTGCCTCAGTTTGTACACATATCACACATGCACGTTGTCTCTCTCTCACACACACTCAACAAAGGTTTTCCCGTGAACAACTTACTGTCTATTCATCAACAGTCGTTGTAGTACGGAGAACACGAGACGTGAAAAAGAATAAATCTACACGTGCCTAGACCACCTATTATGACTACAAGGACTAGAGCAAGGTGAAAGCGCGCCTCCGTCAACCCCTCCTTATCGGCGACGGGAAAACCTTTTGTTTTATACAGCCGAGAAGTCATCATGCTACGACCCCACATGCTCAGCCGTTGAATATAATGTAGATCCAAGTTTCCGAAAACAAGTATCGGTAATACGTTTGTATCTCCATAAACATATCTCTTCTCTTATAAAAAATTGAGTTGGTGATGATGGTACGCCTGCCATATTTCAATATAGACCGGCCGATCTATATCTGACGGATAGAAATTAAACTAAAAGATACCCACACCCTCTCTCTCCACATTTACAGACAATGCCTTCCCTCGATCATCGTTATCTCTCACAACCTCACTATTGAGCAATTAAAAAAGGAAGCCTCTGCAATAAACTGGCATGGTGTGGTTGCTGCCAGCATCATCCATCCCCATGCCTCCTCTCAGTACGACCACCAATCACCACCACGCCCCACTCCTCCTCACCTTATCTCTCCTATTTCTCCAGATATCATTAGTTTTTACACATGGCATTACTCCCGCATGGGTCAATCACAACAAGTGTTTTTATAAAAAAACATCTTGATGTTCCATGCAATGCACGGACATCTTGCTAGTACACCTACAGAAGACTTAGTTGGTGATGATGGTGTGTCCACCACCCGTCATTTCTGACCATTGATCTACATCTAATGACTGTGAGGTAAGTTGTTGCCTTTTCTCATCAACATCCCACTCTCTACCAATTTGCAGAAAAACCCTTAGTATCTTAAAACCAACCACATCCCTCCCTCACCTCATGAAAGCAGCCCAAGGAATATATTCTGATTGAAACATAATATATCTCTAGTGATATATGTATATCAAAATCAGAGTATTTTCTGTCAAGTTTTTTAATAAGTATTATTCTAATTCTGATCCGTTGCAACGTACGTGAACATTGCTATTATTTCCAACCATGCAAAAAATGCTAGTATTTCCATAGTTTGATGTTTTCCATCAAGATATTAGTCGCTCATGGTTGATATTTAGTTTGAATTACGTACACATTGGCACTATGTAACTAGCCGTGCTTATTGGCTTCCAGAGCTTAACTTTCAGTCCTACTTACAATATGTAGAGTATTTAACAAAAAAAATACCACTTTGAACCAGCCCTAGGAAGAAATTATTGTACAAAAAATAGCAAAAACATACCGAAAACTTCTTAATCCGCGCCAACAAACTACTACCTTGTGCCGATTAGGCTCGTTTAAACCCGTTTATGACAGGGTTGGCCCACAAGTCCGTGCTGACGAGGCAGCTTAAACCAACACATTTTGTTTGACTGTTGACACGAGGGACCCACATCTGACATTCTATCATGTTCTTCCACCTCCAATCATTATTTTTCCTAAACATTACTTCAAATAGTACTAATGTGTTTTCGTCGGTGGCGCCGGTGGTGAGCGAGTTGGCCGCCGCCCTGCCGGACGGGCCGGATGCCGCGCTAGCCTCCGACGGGCTGGCTGGCTGGCCCGAGCGTGACTCAGCACGAGCAAGCCGTCGCGCTGGCCTTCGCTCGAGCCTGATGGCTGGCCTTAGCCCAGTGCGCGCGAGCAAGCCGCCACACCACCGTGCCAACCTAGCTAGCAAACCTTGCAGACAAGCAGCTGGATGCATCCAGCAGGGTGTGTGCTATTTTGGCTAGCTAGCGGTCGCGAGCGCTAGACGGAGCTGGCATCCGGGCTGCCGCAAGATGGGCTCCGCACCGCCAACGGTTTTGACCTCGCCTTCTGCCGGCGGCGGTAGCTGCGTCCCATGGGCGAGGATGAGTAGGTGTGGACGGGATGGAGGTAGGAGGTCGCTGATTTTTGTCCAGACTAACATGGAGGTCCCACAGGTCATAACTCATAATGCCTAACTTGCCGGTCGATTTGAAGGTGTTGATTTAAGGGGCGACATGGGTTGAAACGTGCCTATAATGGCACTTTGTAGAGTAGTCATTTCTTGGTTGGGGCTGGTTGGTAAGTGGTAGTAGTAGTTTCTTGGCATCATTAGTGGTTTCTTGTAAGGAACAATGTACTAGCGACAAAAGGCGATTCTAGGTTGCGTTGTACTCCAACGAGTACTACTAGTGGTCGCGGGAGTGTATAGCTCGTTTTGTGGGTTCGATCCCGGCCGAACGCACGGTGGCCTTCAGTTTTAAATAGTAACCTTGCTGCGAGCCAATATTGTACAATGGTAGTTTGACTTTTGAAGTCGAACAGACGTGTCACACCACAATCTGGGTGCACGCACGGACTTTGATCCATTATCGGCTCTATAAAAGAAATTCCTCTTGAGGTGGTTTTTTTGAAACGGATCCAAAAGCTTTGCGTCATCTCATTCATAAAGAAGGAACTACTAACAAAGTTCGACGAGATCCATTACACCTCCACAAATGGAAGCGAAAAGCCTAGTCTCTCTGTATCAAAGAACTCAAATGTTCTTCCCCTGCAGTAACTATCGCTGATAAATAGGCTGCTAGTGTGTGCTAAGAGGAGCGGCTGAGTAGGCCAGCTATGCGCGCTTGAATAGAGCACAGAGAGTATGCACTATGCAGGTGTACTTTCCCTGCATTGATAGTATAGCGATGGTTCTAGAGAACAGTAGTACCCTCCACTTGCAACTGTAGCTCCTTGGCCTTGAGATTCAAGAGTTGAAAACTGGTGCACTATAGAAGTACAATACATCACACTACTAGTTGAGAAACTAGTACTGCTACTGCTACAGTACGAGTACGTAGTAAATAATAGCCTCACCACCGCGGGGCACAAGGCACTACCACTATCTGTGCCCGCATACGATTGATAACCCACAAGTACAGGGGATTAATTGTAGCCTCTTTTGATAAGTAAGAGTGTCAAACCCAACGAGGAGCTAAAGGTAGAACAAATATTCCCTCAAGTTCTATCGACCACTGATACAACTCTACGCATGCTTAACGTTTGCTTTACCTAGAACAAGTATGAAACTAGAAGTACTTGTAGATGTTGATGGATAAGTTTGCAAGATAATAAAGAGCATGTAAATATAAACTAGGGGCTGTTTAGATAAAGACGCAATAAAGTAAATATAGCGAGTGTGGAAAAGTGGTGGTAGGAGTTGTGAAATTGTCCATAAGCAATTGACTACTTTACTAGACCCATAGCAGGTTTGCAAGATAATAAAGAGCATTGCAACGTGTTCATCTCATGCATCTGAGCATTTTCCCCATTGCCGTTTTGCAATCCGGCACTCCTATGTCCCCCGGCGTACCCCTTTTGTCTCCTGTTGTGATCGGGTGTTAAACTTTCTCGGAATGGCCCGAGGTTTGCCAAGCGTCCTTGGTACACCACCGGTAGACCGCCTGTCAAGTTTCGTGCCATTTGGAGTTCGTTTGATACTCCAACGGTTAACCGAGTAACCGTAAAAGCCTATTTTATTAGCAGCCCAACACCCTTCCAAAGTGGCCCAAAACCCATCCTAACTCCCCTCCATGCTCTCGGTCGTTCGATCACGGTCGTGTGGGCAAAAACCGCACTCCATTTGGAGCCTCCCAGCTCCCTCTACCTATAAATATGCCCTCCCCCGTCCAAATCGCAGTCCAAACCCTAAAAACCTCCATCCGCGCCGCCGGACATGTCCGCCGACGGCCGGACATGTCCACTCCACCGCCCCCGTCCAACCCCGTCGCGCCACCTGTCCCTGCGCCGCCGTCCCGCCGCCGCAGCCCGCGAGGCCCACGGCCGGCCCGCCCGCGCTCGCTCCGGGCCCGAGCCGTGCCCCCACCACCACGCCCG
>NC_041385.1:535490429-535501608 GCF_002162155.2 Triticum dicoccoides | reverse complement strand
CGAGCCCCACCGTGCCCGAGGCTCCCGCCCTCGCGCTGCCCCTCTTGCCCGTCGCCGGCGTGCCATCTCGTCGGCCGCCCTCCACTGCTAGCTCGCCGCCGGCCATCTCCGGTGCCGGATCCAGCCGGAGCCACCCCGGATCCGTCGTCTTCGGTCTCCTCCGGCCTCCCCGCGCCCTCTCCGGCCATCTCCGGCCACCTCCACGTTCAACTCCGGCGAGGTCCGGGAAGATGGATGAGATCCACCCATCCCCGGATCCAAACGCCCTCACCCCGCCCGGATCTCCTCGTCCCGGGTCCTCCTCGTACCGTTTCCGGAGGGTAAAATCCACCAAGTCCCCGGATCTGCTGTTATTTTCATGCCCTGTTCATCATGACTTAACTTGCTGCATACTGCTCCGTTTCGTGCGTGTAATATGCCAAATTGTTCGTCTCAAAGAGTAATTCATTTCATTCCATTGCATTATGTTCATTTGAGTCCATCTTGACGCCTGAATCATCGTTTCAAGAGTGCTATATAATGTTAACCCGCTGAAACTGTTATAACTTGATGATTTGCCATTGTTGTTGCATTTGATTTGTGCATCCTATGAGCTTTATGTCTACATGTGTTTTGTGCTACATCATGCCATGTTCACAGTGGTGCCGTCCATATATTTTTGTGAGTCTTGTACTGAGTGCATCGAGCTCGTTAAGTAGGGTACATGATGTTGTTGTTTTCCTGACTGATTCTGTTATAATATGATGCTATGTGAACCTGCTGCTACAAGTCATTCTATGCATAATCTGGAGATGTTCACTAAGGATGTTTTGTTATAAATGTATTTATCTATCCATTCATGTCCCTGGTTGCATTTATAGCCTGCTGTAACTTGTTGTTATCTTGCCCTAAACTTGCTAAATAATGTTGTTGTCAGTCTGTTAACATTAAGTTCAATGTTGCCATGATTGTTCTTAGTGATCCATGCACCCTATGAACTTGTTATTTCCATGCTTAGCTTCATAAACATGTATTCTTACTGTTGGTTTCCTTTCCATGCCATGTATTGCTCTGTGGTGAGTGGATCAAGCTCACCAACACGTCTACTTATCGTTTTTCCTGCCATGTTTGAATCTGTCATATAACTTGCTATGTTTACAAGGGTGTCATCATATCTTCTGATCCTTTTTGGCTCATGGTCAGTAAAGGACTGTTGTTCTATGAAATTAGTAGATTCATGCCATGCCTTTATTTGCCGTTTTAAGTTCTTGTAACATGTTGTTTGATAGCTCTAAACATTGCAACCTGATGTTATTTCTGCAAAGTCTGAAACTGTTATTATTTGCAATCTTGCCATGTCCTTTTGAGCATGCTCTAGTGATTTCTTGAGATAGCTCAATGTTCATGTTTTGTCATGCTTTACCTGTACTTCATGCCCATGCCTTTTCTTCTTATGTTGGGGTGCTGTAGCATGTTGTTTTGATGGTTGCTAGATGCCTAGTTGCTGTTATGGACAGATTGTTGTTATGACTTGTATAGAGTGTATGTGTTGCACCGTTGCTCCGTTTTGAGTGTGCTCTATATGAAACTTGCGTGATTTTGCATGTAGTTTCATATTATCATGTTGCATCCTTGTTTTGAGGTGTTTGCTTGATGTTTGGGTGCATTTTGCATCAATGTCATGCTTAACTTGTTTTGCTCATATCTTCTAGGCCGTAGCTCCAAACTAAATGAACTTTATATGTAACTTGACTAGAATTTCGTGTAGATCATCTTGGTGCATCTTAACTTGCTATTTAACTACTTGAACTTAAGGTTTATTCAGATCTGGACCAATTTTGAAACTTGCATATGAGGACCTACCGGATTTGTTATATGTTGTTTCCGGCCTCATTTAAATTTGCCTTGATGTGTTGTTCTTGTTTGTATCATCTCTTGCCATGATTAGCTTCATGTAGCCTTTGTCATGCATCATGCTTGTTGTGCATCATGTCTTGTCTATGTGTGGTGTGTTTACCATGTTGTGTGCTTCTTCTTGATAGTTCCCGTTTCGTTGCGGTCGTGAGGATTCGTTCGTCTACGCTTGGTTCGTCTTCATGGCTTCATCTTCTTCATGGACTCGTTCTTCTTCCTTGTGGGATTTCAGGCAAGATGACCGCTACCCTGGATCTCACTACTACCTCTTTGCTGCGCTTCCTATCACTTGTTCTTCAAGCCTCCCCAAATTGACATGAACCTCTAACCTTTGACACCCTTCCTATCAAACCATTGTCTGGCTATGTTACTGCTTTGCTTAGCCCCTCTTATAGCGTTGTTAGTTGCAGGTGAAGTTGAAGATTGCTCCATGATGGACAGGGTTATGTTGGGATATCACAATATCTCTTATATTATTAATGCATCTATATATTTGGTAAAGGGTGGAAGGCTCGGCCTTATGCCTGGTGTTTTGTTCCACTCTTGCCGCCCTAGTTTCCATCATACCGGTGTTATGTTCCCGGATTTTGCGTTCCTTACGCGGTCGGGTGATTTATGGGACCCCCTTGACAATTCTCTTTGAATAAAACTCCTCCAGCAAGGCCCAACCTTGGTTTTACCATTTGCCTCACCACCACCTACCTTTCCCTTGGGAGTAATTAACCCAAGGGTCATCTTTATTTTGGCCCCCCGGGCCAGTGCTTCTCTAAGTGCTGGTCCGAATCGAGTAGACTGCGGGGCCCCCTCGAGGAAACTCGAGGTCTGGTGTTACTCGTAGGATGTCTCATCAGGTGTGACCTGAGAACAAGATATGTGCAGCTCCTATCGGGATTTGTCGGCACAGCGGGCGGCTTTCCTGGTCTTGTTTTACCATTGTCGAAATGTCTTGTAAACCGAGATTCCGAGACTGATCGGGTCTTCCCGGGAGAAGGAATATCCTTTGTTGATCGCGAGAGCTTATCCTGGGCTAAGTTGGGACACCCTTGCAGGTTTACAAACTTTCGAGAGCCGTGCCCGCGGTTATGTGGTAGATGGGAATTTGTTAATGTCCGGTTGTAGATAACTTGACACCAGATCCGAATTAAAACGCATCAACCGCGTGTGTAGCCGTGATGGTCTCTTCTCGGCGGAGTCCTGGAAGTGAACACGGTTTTGGGTTATGCTTGACGTAAGTAGGAGTTCAGGATCACCTCTTGATCATTGCTAGCTTCATGATCGTTCTACTTGCTCTCTTCTCGCTCTTATTTGCGTTGGTTACCCACCATATATGCTTAGTCGCTGCTGCAACCTCACCACTTTACCCCTTCCTTTCCCATTAAGCTTTGCTAGTCTTGATACCCATGGTAATGGGATTGCTGAGTCTGGCTCACAGATTACTACAATAATAGTTGCAGGTATAGGTTATGCGATGATCATGACGTGAGAGCGATGTTTGCTTGTCTTGGAGTTCTTCTTCTGATTCTTCTTCGATTAGGGGATAGGTTCCAGGTCGGCAGCCTGGGCTAGCAGGGTGGACGTCGTTTGAGCTTCTGTTTGTGTTTCATCCGTAGTCGGATGTTGCTCTTTTGTATGATGATGTTGTATTCGTGTGGCATTGTATGCCTTTTGTATGTATCCCCATCTATTATGTAATGTTGATGTAATGATATCCACCTTGCAAAAGCGTCTTCAAATGCGCTTCTATCCTTGGTGGGACCTTCGAGTTCCTTTAGGATAGGGTTGCATCTTAGGCGTGACAAGATGATGGGGGTGTTGGGGTAGATCGTGGTGATGATGATGGCCCCCGGCGATGTTCCGGCGCCACCAGAAGCAAGGGGGAGAGAGCCCCCCCCCTTCTTCTTCTTCTTCTTCCTTGAACTTTTCCCTAGATGGGATAAGGGTTTTCCCTTTGGTCCTTGGCTCCCATGGCATGGGAGGGGTGAGAGCCCCTCCGAGATTGGATATGTCTCTCTGTCTCTCCTTGTTTCTATGTTCCCAGATTCTGCCCTTTCACCATTTCTTATATATCCGAAGATCCATAACTCCGATTGGATTAAAACCTTCGCCAAGATTTTTCTCCGAAAATTAGCTTTCTTGCGGCAAAAGAAGAGCATCAACCGCCTTACAGGGTGCCCACGGGGGTCAGGGGCGCAACTGCCCCCTGGGACGTGCCCCCTGCCTCGTGGCCCCCTCGGGCACCGTCTCGTGTTGATTTTTCTTCCCAAAAATCATAAATATTCCAAAAATATTCTCAGTCCGTTTTTATCCCGTTTGGACTCCGTTTGATATGGAGTTTCTGCGAAACATAAAACCTGTAACAAACAGGACTGGCACTGGGCACTGGATCAATATGTTAGTCCCAAAAATAGTATAAAAAGTTGCCAAAAGTATATGAAAGTTGAATAATGTTGGCGTGGAACAATCAGAAATTATAGATACGACAAAGACGTATCAATGAGGCCCTGCGGTTACGCTCTTATCTCCTCCTCGCCAGTTCCCCTCCCCCCAAAGAGACCAAGGCAGTTCATCGCTGCTCCCATGTATTCGCCAGGCGGTTCTCCTCCTCGTCGGTGTTGGGAGACCTTGGACGATGATCCTCTGGGAGAAACCGCACGCCGTTTTGACGTCCTCACCGCTGCAAGACTCGGTGCTTCATGCACCAACTTTTTTATGACAGTGCTTAAAAAGGCTTGGGAAAAGGCCATGCTTGTTGGTCTTCCATGCATCCTCGAGGAGAAGGTTATTCTATGGGACAATCCTTCAAACAGTCCGCCACTCCCTAGCCATGGTTGGATGTTGACTCCGCTAGATTTGCCGACATTGAGAGTTACTCGTATTTTGTCCAATGAGCCAGTCAGTAATGGAGTTTGATCATGTAGTGTATATGCTAAATATAGTACTTAGTTATGGTTGGACGTTGACTCCGCTAGAGTTGCCGACATTGAGAGGTACTCGTATTTTGTCCAATGAGCCGGTCAGTAATGGAGTTTGATCATGTAGTGTATATGCTAAATATAGTACTTAGTTATTCCATCCCGTAATTTCTCCTCTGCCCACCGTCTTATATATATAGGTATGGGTTGGTGATAACAAAGATTGGCTTGCATACCTCCGGCCGGATACCACCATCATTTTGCACAACATCCACAACAGTGCGGCCGTCCCCGTAGACCCGCCTCTCCACCATTGGAATCGGCCTTCCGGACTGCCTAGGATTGAATAAGTATGATTGAAAAAGATAGAAATTGCGGACCCGCCGACAAAGCGACGCGGCTACGACTATTACCATATCATCACGGTGTTCGACATAAGGATGGACATCAATACAAGAGGCAGTAACAGCAGAGGCTGGCACATGTTGGCCGCGGTATATTTGTAACCCTACATGTTTGAAGACGTTGTACATGTCCGCCACTCCCTAGCCATGGTTGGACGTTGACTCCGCTAGAGTTGCCGACATTGAGAGGTACTCGTATTTTGTCCAATGAGCCGGTCAGTAATGGAGTTTGATCATGTAGTGTATATGCTAAATATAGTACTTAGTTATTCCATCCCGTAATTTCTCCTCTGCCCACCGTCTTATATATATAGGTATGGGTTGGTGCTAACAAAGATTGGCTTGCATACCTCTGGCCGGATACCACCATCATTTTGCACAACATCCACAACAGTGCGGCCGTTCCCGTAGACCCCCCTCCCCACCATTGGGATCGGCCTTCCGGACTGCCTAGGCTTGAATAAGTATGATTGAAAAAGATAGAAATTGCGGACCCGCCGACAAAGCGACGCGGCTACGACTATTACTATATCATCGCGGTGTTCGACATAAGGATGGACATCAATACAAGAGGCAGTAACAGCAGAGGCTGGCACATGTTGGCCGCGGTAGATTTGTAACCCTACATGTTTGAAGACGTTGTGCGCCATGTAGGCCGCATCTTCACAGTGACAAGCCAGGGGACTTGTTTTATCTGGTTGCCATCCTACGGTACGGGAGATTACAAACGGAATGCACAAACTATCATTTGCATCCAACGGTACTTCATTATTTTGCAGGGACCAGTCATCCCCCAATTAAAATAAGATCGCCTATCCTGGATGTGCATTTGCATCCGCGATTCAGTCTAACCTGGAACCTTGTAGTTGACTTTGGCATATCGGGATCAACTATCTTAGCAGTCGTTACCCATGGTACCACTGATGTGCAACATGGTCACACAATCTACCAAGATCGGACCGTCACCATCTACCCAAGCATTCCATTTTCTCATTGTTGTGTGTTAGAGTAGTAGAGTAGTACTTGTTAGTTACTTCGTTTTCTTGACTGGGACATGTTTGCTGTACTAGTAGTACAATTTAGTATTATATTTTTTAACCTTCTCTTCTTCTTTTTCATTGTTGTACTACTTACTAGTACTAGTAGGAGTACTTTTTACCTTGGAGGACGCATATAACTAGCTAGGCCCTTGAAGACTTGAACCCACTAGCTCCCACCATTTTTGTTTTTCCATGTCTTACTATCTCATCCATGTAGCCAAGAGTGGCTATATATAATAAGCCAATTATTTTACTTCCTCTATATCGGAGTAGTACTATTTGCTGCACAATATTACTGACCGCCA
Source organism: Triticum dicoccoides (assembly GCF_002162155.2). Taxonomy (NCBI): domain Eukaryota; kingdom Viridiplantae; phylum Streptophyta; class Magnoliopsida; order Poales; family Poaceae; genus Triticum; species Triticum dicoccoides. Next base: position 535,495,054 of record NC_041385.1, on the reverse strand, counting down.
TATTTGAGCACAACATTATTATGCATGCACCTTGACTATGTACATCACCATGTGTCCAGATCTAAGTTGTCGCGTGTACTAGATGAACGGCGCCGAGTTTGACCTCCATGGTGCTATGTGGGTGCTGAGGAACACTCTTGGCGAGTACTCGCTTTTCATTGGGGACAGCTACCCCATTGTGAAGCGGATGCCACCTTCCATGCACGACACCGAAGGCCTGTCATTCATGAAGCATGGTTGTGTCTTCAGTGCACACCGCCAGATGAACAACATGCTGGGACACGCTATCCCTGATTTATGCTGCTTCAGCTTGGATGAGTCTCCATCGTGTGGAACCGGACTAGAAAGCCGCGACAATGATTCCCGTTGCCCACCGCTATGGATCGTGCCATCCATGAAGAACACCTAGGACTGGAACCTGGAGGAGGACATGGAGCCCATGTATAACGTGTAAGTGGAGTATGGTAAATTGTGAATGGTAGCGCTGTGAATATATGTAGACTAGTCGTGCACAAATTTATCACATAAAGTGGAGATGGACCTGTGTGGCATACTTGCATTTCTCCTTTAGAATTTATTACTAGTAAGTGTGTTATGTGTACGTGCAACTTGTGGGGTTGCTGCACGGGCTCCAACACGCTCTTTGAGAAAAAAAAGGTGGCAAAACTTTGGATATAGGTGACGTGGCGGCATCATACAGTAGCATCGTTTGCTATAGTTGTGGTACTCCTACTAGGACGACAACTTCTATAAAACCTTGCGCTTGGCTCTTTGACTCTTTGGGAGGTTCAGCAATTCATAATAGTATGAACCATGCACTTGTCTCTTCACCTCTTGGGAAGGTCCAACAATGATGATACTATAGTACAATATGCTTCTGGCAATCTGACACCGAATGAATTGCTACACTTCCACCGCGAGGGCGAGGGCGAGGGCAAGGGATAGGGAGGGGGCATTGTAGTCAAAACCCTCTCCTCGTCCTGCGAACCATCGCGCGCGTGGGCATGGGAGAGGGTGTAGGCGTACATAGTAATCAAGCTTCTCCTCGTCCTGTGAGCCACCGGGCGTGGGCGAGGGAAAGGGCATAGTAAGGAAGCTTCTCCTTGTTTGGCGAGTTGACAGGACACATCAAAGCAATACTAGTCCATACTGCGTCCTTTCCGGTTAATATGGCTTAATTTGAAATGAGAAAAATACACTGGCGGTCAACGTATGCAACAATACGCTCATTACGGTCACTATATAGTTTTGCGGTGATTACACGGTCACTAGCTCACCGTAGAGCACCGTATTTCCCCCTACTAACCGGCGACATAGTCGATGTGGCACTTTGTTGTCTGATTAAATTGACACCGAGTTTTTGGGTCCCACCTGTCAGTTGGTAAAGCAAACAAATCAGTTAGCAAAACTTTACACAGGCACGACAGGAGTCCAACCCTCGCGTGAAAACCACCCTGGCTGTGTATGTGAGTGTATGCACGTGTACTCAACTCCCTCGATCTTCCAACAAAGAGTGTACATCTACACTTCCAATGCACTTAGGCTTTAATCTAATCGATATTGATTGACTAATGCACCAACTTGTGTTATACCTATAGGCTACATGTCTATCCTCAATTATAGCATGCAACAACCTTCATATAATCTTCTTCTCTCAATGGTCCCATTGAGGGAGTCCTGGATAAGGGGGTATCCGGACAGCCGGACTGTATACAACGTCCGGACTATTGAAGCCTGAAGGTACAAGACTCAAGACTTCGGCCCGTGTCCGGATGGGACTTTCCTTGGCGTGGAAGGCAAGCTTGGCGATCCGGATATTATATTTCCTTCCTTGTAACCGACTCCATGTAACCCTAGCCCTCTTCAGTGTCTATATAAACCGGAGAGGTTGGTCCTTAGAAGGCCGATCACAATTACATTCATACCATCATAGGCTAGCTCCTAGGGTTTTAGCCTCTACGATCTCGTGGTAGATCTACTCTTGTACTACCCATATCATCAATATTAATCAAGCAAGAAGTAGGGTTTTACCTCCATCGAGAGGGCCCGAGCCTGGGTAAACACTTGTGTCCCTTACTTCTTGTTACCATCAGCCTTGACGAACAGATCGGGACCCCCTACACGAGATCTGCCGGTTTTGGCACCGATATTGGTGCTTTCATTGAGAGTTCCTCTGTGACGTCGCCGTCAGGCTCGATGGCTCCTTCAATTGTAATTAACGACGCTTGTCCAGGGTGAGACTTTCCTCCCTGGACAGATCTTCATGTTCGGTGGCTTTGCGCTGCGGGCCTATTCGCTTGGCCACTTGGAGCAGATTGATAGCTTTGCACCCGGCCATCAAATAAGGTTCGGAAACCTGAACTACACAACGGATATCCGCGGAGACTTGATCTTCGACGGATTCGGGCCAGCGCTAGAAGCGCCGGACAGTCGCGATGAGCACGGCTTAGACCTTCTGTCAGACGTCGCTCAGGATATCGTCCCGGCAGAAGCCTTGGATTTAAATCTAGGACAGGTTGTTTTGCCTAAGGACGGAGGGCTGGACCCCGCCCAGCAGGCCGTACCTTCATCGGCGATGGAGCCGAACACAGGTTTCACCTTTGAGGGAACCTGTGACTCCGGACCCCCGGATTAATATCCGGACGCAGGTTCCAGTCCGCGCGCCCCAGAGCCCGCCGATCCTGGTTGGGCTCTGGTGATGGAGTTCACCGCGGCGAACGTTTTTCAGCACTCGCCTTTTGGTGACATGGTGGAATTATTGAAGTCTCTCTCCTTGTCAGGAGACTGCGGGCTGAACTATGTCCGGCTTGAGTGGGAAGCAGACAACGACGGAATTCGTTGCCCACCCACCACCCAGTTCATTGCCACGATCGATGATCTAACTGACGTGCTTGACTTCGACTCCGAAGACATCGACGGTATGGACGATGATGAAGGAGAATCATAGGAGCCACCGCTCACCGGGCGATGGACGGCCACCTCCTCATATGATATATATATGGTGGACACTCCGAAGGAAACTAATGGCAATGAGGCAACGGAGGACAACCCCTCGGTAAGAAAATCAAAGAATGGGCGTCATCGGTGCCGCTCCAAGCCCCGCCATAGCAACACTGGCCCTAGAGGCGAAAATAATCCGGATGGCGCCGAAGAAGAATATGACCCTGATCAGCCTGCCTTTGAGCAGGCCGAACAGGAAGACGAGCAGGTCACCCCAGAAGAACAGGCGACAGACGCATACCCGGAGGAGGACAATTACATGCCCCCCTACGAAGACGAGATCAGCCTCGGCGACGACGAGTTCGGCGTACCTGAGGATCCCGTGGAGCAAGAGCGCTTCAAGCGTAGGCTTATAGCCACTGCAAGGAGCCTGAAGAAGAAGAAGTAGCAACTACAAGCTGATCACGTTCTTCTCACAGATAGATGGACTGAAGTCCTGGCAGCCGAGGAATATGGACTCGAACGCCAAACGGCTGACTGGCCACCCCGTGGCCGGTACAAAACCGGATACCAGCCCGCACCCCCACGTCGATACACTACGGCTCAGGGCAGCAGGCACGACCTGCAAGATATTCTGGACAATAAAGCAGGACAGCCAAGATGGATCTACGGATCGAGGGGGCGTGCCCCAGCGCGCGACGATGTCCGTCATGCCAAATACATTATTAACAAATTCAACCGGGCCGAACATAGCAACCCAGACCAATCCGACCTGCGTAGCCACATAGCCCAGCACAGAGGCGCCGCACACCCCCTCTGCTTCACTGACGAAGTAATGGATCATGAATTCCCAAAAGGGTTTAAACCCGTAAACATCGAATCATACGATGGCACAACAGACCCTGTAGTATGGATTGAAGATTTCCTTCTCCACATTCACATGGCCCGCGAATATGATCTACACGCCATCAAGTATCTCCCCCTTAAGCTCAAAGGACCGTCCCGGCACTGGTTAAACAGCATGCCAGCAAATTCCATTGGCAGTTGGGAAAACCTGGAAGATGCATTCCTTGACAACTTCCAGGGCACATATGTGCGACCACCGGACGCTCATGACCTAAGCCACATTACTCAACAGCCCAGAGAGTCAGCCCGGAAATTCTGGACTCGGTTCCTCACTAAAAAGAACCAAATAGTCGACTGTCCGGACGCCGAAGCCCTGGCGGCCTTTAAGCATAATATCCGTGATGAGTGGCTCGCTCGACACCTCGGCCATGAAAACCCCAAGTCTACGGCAGCTCTCACAACCCTAATGACCCATTTTTGTGCGGGAGAGGATAGCTGGTTGGCTTGTAGCGGCACCACGCCACATTCTGGCACTTCGGACAGCCGCGATGCTAACGGCAAGCCACGACGCAACAGACATAAGAGATGGAACAACAGCGACAGCACGGAGGACACGGTAGTCAATGCCGGATTCAGCGGACATAAAACCGAACAGTGGAAAAAGCCGTTCAAAAGAAATAATCAGGGACCGTCCAGTCTGGACCGCATACTAGAGCGCTGGTGCCAAATTCATGCACATCGGACAAACCAGCCAACCACACCAATAGAGACTGCTGGGTGTTCAAAAAGGCCAGTAAGATAAACGCCGAAAACAAGGACAAGGGGCTTCACAGCGGCGA
>NC_041385.1:535456307-535490144 GCF_002162155.2 Triticum dicoccoides | reverse complement strand
AATTGCCCCCCCAGGTGAAAACGGTCAATATGATCTACGCCACCCACATCCCCAAGCGGGAACGCAAGCGGGCACTACGGGACGTCTATGCGATGGAGCCAGTCGCCCCCAAATTCAACCCATGGTCAGCCTGTCCGATCACCTTTGATCGTAGGGATCACCGTACCAGCATCCATCACGGCGGCTCCACTGCATTGGTCTTAGACCCAATCATCGACAGATTCCACCTCACGCGTGTCCTTATGGACGGCGGCAGCAGCCTGAACCTGCTTTATCAGGACACAGCGCGCAAGATGGGCATCGATCCTTCAAGGATTAAGCCGACCAAAACCACATTTAAAGGTGTTATTCCTGGAGTAGAGGCCCGCTGCACAGGTTCTATAACATTGGAAGTGGTCTTCGGATCCCCAGACAACTTCAGGAGCAAAGAGCTAATCTTCGACATCGTCCCTTTTCGCAGTGGCTATCACGCACTGCTCAAACGAACCGCATTCGCAAGATTCAATGCGGTGCCACACTATGCATATCTCAAGCTCAAGATGTCGGGACCGCGCGGGGTCATCACTGTCAACGGAAATATGGACCGCTCCCTTCGAACAGAAGAGCATACGGAAGCCCTCGCGGCAGAAGTACAATGCGGTCTCCTACGACAAACCAATCCGGTGACAACTTCGAGTACTGTCAAACGAGTCCGGAGCACCCCGCAACAGGATCAACACAAACGTCAAGATCGTGATTAGCAGTCCGGCCTCTGCTCAAGCCCCTCCACAGCAGCATTCATGCCACGCGTACACAATTACGCACTCAAGATACCTTGGGCATAGGCGGAGGCGCATCAACGATTTAGTCGATAATGCGGGTAACCGCTAAAAACATTCATACTCTTTCCCTTTTACCTTTCAGGACACTGCGTTAGTGCAGCATCCTCAGAAGAGCCGAATTGCCGGACTCATATGGAAGAGACACTCAAGGGGGCAACAGACGTTGTGCGTAGAAGGAAATACTCGGGTGGAATCTACTTCCGATCATTATACCTGCTTCATATATCTGCACACAGTTTGCCCCTGGATAGGACATGTCAAATAGTCCTATTTTTATCTCTGCCTAAATGCATCCATTGTAAACATACACTTAAACGTATCTTTCGTCAGATGGAGAATATATGTAGCGTCAGCTTATTATCATTATTTGAGTATTTTTCTCTTATAAATGTTTATTTGGTATTACATCCGTACACCTTGGTACGGCCAGCTTGCCAGGGGCTTCTTATGACGCCCCGTAATATGGCAACTACAAGTCCGAACAGTTTGAATAGTGTGGCACCCCGAACTTATAGCACTATATGCATTAGCTCTGAATCATGTCTTGGGTCTACAGTTGGGATAGCCCGGCTCCCTTGTTTTGGTGCCTTACGTTCCGTTATATCGGCTAAGGTAGCGCAGGGAGAACTACTATGATTGTGTCCCGGTTCTTCCGGACGAGCACCTCAGTAGAGAAAGCCGAAAACTGACTGGCATGATGTGGCGAGAGCTGGTCGCTGTTTGAGAGGTACTAAAATCCTTAAAGATTTTCTGCTTTAGGCGATAAATCGGCTTTGTCCGATCAAGGCGTATATAGCACCCCAATTCGGCCTTCCAGATTCTAGGGGCTTCACCGAAATTTAAAATTGTAGACTTCTATGGTTAAGTGAAAGTTATAAAGCCGCATAGTCTGATTGCCTCGTTCGCTGCGTTGGACACCTCCTTAAGGGACCAAACATTTGGATAAAGAGTGTCCGGGTTTTCCACGAACACCCCAGTGCTAGTCGCGTGGGGGCGGAAGTCGACGACTGGCCTACTTTCAGGATTTTATAAACAGCCGCACAGAAGGTAATATTTTAAATAACAAAAGTGCTACATAGCGCAAGTAACTTAGTCCTTAAAATACCACCATGACAGAAGCGAATTCATTCAAAAATGGTGTCCTTGGTACATTCTTCAGCTACGAGGCGAGCACCCTTCATAACGCCATCATAATACAGCTCGGGATGGCGATGCGCCTTGCCCTCCAGCGGTCCGTCCTTGACCAGCTTCTCCGCATCCATCTTGCCCCAATGCACTTTGACGCGGGCAAGGCCCCGGCGGGCACCCTCGATGCACACGGATCGCTTGATCACCTCAAGCCGCGGACAGGCTTCCATCATCCGCTTGATCAGGCCGAAGTAGCTACTGGGCATGAGCTCACCAGGCCACATCCAAACTATGAATCCCTTCATAGCCAGTTTGGCCGCCCTGTGGAGTTCGACCAACTGCTTCACTTGGTCACTCAGAGGCATCGGGTGTTCGGCCCCAGCATACTGGGACCAGAACAACTTCTTCGTTGAGTTCCCCTCCTGGGCACGGTAGAACTCCGCAGCGTCTTATACGCTGCGTGGCAGATCTGCGAACGCCCCTGGGGAGCTCCGAATTTGAGTAAGTAAAAGAAACGCCTCCTCCACATGTTTGCTTTGCATAAAGAACTTCTTACCCACTGCTATCTTCTTGCCCTCCTGGATCTCCTGCTGTGCTTTCTCGGCTTTGGCCTTGGCGTCTTTTAAGCTCATAAGGGCCTTCGCAAGCTCGGCCTCTTTGGCCCTTAGATCATGTTCCACGGACTCGCTTTTCTTGCCGAGGTCCTGGAGCTCCTGCTGTACCTCACCTAGCCTAGCACCTTGCTTTTCGCGCTCCTTACATTCCGAGGCCGCCTTGTCTTCGGCCTCGGACAGCGCCTTCTTCAGGGCCGCCACCTCGGCAGGCACCCCTGTTACACGGTCACGCTAGTTAGTTGTTAGACTCACCAATTCTGCCTATCCTTAAATATATAAGAATGGGAATTACTTACCCTTGTTCTCTTCAAGCTGCCTCTTCGTGAGGTCGAGCTCTCCCTGCGCCTGCTTCAGGTCCCGCTTCAGTTCGGCAACTTCGGCAGTACGGGCAGCAGCAACAAGCAGCACAGCCTTCTTATTCAAAATAACACTTATGATTAGACTCTTGCGGTATTTGATTGACCCTTGCTCGGCTTTTCCTTTCGAATGCCAAATAGAGTATCAGGGGCTACTACCTATCGGGTGACAATTTTGCACATATTTACCACTCACCTCGAAGCCTGTTAGGACGCTGGTGCATGCATCGGTTAGTCCGCTCTTGGCGGATGAAACCTTCCGAATCACCGCACTCATAAGAGTATGGTGCCCTTCGTCCAGGGAAGCACCAAAAAGCGATTCCAGCAGACCGTCCGGTGCCTCATGCGCAACGGATGTCCGCGACACAGACGGCTCGCCCTCCTTAGCGAGGGGTCACCTGCCTGAGTCCGGAACCATCGAAGGTTCCGGAATTGTGTTCGACTCAAAGCCCGGTTGGCCGACACGATCCGCCAGGATCTTGAACCCCATGTGTCCGACGACTGAGACCCCGCCTCGGGGCGTCTCCAGGTTCACCCCCCTGCTCTGGGAGCCTTTGGGACAATACCTCCGTGTCGTCCGCGGGCTGAGGAGTGGTGTCCGTCGGAAGCGAATTCATCTCCGAATTGCTCAGGGACCCGGAGGAGGATACCTCAGGCTGATCCCTGGCCGGACTGCATATATGTTCGGTGTTATAAATACAAAAACTGTGAAGAGAAGTCATGATAGAATGTGAACACTTACGATCGCGCTAGGGGCTTCCCCCTAGGCAGCCACCCTCCTCGCTGAGAGTGGCTGTGGCGGAGTAGTCCGGAAGGGGCCCCTTCGCCTTCTTGGATGCCCCAGCCTCCCCTCCTGGGGCGGCTTTTCTCTTCTCCCCCCCCCCCTGATGGGGAAAGGTAGGATCTCTTCCTGATTCCCCCCACCTCCGCGGGAGGAATCCGGGGAATCCGACTCGTCGTCATCGGACGACAGGGGAATGACGGCCCGGCGCCGAAGACCTTTTCCGGCCCTTGGGTCCGCCTCCTCGGACCCCTCATCCTTTCCGGATGGGGCGTTTCCTTCTTCTTCCTCCTCCCCTTCGTGGGAGGAGTCCCCCTCATCGTCTTCGGACGAGGCTTCCAGCACAACCTTCCGTCGGAGACCCTTTCGGATCCCCGGGGCCTTCTTCTCCGGCACCTTGTACGGCGCCGGGACCAGCTTCTCCGTCAGGAGAACATCGGCTGGGTCTTCTGGCAGTGGAGCCGGGCTGTGAACCCGCTCCCCTATCTCCATGTGATCCAGAAATAAACATGCACAATTACTTAAGGCACTCCCATGAATATATCGGGAAGAACTGGGTCCGGTGTCAGTCTAAGAACTTACCGGACTAGGAGCCCGCGCAGCGTGAAGCCCGCGGTCCTCGGATGTCGGAGGAGGCACTTCGGAGGCCATGAACAACTCCTTCCACATGCCTTTGTGCATCATGGCGTAGAGCCTCTGGAGCGTCCGGTGCTCGGTGGGGACGAACTCCCACAGATTGACTGCCCGCCTCTGGCAGGGCAGGATTCGGTGAACAAGCATGACCTGGATCACATAGACAAGCTTGATGTTCTTGTCCTTCATGCTTTTGACGCATGTTTTAAGTCCGGCCAGCTCCGTGGAATCGCCCCAGGACAGGCCCTTCCTCCCCCAGGAGGTGAGCCGCATGGGGGCTCCGGATCGGAACTCGGGGGCCGCCGCCTAGTTGCGCGGCTCGGTGATGTAGAACCACTCCGATTGCCATCCTTTTATGGTCTCTGCAAAGGAGCCAGCGAGCCATGTGACATTGGGCATTCGGCCCACCATGGCCCCTCCGCACTCCGCCTATTGACCTCTTACCACCTTCGGCTTCACGCAGAAGGTTTGCGGCCATAGGCCGAAGTGGGGTCTGATGCGGAGGAAGGCCTCGCGCACGACGATAAACGCCGAGATGTTGAGGATGAAATTCCGGGTTAGATCGTGGAAATCTAGCCCGTAGTAGAACATAAGCCCGCGGACGAAGGGATGGAGTGGAAATCCCAGTCCACGGACGAAGTGGGCGATCAATGCGACCCTCTCGTGGGGTCCTGGGGTCGGAATGACCTGCCCGGCGTCTGGTAGACGGTGCGGTATGTCCGCGGCCAAGTATCCGGCCGCCCGAAGATTGGTGATTTGCTCCTCCTTGACGGTGGAAGCCACCCACTTGCCTCCTGCACCGGACATGTTTAGCTGTGCGGGGAAGACTTGGGCTTGGGCGCTGGAGCTCAGGGGGCAAGAGTGGGCATAGGAGGAAGAAGGCGTAGGTGCAAATGGGGGAATCTTATCCCTTTATAGAGGCGCAGGAAGCGGTGCGCCTCCCCCACTTGCCCGTTGGGAATCGCTTGTTTCCCAAGCGCCACGGTTAATGTCACGGTTGGATTACCCATGCCCGTATTGACGAGAATCCCGTAATAAGGGGACACAATCTCTGCTTTGACAAGACGAGTCACAGAAACCGCCTCGTGATATGCATTGTAGCTGGTTGTGTGGAAATGGTTCGAATAATGAATCCGATCATAATAACGTGTCACGTCGTTAGGTAAAGTTGTCAGCAGATTGCATTTGTGAAATATCATTCTCTCTATGGTGGTATGCAAAGATCATTCTTCAGATCTGGACACGATTCGAGTGTTCGATGATTACTTTGGAGTACTCGGAGGAGGAACCAGACTCATCGTCATTGAAGCCTGGTTCAGGGGCTACTAAGGGAGTCCTGGATAAGGGGGTATCCGGACAGCAGGACTGTGTACAACGTCCGGACTATTGAAGCGTGAAGGTACGAGACTCAAGACTCCGGCCCGTGTCCGGATGGGACTTTCCTTGGCATGGAAGGCAAGCTTGGCGATCCAGATATTATATTTCCTTCCTTGTAACCGACTCCATGTAAACCCTAGCCCTCTCCGTGTCTATATAAACCAGAGAGGTTGGTCCTTAGAAGGCCGATCACAATTACATTCATACCATCATAGGCTAGCTCCTAGGGTTTTAGCCTCTATGATCTCGTGGTAGATCTACTCTTGTACTACCCATATCATCAATATTAATCAAGCAGGAAGTAGGGTTTTACCTCCATCGAGAGGGCCCGAACCTTAGTAAACACCTGTGTCCCTTACTTCTTGTTACCATCAGCCTTGACGCACAGATCGGGACCCCCTACTCGAGATCCACCGGTTTTGACACCGACACCCATGCACACATTAGCCTGCTACTTTTGGGCATTAATTATGCCATGAAGATCCGGTTCCTCATGGTGAATGTGTAAATCTGTATATGTACAGTCTTTCACGGATGGAGGGAGTAGGTTGAGCACTTGAGCGTGAGCGTGTGTGTTGCATCGTGTGATGTGTGCCGCATGAATGCGTGAGTGTCATGTGCGTGCATGTGTACGTGTGAGTGTTGCATGTTGCATGCATGCATGCATGAGGCTTTTATTCCCTCCCATTGACATGTTCATATTTCAAACTTCATTAAAACGTTGCATGCAAGAATTATGAGAGAACTATTCAACTAGTCTTCATAGTGAAGTGGCAATACAAGCTGCAGCAGATGGGACACTTAATTAATAAGCTAAATCAGGCTTACCCAGTACTGCCATCATGTTTGCCAGTGGAGCATGCTTCCGCAAATACGCCTACACACCTCTCTCTTCCATTAACTGACATATGGGACCTCTTGAGGTAGACCCACATGTCATCGTCTTAACTATTTACACTCCGAAGGACGGTATATCCTGGTAGTAGTACTAGTAGAATTGGGATTTAATGCACTTTCTTCCCCGTCTTTCCCTCTTCTTCCTCCTCTCTTCTTCTTTCTCCTCCCTTCCCCATCATTGGCCACACACCATTTTCCCCCGCTCACTGCTCGCCCGCCCGTGCCATCTTCCTTTGTAGCTCGCGCGTACCATATCCCCCTGCTCACTGCTCGTCCACACACACCATCTTCTTTGCTCGCCTGCCCGAATCCACTTCCCCGCTCGCTCGCAGGCACCGAAAACCACGATCACTCACCTAAAAAACCCTATGGCAGAACCGACTAACGCGAAGAGCCGCGATTGGGATTCTCGCCCTGATGTTCTCTTGGAGCAGATTTGTAATCATATGGACCTGCTCAGCATCGTCGGTCTGGCTGATTGCTTGGTGTGTTTGTACTGTCTACTCGTCTGCAACCAGCCAGCCTTTTTCAAGACACCCTACTTGCTAATACCAGATCCTCGCAGGTGCCCAGACATCGACCTGACGAGACTACGGAGGTTTCCGTGGTGCCCCTTGTCGGTGTCAAAACCGGCGGATCTTGGGTAGGGGGTCCCGATCTGTGCGTCAAGGCTGATGGTAACAAGAAGTAAGGGACACAGGTGTTTACCCAGGTTCGGGCCCTCTCGATGGAGGTAAAACCCTACTTCCTACTTGATTAATATTGATGATATGGGTGATGCAAGAGTAGATCTACCACGAGATCGTAGAGGCTAAACATTAAGAGCTAGCCTATGATGGTACGAATGTAATTGTGATCGGCCTTCTAAGGACCAACCTCTCCGATTTATATAGAGACCGGAGAGGGCTAGGGTTTACATGGAGTCGGTTACAACGAAGGAAATATAATATCCGGATCTCCAAGCTTGCCTTCCATGCCAAGGAAAGTCCCATCCGGACACAGGCTGAAGTCTTGAGTCTTGTATCTTCACGCTTCAATAGTCCGGACATTGTACACCGTCCGGCTGTCCGGATACCCCCTAATCCAGGACTCCCTCAATAGCCCCTGAACCAGGCTTCAATGACGATGAGTCCGGCGCGCAGTATTGTTTGCGGCATTGCAAGGCGGGTTCCTCCTCCGAATACTCCAAAGTGATCATCGAACACGTAGACCGTGTCCGGATCCGCAAGATGATCTTCGTATGGTATAGATCTGATCTGCTGGCAATCTTCGTGCGTCGTGCCCTTGTATCGTGGCTCGGTCCAATGTGAACCGATGTTTCCTACACCACAACGACTCGCGTTACGAGGCTGTTTTATTGGCACGTCCCGTCGAGGCGGAGATCGTGTCCCTCTTTTTACAGGATTTTCCATCAATATCAGCGTGCGTGACCCCACGACGGCCGTTGGTATTACCCCGTGTGTTTTTAGATAAGCCTCAAACGGTCTCACCGGGGACTCTTGATATTCACCCTCTTTATAAAGGGGTCGAGACTTACGCCTCTTGCTCCACCTTCATCGCGCGTTCCCGCACGTCGAGTTCTAGCACCCAAAACCTAAGCTCCACCCCTCCGGAATCCGCCAGTATGTCCGGATCTGATCCTCAAGGCCGGTGGGTCGCCTCCTCGATCGAGGAGAAGGACATTGTGTAGCTTAGGGAGGTCGGATACCTAACCGCAGATATCTAGCACAGGCTTCTCGCTCCGGGGCAAGTCATCCCCATGCCAGAGCCCAATGAGTGTGTTCTTTTTGTCCCACACTTACTCCGTGGTTTGGGTTTCACCCTCCACCATTTCATGAGGGGGATCATGTTCTATTATGGGCTGGATTTTCATGATCTGGCTCCAGATGCCATCCTCCATATCTCGTCGTTCATTATCGTGTGCGAGGCTTTTCTCCATGTCACGCCACACTTCGGCTTATGGCTCAAGACCTTCAATGTGAAGCCGAAGATGATCGAGGGGCGACACATGGAGTGTGGAGGTGCCGTAATAAGCAGAAATGCCGATGCCCCATGGCTGGAGGGTTCTTTCCCGGAAGTATCTGACGTATGGCAGCGGAGGTGGTTTTATGCCAAGGCCCCAAGGGGCGCAAACTGGGTAGCTGCCCCTAAGTTCCGCTCTGGCCCCCCGTCGCAGTTGGCGTCCTAGGCAAACGTAGGATGTACTTGGGGCCCTGTAGGCGACGTACCAATACTGCAGAACCGCATCCGGGAGCTTCTCGAGAGGAATATCAACCTTTTCAGCGTAATGCAAGTGATGTTAATCCGGTGGATGTTGCCGTGACAGCGCTGGCCTCTTCGGATGTGGGAATTCAATCCGGAGGGTCCGCGGACTGTGAAGCACTTCTTCGGCTTAAAGCTCGAAGATATGTGCAAATTATTCTTCGGACGGAAGGTAACATGTCCGGATACCATCGAGGATGCGGGTCTAAGCTGCAACCGCCTAGATACCTAAGTAAGTGGCCCTGATACTAGACACCCTGTTTTGTATTTGTCATATTTGTTTATTCTGAACATCATCCGCGTCTAGGAGTGGCTCAGCAAGGCAGAGAAAATCAGGTGTCCGGCACCACTTCCCGAACGCTCGCCCGCCCCTACCATGGCCAAGATGCTCGACCGGGTACTCAGCCGAATGCCCACGGGGAAGGATGAGAAATCCGACCCCCACATACTACGCATCCGAACCGGGGATAGTCGGGGAGGAGAGGTCGAGGCCACCTCCCCACGCGGGAAGAAGAGGGCCACCTCCCAAGATTTGGAGGCAGAGATGCCGAAATTAGGGAAAAAGAGATCCCCAGAGGTCCTTGCCCCGACAGGCACCCTCACCGTGTCATGCCCTCGAATGGGCCAACCCTCCAATGAGTCATAAGTCAATTATTAACTTAAAGGTACTATATTTCTCCTGGATCAATGACCAAGACTCAACTTTTTGCAGTCCGGCTGGCAGCTCTTCTCAACAGGGATCGTCTTCGCGTGACCTTCCTCCGAAGATGATGGAGAGCGAAACCCCACCCGCCTCTCTGGTTCTTGACGCGGGCGACACCAAGGTGTCATCACGGAGGAGCCCGGATCCGCCAGGGCCGGAAGCCAACGCGTCAGCCGCCTTAAGTCCGGACGTACTGACGGGCTTACTAGAGCGAGCTGCACTCTCGGAGGAGGACCGCTCATTAATGAGCGCGGTGCTCAAGAAGATTTCATCCGCTACAAGTGGTTTGAATGAAGCATTCACAAGCCTGCTTAGAGGCTTTGAGGTATGTAATGGAGAACTCACTATTTCTTTGGTTGTAAGGCACGCGCTAGGTGTGCTCCATATAGATAGCAGCCCCTGAGACTCTGGTTGCCCGCCCTAGGTGGCAAACGGGGGATCATAAACCAATGATAGTGCTGTAAACGTGTGCAGGTACCTATGGGTTCGGCCGCCGGCACATCCGTTGAAGTTGCCGAACTATCGAGGGAAATTGGGTCGATGGATGCCGATATTACTCTGATGAATGAGCGGCTGGATACCTCACAAGGTATGTGCCCTGTCTCCCATTGCATAGGAAAACATTAAGGTGGTATGTATTAATATATTTTGTTTGGACTGCAGATGATGCTGCTGCCGTGGAGGCCTTGAGGGCTGAACTTGCTCTAACCAAGGAACAAGCTCGGGTGAGAAATACAGCTGCCCTAAGGGCGGCCGAGGAATTGAGAGCCGAATAGGCTGCTCATCGCCGAAGCGAGGAAAAGATAGCCGAAATGGCTATCGAGTTAAAACATGCCGCTGACCGGTATGAGCTCCTGAAGAAGGAGCATGAAGATAAATGGGCTGACCTGAGCAAGGCGCTGAATGCCACCAAGGAAATACGAACCGAGCTCAGGGGTGCGCGGGAGGAGCTTTGACAGGCCGGTGAAATTGCGGATGGGGCTCCTATTTACTGCGGACAAAAATTTTCGATCTGAAGTACGCTCCCCTGGATGGACGCTGGAGTCCGGTGGACGCATATGCGAATTTGTCAAAGAGTACGGCTGATGCTGCCGACTTCTTCAAAGGTCAAGGTGACATGGAAGTGGAGAAGCTTTTTTGGTCGCAATTCCATGCTCCCCCTCACCCGCTGCCGCTGAGTGACAAGATGGATGCTGTAGCAGAGCTTCACAGGCTGTCCGGGCTTGCAATGCGGTCTGTAATAGACCATCTTTGGCCGAAGGAGCCCAAGACGGACAGCTACTTTGGTTTAGTGCAGCAGTTCCTTGGGGCCGTACCCCGGATCGATGCCATGAGGAGGTCGGCATGCATAGAGGGTGCGCGGATGGCCCTTGCATGCGTTAAAGCATATTGGACGGATATGGATGCCACTATGATAGTGTCTCAGGATCCGGTAGGTGGTCAACATCCGGCCGGGCACTACTTGGTGCAGGTCACGGAGGGAGCCCTCCTGATAGAGGCGTAGTGCCCAAAGGATCTCCTCTTCGAGTGATGATTCAAATTATTGTAAAAGTATTTTGATTAGAAGGTTATATGTATAATTTGTGTCTGAAAATATGAATGTGTCCCCTTTGCTGCCGTTTATATATATATATATATATGTGTGTGTGTGTGTGTGTGTGTGTGTGTGTGTGTGTGTGTGTGTGTGTGTGTGTGTGTGTGTAATCTGAAAGATAGCAGTCGTTGGCTTCGGCCCCAATGCATACAATGCGGGGGTGTTTGCAAAAAATATGTGCCTGATCACTCTTTATCCAACGTCTTGGTCCGGCAAGGAGGCGATCGCACGTCGAACTAGGCAACCGGACTATATAGCTGTAACACTTTCGCATAGCCGCGGGATTCCAATATTGGGTCTACTATGTAGCCCCTGATATCATCGCGTGCATCCGAATACGGGTGCGTATGTACCTGGCCGGGAAATGGCCCTTCGTTAAGGTGGAGGAATCCTAGAGATTCCGGTGAGTCGTCGATTGGTTGATCAGTCTCTTGCTGTATCATGAGGGTCAGTTTTCGGCTTTCTCTACTGAGGTGCTCATCCGGAATAACCAGGGCATAATCTCAGTAGTTCTCCTTTGGCCACCTTAGCCGATTATAACGGAACGTAAGGCGGAAAACCTAGGAGCCGGGCAATCCCAACATTTGACCAAAGACATGATTCGGAGCTGATGCAAATAAGGCCAAACTCGTGACGCCGAACACTCCCGAAGGTATTCGGACTTTCTAACGATGATGGGCTCAAGAATGCCCATTCATTATAAATCCTGTATGTCCAGGTGCGTGCATTGATCTGTCGTGGCATAATGCCAAAAAATGGTAGTATCCTCTGTGGGTATGGAACCCGTGGGATGATGAAACAACAAGAGGCAATAGAAAAGGTTTACACACGGGCTTAAGCTAAAAAGAAACCTGTTGGACAGGCCCCTACTGCACGTCTGCGCCTTTGTCTCCGTTGCGCCGCATCCTGGAAGGGTATCGCACGAACATTGTCTGCCGAAAAAGGGGATCTCATAGAAGAGTGCAACGTAAGTGTGCGATTGATAGTAAAAAATGTAAAATGCTGGCGTGCCAATAAGGTTGAGCCGAGAGTGTGGGGCTTTATTATTAGCCCCTGGTGTCCGCTATAGGATCACATATACAATTTCCCTAGTTTAATGTGGGCTGCCGGACTCGTCTAACCGTGTCCGTGGTCTTTAATGACATGGTATAATTTTGTTTAGAGGCCGCTTATAGTCCAGCAGCTTGGGCCGTCGTGTACTCCTCTGCGCGCGAAAAGTGCTCTGTCGTTCCGCTAACGGAGATGACGCCACGTGGACCGGGCATCTTGAGTGTAAGGTAGCCATAGTGCGGCAATGCGTTGAAGGGGGCGAGGGCTGTTCTTCCAAGCAATGCTTGATAGCTGCTTTGGAAGGGTGCGATGATGAAGACTAGTTCTTCGCTTCTGGAGTTGCCTGGAGAACCGAATGTTACCTCCAGTGTAACGGAGCCCCTGCTGTAGCCTTCAACGCCTGGTATCACCCCTTCAAAGGTGGTATGAGTTTTGCTAATTCTGGATGAGTCTATCCCCATCCTGCGGACAGTGTCCTCATATATTAAATTGAGACTGCTACCACCGTCCATGAGGACATGAGTGAGATGGTATCCGTCGATTAATAGGTCAAGTACCAAGGCATTTGATCCTTCGCGCCGAATGCTTGTTCGGCCGTCTAGGTGATCGAAGGTGATCGAACAAGACATCCAATAGTTTGGTGTGGGTACGATGGGCTCTATATCGCGTGCGTCTTTATGGGTGCATGCGTGCCTTCCCAAGGATGTACGAGTCGCGTGGATCATGTTCACTGTTTTAACCTCTGGTGGGAATGTTTTCTGTCCCCCAGTGTTCAGTTGGCGAGGTTCATCCTCGTCTTCACTTGGTGCTTCCCTTCCCTTGTGTTTGGCGTTTAGTTTGCCGGCCTGCTTGAAGACCCAGCACTCTCTGTGCGTGTGGTTTGCAGGTTTGGCAGGGGTGCCATGAATTTGGCATAGTCTATCCAGAACTCTGTTCAGACTGGACGGTCCCTCTTTAATGCCTTTAGGTTGCTTATTTTGCTGGTTAGGTCGAGAGCCTTGGAATCCGGCATTAACCATTATGTTGTCCAGGCTCTCTTCCTTGTTTTGGCGTTTATTTTTATTACGCCGTGGCTTCCCATTGCCATTCCTTAGTTCGGATGTGTTGGGGTTGGTGGTGCCTTTACGGGCGAGCCAGCTATCTTCTCCCGCACAAAAGCGGGTCATAAGGCTTGTTAGGGCTGCCATTGTCCTTGGCTTTTCTTGGCCGAGGTGTCGGGCAAGACACTCGTCCCGGATGCTGTGCTTGAATGCCGCTAAGGCTTCGGCATCCGGACTGCCAACGATTTGATTTTTCTTAGTGAGGAATCTGTTCCATAGCTTGCGGGCCGACTCTCCGGGTTGTTGGATTATGTGACTTAAATCGTCAGCATCTGGAGGCCGGACGTAAGTCCCATGGAAATTGGCCTGAAAGCATCCTCTAGTTCTTCCAGCTCCCGATTGAATTTTCGGGGAGGCTTTTAAACCAGTGTCGGGCCGGTTCCTTTAGTTTGAGGGGAAGGTATTTGATGGCATGGAGGTCATCTTCACGAGCCATGTGTATGTGGAGGATAAACTCCTCAATCCAGACCCTTGGGTCTGTCGTTCCGTCGTATGCCTCAATGTTTACAGTTTTAAAGCCCTGTGGGAATTCATGGTCCAGTAGTTCATCAGTAAAACACAGGGGGTGAGCAGCCCCTCTGTATCTAGACGCGCTGTGGCATGCTGACGGTTGTTGTTGTGTTTGGTGTTTGTTCCGAACTGGTGTTTGGTTGTCATAATTGTTTTGTCGACCATAGTCCTTCGCCGGGGTGTCTCTTTTAGATCCGTAGATGGACCTAGCTGCGCCAGCTTTCTTCTCCAGGTGCTCACGTAAATCGTGGGCGTCTTTGGCAGTTGATTTGTTGTGATTATGAGGTGGTACTCATGGTCTCTTAGTCGTGTTGTTCTTCGGTGGGACGGCTTTGTTGTCGAATACCTGAAGTAGCTTGCGTTTTGGGTTGCTCTTCGTATGGCGATCGTCGCCATATCTTTCTTCAGTGTCTAGCACTTTGTTCCGTCTGCGATTGAGCGTTTCTTGTGCGGCTTTAAGCCGTTGCTTCTGCTTCTTCAGACTTCTCACTATGGCCATAAGCTTCCTATGGAGGTTCTCTCGTTCCACGCGTTCTTCTGGGGCGATGAATGCATCGTCGTCCGGACTGTCTTCTTGTCCTGGGCCGGATTGGTGAACTCGTCCCTCTGGATCGTTCTCTTCGGGCGTATGACCCGGACTGTGTTCGGCATAACCTGGTTCGTCCTGCTCCATTGCTGGTTCTGTTTGGTCGTTATTGCCATCGGGGTTGACCGGAGTATCCATTCTTCTGGCGCTCTTGCTGATATTGTTACAGTTGCCAGATTTGGAACGGCGTCTATGCCGTTGCTTTGGCTTTTGCCCAGGGGTGTTATCTTCCGGATCGTTGCCGTCGCCTTCCTTGGGCGTATCCACCATGTATATGTCGTGTGGCAGGGTGTGAATCCGGCACCTCATAGATTATGGGTCTTCTCCTGCATCGTCGTCCATACCGTCGATGCCTTCGGAGTCGGAGTCCAGCACATCGGTTAAATCATCAACCGTGGCTATGATGTGGGTGGTGGGTGGGCAACGATTATCTTCGTCGCCTGCTTCCCACTCGAGCCGGACATAATTCGGCCCAAGATTCTCTGTCAAAGAGAGAGTTTTGAATGAGTTTAGTATGTCGCCGAAGGGCGAGTGCTGAAAGATGTCCGCCGCGGTGAACTCCATCACCGGAGCCCAACCGAGATCGGCGGGCCCGGGGGCGCACGGACTGGAGCCTACAACCAGACACAAGTCCAGGGGTTGGGGGTCACTGGTTTCCTCAAAAGTGAAGCCTGTGTTCGGCTCCATCACCGGTGAGGGTACGGCCTGTGGGGCGGGGTCCAACCCTCCATCTTTAGGCAACGCAACTTGTCCCGGATTTAGGTCCGGGGCTTCTGCTGAGATGATATCCCAAGCAACGTCTGACAGCAGGTCTAAGCCGTGCTCATCGTGACTGTTCGGCGCTTCTGGCAGTGGCCCGAATTCGCCGAAGATCAAGTCTCCTCGGGTATCCACCGTGTGGTTCAGGTTTCCGAACCCGATCTGAGGGCTAGGGGCATAGCTATCGATCTGCTCCAGGTGGCCAAGCGAATTAGCCCACCGCATGAAGCCGCTGAACACGAAGATCTTTCCGGGGAGGAAAGTCTCACCTTGGACAGCGTCGTTAATGACGATTGAAGGTGCCATCGAGCCTGACGGCGACGTCACAGAGGAACTCTCAAAGAAAGCACCAATGTTGGTGTCAAAACCGGCGGATCTCGGGTAGGGGGTCCCGATCTGTGCGTCAAGGCTGATGGTAACAAGAAGTAAGGGACACAGGTGTTTACCCAGGTTCGGGCCCTCTCGATGCAGGTAAAACCCTACTGCCTGCTTGATTAATATTGATGATATGGGTAATAAAAGAGTAGATCTACCATGAGATCGTAGAGGCTAAACCCTAAGAGCTAGCCTATGATGGTATGAATGTAATTGTGATCGGCCTTCTAAGGACCAACCTCTCCGGTTTATATAGACACCGGAGAGGGCTAGGGTTTACATGGAGTCGGGTACAAGGAAGTAAATATAATATCCGGATCACCAAGCTTGCCTTCCACGCCAAGGAAAGTCCCATCTGGACACAGGCCGAAGTCTTGAGTCTTGTATCTTCACGCTTCAATAGTCTGGACGTTGTACATAGTCCGGCTGTCCGGATAGCCCCTAATCCAGGACTCCCTCACCCCTCGGCATGCTACCACTACCCGTCCACCTGTTCCTTCATGCACGACCACTACTGGGCGGGCATGAAGGCCAACTGGATTGTCCTGATCCACCAATCTGGTAGTCCATGGCATCTTGTGGATATCTACACCCAGTGGGAGATCACCATTCCATCATTGGGTACCGCCGCCATCGAGCCTCGCGGCCCACCGGACACTCCTCTCTACTACACACGAGACACTTTGAGATTTTGGTGTGACCTCCGTTTGCTGAAGGTTGTAATTTACGAAGTGCCCACACCATCAGAAGACTACATGGATTACAAGATCATTGCCTTGTTCGACATTGGATTAGTCTATCTGGAATCCGGTCGCCATACATGGTAATGGCTCATCGTCAATCCTATTGAGCCTCCATTTCTGTCTGATGCTATAGTGCATGATGGCATCGTGTACGCGGTGGACACACAGATTGGCTGCGTATACTGGTGGAATCTATCCTCGTGTAATTGTTCTATCTCATCTCATCTTTACCTTGTGAATACGACTGCCTGTTGATTGTTACAAAATTAGAATAGATAGTATGTCTATAACCACATAATTGTTATATGTTCCTCTCATTTCCTAGATTTTTATGACCACACATGTTATTGTTAGATTTGATATGAGAACTATTGGCATCTAATGATTGTTAGAATAGATATTATGAGTATAACATCATGATTGCTATATGTTACTCTCATTTCTAAGATTTTTATAACCACGCATGTTATTGTTTAGAGTTGATATGAGAATAGTAGTAAGTGCTATGGTAGAATATGAGTAGGCCCTGTCATAGCTGTTTTCCTCTCATTGTTACATGATGTTTGAACCATGACATATTGCTAGAATATTAAAACCATTGTCTTATTTTTTTAACTTGGGGTATGATTATGACCACCACATTGCAATTCTCTATCTAGGATATGTGTCATTGTTATAATAATCTTAATTCCACACATACTCTGAACATGATTGTATATTTTTGTCCTTTTGGTATCCAATTTAATTCGTTGCAGCAGACGCAAATGCGATGGCCTTCATGATTCCAGGAACTGGAATCATACCTTTCAATGGGTGGTGGTTTGTCGCTTTTTCAACTGATGGCGGTCATTGGATGCTCATTCGCACGTATCAAACTGACCAAACCATTTCATCAAACCACATGCAGTACATGCCTGGGGCGTTCATGACTGTGATGGCTATGGTTGCTTCGTGTTCGAGAAAGATCCCAGCTCCGTTGGGATAGGTGGATTCAACTAGAGGTAGGTTTACAGCCTCGGAAACCACTCCATGTTCCTCGGGCTCAATTATCCAATCATCCAACCAATCATCGATCATATCACCGGCGATGATTTCCGTGCTATGCAACTTCCATTCTCTAGCTGGGACTGTGTTTACACATTCGTACCATGTGTTTCATTAATCACCATATCTAGAGATTCGTCGACACAGCTTGTTGCCAGGTAATCTTTAGTGTGTGAAAGGAATCAAGCTTCCATGCGATGAGTGGCTTTTGCAAACCCGACATGCAGCAATGTGGTTCATGCCAACAGCAAATATACACAACTTGATTTGTACTGACATCTAGACTGAGCCATGTATCCTGCTGCTGTAGCATGACCCTCTTTTGTTGGATATTATATACTGTTGTTAGTTTGTTGGATAGATACGTTTCTTGGATCAAGTGCATCCTAACTCACCCGCGTAGGATGTACTAATAATGATGATGGAGATTGTCGGTGTAGAAACCGGCGGATCTCGGGTAGGGGGTCCCAAACTGTGCGTCTAGGCGGATGGTAACAGGAGACAAGGGACATGATGTTTTTACCCAGGTTCGGGCCCTCTCGACGGAGGTAAAACCCTACTCCTGCTTGATTGATATTGATGATATGGGTAGTACAAGAGTGGATCTACCACGAGATCAAGGAGGCTAAACCCTAGAAGCTAGTCTATGGTATGATTGTTGTTTGTCCTATGGACTAAAACCCTCCGGTTTATATAGACACTGGAGAGGGCTAGGGTTACACAGAGTCGGTTACAATGGTAGGAGATCTATATGTCCGTATCACCAAGCTTGCCTTCCACGCCAAGGAAAGTCCCATCCGGACATGGGACGAAGTCTTCAATCTTGTATCTTCATAGTCTTGGTGTCCGGCCAATGATGATAGTTCGGCTATCCGGACACCCCCTAGTCCAGGACTCCCTTAGTAGCCCCCGAACCAGGCTCCAATGACGATTAGTCCGGCGTATATATTGTCTTCGGCTTTGAAAGGCGGGTTCTCCTCCAAACTCCATGTGCTTGCCGAATAGTGTCCGACTTCCTTATAAATGTTGCGCTCCTTGGCTTCCACGTCCAATAATGGCCCTCTTCCACGTGTCGTATGAATGCGAAAAGCCAGGGTATCTTTACGTTTTACCCCCTAGCTGCGCGAATAAGCTGCCTATAAGAGGAGCAAGGATCTAGATCCGAATCACACCATCCTCCTTCCGCAAGTACTCATCGGAGCGCCTCTGACAAAAATCCATTCCATCATGGATAGTCGACGCGGCTCCTCCTCTCGCGCTCCCAGCCCTCAGCCAGGAGATTGGAGGAGATGTTCAGTCCGACACAGCGAGCTAGTGACGCTCCAAGCAGAGGGATACCTTCCCCCCGCCTTCATGGTTCCGGTTCGAGCCGGACTGGCCACCTACAAGGGTGGAAAGCAGGCAGAGAGCGTCCCCAATCCCTCCAAAGGAGAGCGGGTATGCTTCGTCCCTTATTTAATAAGGGGGCTCAGATTTCCCATACATCCGTTTCTCCGGGGGCTCCTGGAGTTCTACGTACTCCAGCTTCACCACCTTACACATGCCTCCGTCTTACACATCACGGGCTTTGTAGCCCTTTGCGAGTTGCTCTTGGGCATCGAGGCCCATTTCGCGCTGTGGAAGAGATTGTTCTGCCTCATACCCCATTCTCACGAGGGGTCGATATATCAAGTGGGCGGAGCCGAAATATGGCGCATCGCCGGGACCGGAAACCTATCTGGAACCCCGAAGAAGGCGTCCGAAGACTGGCCTTCGAAATGGTTTTATATGGAAGAAACCCCACTGCCGGACCGAGTTCGGATCGGCCTCCCGGAGTTCAGCAACCCTCCTCTGAAGAAACGCCTGAGTTGGCGCCCGCGGAGCCCTCAACGGGAGAATGATAGGGGCGTCCAATATCTGATGGGCCGGATAAGGTTAGTGGCCCATTCCGGATTGACCATGATTGGAGTCATGGCCACGAGCATCATGCGAGGGGTGCAGCCGCTCCAATATAGGGGCCACCCTATGTGGGATTTCAACAGGGAGGATGACGCCACCCGTCATGGCCGCAAGGGGCCAGGATCGGTTGCCGATCTGGTGAAGATATTGTCCGGATTGTACAAGGGGGAGAAAGAGGACTTCCTTCACGCGAGTCCATTTAATGGATTCTCCATGAATAACCCTCGGAGCTGGGTAAGCGGACGTTTATCTACCCGATCCATATTTCCAAAGTTAAGTGTCTGACTTTCTGATTTCGACACAGGAACTGCGCCGGGACGTGGAGGGCATACACAGCCTGACTGCACAACCCGAGGATCTGGGACGATCCCTTGATCCGGCCTCCGAAGAGGATCCAGACATAGAGGTGGAGCTGATCGATGGGGTGTTCCACCAACTTAGCATGGACAATGCTTTAGTCACCATTACGGCCGACTACCCCGTCTATCTCCGGCTTCCCAGGTAACTGTGACCGGAGTCCTGACATCATTACTTCATCCATGCTTATTTCTGACCACCATATACAAACGGTGTCTCGCAGGAGGCGCCTTTAAGGCGGGAAGCTGAACCCGCGGCAGCTGACCAACAAGGGCCAGTGCGGCCCAGCAGGCGGAAGAGGAGTGCGGCGCGAATCGAAACATCGCCGCAATGGTATGGCGCACCACCGTCTTTAAGGGAAAGATTCCTGGGAGGTATATTAACGCTCATGATTTTCCCTGGAGAAAGAGCGCTCGCCAGACTGTGCCCGGAGAGGTTGCCAATCAAGCCTCTACCAGCCAGGCTCCAACGACTGGTCCGGAGGGGGAGGCGAACACAAGGCGTGAGCGGGATGCTCCTCCAACGGAGGATGCCGACAGGTTGTCCGCCACCAGGTCTGAGGTGGAGAGCGCCATGAAGCACAGGCGCCGCCGAACAGTTCTTCGTGACACGTGTTTCTCCCCAGAGGCGTTGAATGCCTTTAATGCGAGAGACGCGCACCTGTGTGCTGCTCGAGATGGTTTAACCAGGGCCACGGAGCAGTATGTGAAAGACATACGAGTGAGGAATTTTAATAGTTATATATGCCAATAGCCCCCGAGACTTAAAATAGTTAAAATAACTGATTTCAGGATCATTTGTTATGCAGGATCTTACGGAGAAAAATACCCACCTGTCCCAAGAGCTTCAAGGGTGCAAGGCCCAACTTGAGGCCACACTAGCCGCCGCAGGGGGAGCCACAGAGACCCCCTCTGGTAATACATATTTCAAAAAGATAAGTAGTTTATGAAGTGCGGCATGTGCGTAAGTCTGACAATGATATTGCAGAGGGTGCCAGACTAGATCCGGACAAGCAACATCTGCTGCGCCAGCTGAAGGCCGGCGAGAAGGTGCTTATGAGGGTGCAGCAGGAGAGGAACAAACTCCAAGATGCCAACACCCAGCTGGGCGAAGAACTAAAAGATGTTCGGGTCCAGCTGTCTGACTCCGTAAAGGAGAATCGGCGGCTTCGTCGCGGCATTTACAGTAAGTGCTTGAGCAATCTCTTTTGAAAAGAAGAGTTCGGCAAGGTAGTTGATTGACAGAAATGTGTGTGTAGGTGTGGTCACAGGTCGTCCGGCGGAGGAAATGCCTGGTTCCACAGGTGATCTTCTTCCCGAGCTGCTGCAACTGCACGAACGTGTTCGGCAGGCGATGAGCGGCGTCGTTCAGGCCTTATGGCCATCCGTCTCCCTACCCGAGGGAATTGGAGGGCTTGCTGAGAAGCTTCAGGGAGTACGGCAGCGCTTCCATCAGTGGAAGATATCGGCCTGCCGTCAAGGCGCCAGGGAGGCCTGGGCCATGGTGAAGACGCGGTACACGAAGGATGATCCAAACCACTTGGCCGAGGTCGGACCTGTGGGGCCCGATGGGAAGGAGATCCCTGTGAGCCTGATGTACGGCCAAGTAGAGTTGGCCGCGAAATATTCCCAATGGGACTGTAAACTAGACAGCCTGTTAGCTGGGATTGAAGAGGAGTACAATCAGTCAATTTGATGATGTAATTTAAAATGACATGTAAAATGCCTTCTAGCCGGATTGTAGATCGTTTGTCTTTGCGGACCTTTTCTCTTGAACCTCGGGACCCAACAGTCCGGAGTGTCTCTGAATACCCTCACGGTTATATAAAAACTGGGGCATGCATGGAGACCAGGCGTAGGGGTCATTAGTGCTTTATCAGACAAGTGCCCAACTAGTTATGTTATATTACATGGTTAGTAAGAAACATCTTCCAGGGAGAATAGTTCCGTTAGGGGTTCCTTTCCCTGGGAGGCATGCCCTAAAGTGCATGTCCGGACTGCGAAAAGAGCAGAAAAGCATCTGGGGGCAGATAAATAAATAAGTAAGAAATTATCTTTCAAGTCACCGAACAAATATTCCCTTAAGAACGCTAGCTTTCGGCTTCACCCAGTCTGAGGTACACATCCGGCTCACCCGGCAGTAACAATCGCAGAGGTGCTCCCTTTACCTCCTAGCCGAACAATCGGGAACGTAGGGTAAGCACAAGAGCCAGGCAACCCAGCTTGGCCAAAACTTAAGTCATATCGATGCATATAATGGTGAATAAAAAGGTACTTGCGGAAGTTTGACACATGTGTTGGGCATGAAGCCCGTATAAATAAGCTTCTGTTAAAGAAGCCCCCAGGTATAATGACTGCGAGTAGCACGTCAAGTGTGTGCGAACAATGCGCAGATCAGCCCTCAAAGGCTTTACAAAAAAAAGGGAGGAAAAAAGAGAGAAACAGAAGACAGCTAAAGTATAAAATGTGGACGGAGGAAGGAGACGAACTCTGAGTCCGGCGCTAAGCGTAGAATCTTCGGAGATGGGCTGCATTCCATGGGTTCGGCTCGAGTCGGTTGTCCGATGCATTTCGTAGATGGTATGCTCCCCCGGTCAGGACTTGGTCAATGATGAAGGGACCTTCTCATTTGGGCTTGAGTTTGTCCTTTTTCTTGTTTGGCAGGCGTAGAACTAGTTTGCCAATATTGTAAGTTTTGGCCCGTACTTCTCTGCTTTGATATCTTCAAGCCTGCAGCTGATAGAATGCGGAACGAGCTTTTGCCACGTCGCGCTCCTCTTCTACGGCGCCCAAACTATCCTGCCGATCCAACTCGGCATCTCTTTCCTCGTACATGTGCACGCGAGGTGAGTCATGAATTATATAGCAGGGCAAAACTGCCTCTGCGCCGTATACCATAAAAATGGTGTGAATCCAGTAGTGCGGTTTGGCGTGGTCCGCAGCCCCCAGAGTACAGAGTCGAGCTCCTCCACCCAGTGCGTGTTAGATTCCGTGAGGAACCGCACTAACCTGGGTTTGATGCCGCTCATGATTAGACCATTTGCTCGTTCGACTTGACTGTTAGTTTGAGGGTGATAGACTGAAGCGTAGTCGAGCTTGATGCCCATATTTTTGCACCAGAGTTTAACCTCGTCGGCCGTGAAGTTCATGCCATTATCGGTGATGATGCTGTGGGGGACGCCATAACGGTGTACTACCCCAGATATGAAGTCTATCACAGGTCCGGATTCGGCCGTTTTAACTGGCTTGGCCTCTATCCATTTGGTGAATTTGTCCACCATGACCAATAGGTATTTTTGCTTGTGGGTTCCCCCTTTAAGGGGTCCAACCATGTCAAGCCCCCAGACCGCGAACGGCCAGGTGATGGGTATAGTTTTGAGGGCGGTGGGTGGCATGTGGCTTTGATTAGCAAAGAGCTACAACCGACGCATCGTTGGACTAAGTCCTGAGCATCTCCCCGGGCCGTCGGCCAATAAAATCATGTACGGAAGGCCTTGCCTACAAGGGCCTGGGCTGCGGCGTGGTGCCCGCCGAGTCCGACGTGAATTTCAGCCAGAAGATTTCGCCCTTCTTCTTCGGAGATGCACCTTTGAAGGACTCCGGTAGTGCTTTTCTTATAAAGCTCTCCCTCATGGACCTTATAGGCTTTAGATCGATGCACTATGCAGCGGGCCTCGTTTTGATCTTCGGGAAGTTCCTGCCTAATTAAGTAGGCTAGGAATGGTTCCGTCCACGGGGCAATGACTGCCATTATTTCGTGGGCTGAAGGTGTTATTTCATTGGCTGAGCCACCGATTGTGTCAGAATGGTCCGCGTTGGGTGGTGCGGTTGGTTCCGGTTTGTTGTTTCCGGACTCCTCTTCCCATAGTACGGATGGCTTAAAAAGCTGCTCCAGGAAGATGTTTGGAGGGACGGCGTCGCACTTTGCACCGATACGTGCCAACACGTCGGCCGCCTGGTTATTATCCCGGGCTACATGGTGGAATTCGAGTCCTTCGAACCGAGCTGACATTTTTAAGACGGCGTTACGGTAGGCTGCCATTTTCGGATCCTTGGCATCAAATTCTCCATTTACTTGGGATATTGCGAGGTTTGAATCCCTGCGGACCTCTAGGCGTTGAATGCCCATGGAGATTGCCATCCGGAGACCATGTAAAAGGGCCTCGTATTCTGCTGCATTGTTAGAGTCCGTGTACATTATCTGGAGTATGTATTGGACTGTGTCTCCGGTTGGGGACGTCAAGACGACGCCAGCCCCCAAGACGGCCAACATTTTAGAGCCGTCGAAATGCATGATTCAATTGGAGTATGCGCCGTACTCTTTAGGGAGTTCGGCTTCGGTCCAAAACTTGCGACTTTATAGCTCGTCGTGGTTTGTAGGTTATGTCGAATGGTAAGAGCTCAATGGCCCATTTTGCAATCCTGCCCATCGCGTCGCGGTTGTTTATAATGTCGTTGAGAGGTACTTCGGAGGCCACTGTTATCGAACACTCTTGAAAGTAGTGTCGCAGCTTCTGGGATGCCATGAACACCGCGTACGCTATCTTTTGATAGTGTGGATACCGGGACTTGCATGGAGTTAAGACAGTGGATACGTAGTACACTGGTTTTTGAAGAGGGAATTTGTGTCCTTCTGTTTCTCGTTCGACGACGAGAACTGTGCTTACAACTTGATGTGTTGCCGCGATATATAATAACATTGGTTCGCCCAAGTTGGGCACGGCCAGGACCGGATTTGTTGCCAATATGGTCTTTATTTCTTCGAGTCCGGCCGTGGCAGCATCCGTCCATTTGAAGTGTTTGGTGCGCCGGAGGAGGCGATAGAGGGGCAATGCCTTTTCTCCCAAGAGGGAGATGAAGCGGCTTAGAGCCGCCATGCATCCAGTCAATTTTTGTATTTGTTTGAGGTCCTTTGGGATATCCAACTGTGACAGAGCTTAGATCTTGGCTGGGTTTGCTTCAATTCCTCTGCCAGATACCATGAAGCCCAAGAGCTTTCCGGCTGGTATGCCGAAAACGCATTTTTACGGGTTGAGCTTAATGTCATATGCTTGGAGGTTGTCAAATGTGAGCCTCAAATCGTCTACTAGAGTTTCGACGTGTTTGGTCTTGACGACCACATCGTCTATGTATGCCTCCACTATTTT
Organism: Triticum dicoccoides; assembly: GCF_002162155.2. Lineage (NCBI taxonomy): Eukaryota > Viridiplantae > Streptophyta > Magnoliopsida > Poales > Poaceae > Triticum > Triticum dicoccoides. The sequence continues at coordinate 535,465,370 of NC_041385.1, read as the reverse complement.
GCCGATCTGGGTTGCCAAACATGTCTGAATCATGCGCTGATATGTTGTGCCGACGTTCTTGAGCCCGAAGGGCATTCTGTTGAAGCAGAATGGTCCATATGGAGTAATGAATGCCGTTGCGGCTTGGTCTGTCTCCGCCATCTTGATTTGATGGTATCCGGAGTATGCGTCGAGGAAGCACAATGAATCGTGCCCTGCGGTGGCATCGATGATTTGATTGAGGCGGGGAAGGGGGAAAGGAACCTTTGGACAAGCCTTGTTAAGGTCTTTAAAATCGACACACAGGCGCCAGGATTTGTCCTTTTTTGGTACCATTACCAGGTTCGCTAGCCAGTCCGGATGTTTTATGTCTCTAATGAATCCGACTTCTAATAGTTTGGCTAGCTCCTCTCCCATTGCCTGTCTTTTGGGTTCAGAAAATCGCCGAAGAGCCGGTTTGTCTGGCTTGAATCCTTTTAGGATGTTTAGGCTGTGCTCTGCCAGCCTACATGGGATTCCTGGCATATCAGAGGGGTGCCAGGCAAAGATGTCCCAATTTTCCCGAAGGAATTCTCGTAGTGCGGCGTCTACATCAGGGATTAATTGTGCCCCGTTGGAGGCCGTCTTTGTGGGGTCCGTTGGATGGACTTGGAATTTGACTATTTGTCCGCTAGTTTAAAAGAGGTGGACTTGGATCTCTTATCGAGTATCACATCGTCCCTGTTCACCATGGAGCGCAGCGCAGTGAGTTCCTCTGCCGCTAGGGCTTCGGATAGTGCCTCTAGGGCTAGTGCGACTGTCTTGTTTTCGGCGCGGAGCGCTATGTCCGGATCACTGACAAGAGTGATGATTCCATTGGGCCCGGGCATTTTAAGCTTCATGTACCCGTAGTGGGGTATAGCTTGAAAAATTGTGAATGCCTCTCGCCCTAATAAAGCGTGATATCCGCTGTTGAACGGGGTCACTAGGAACGTGACCTCCTCGGACCTGTAATTGTCCGGCGAGCTGAACACTACATCTAGTGTAATTTTTCCTGTGCAGCGTGCTTCCTGACTAGGGATTATTCCTCTAAAGGTTGTGTTGCTTCGATCAATGCGGCTCCAGTCTATTTCCATTCTTCGAAGGGTTTCCTCGTAGATGAGGTTTAATCCGCTGCCGCCATCCATGAGTACCTTGGTAAGACAAAAGCCGTCCACTATTGGACTGAGGACCAATGCGGCTGGTGCTCGGGTTGTTCGGAATTTAGGTTCGTCGCTGGCATTGAAGGTGATAGCCGTGTCGCTCCATGGAATTGTTGTTGCTACTTGGTAGACTTCTGTCACATCCCTAATTCTGGTCTGACCTATGCCAGCTTCCATGTGTGCATCATGTTTAAATTCAAATGAAATTTGAATTGAGGAATTTTCAAAGCCTCAGAAAACCCCTAAAAATAACCAACATTTAAATCTCATCAAATGAGTCCAAGAAAATGTTCCTGTTATTCTGTGAAAATATTGGCATGAGGTGAAATTCAAACCAATATTTTTGGAGTCACAGAAATAATTTATTCGGGCCTTTGATTTAAATCAATAATATATTTGGGTTGGAATTATTTCTGTTATATAACAAATAATGTCCAAATAATCCTAAACTAAAATGTTCCATGTTGGGTTTATTCCATACAGTGGGCATGAGCAGTTTGGTGATTTTTGAAAGTGCCTGGGTATTTCTAGAAAAGCCACAAACTTGCAGAAATAATAGAAAACAAAACAAAATAGGGAAAAGAGGGAGAGAATTCTACCTGGGCCACTTACCTGGCCAGCCCAGCTGGCAGCCCACCTGCTGGCCCAGCCCAGCAGCCCTCCCCCTGTCGTCTTCCTCCTGCCAGGAGGACAGACAGGTGCGTGGCAAGCGCGCCGACGACGCCTTGCCACCTCCTGCTTCCCGCCGCTACCCGGGTGCGCCTGGAGATGCCACGACGCCCCCGGACCCTCTGCACCTCTCCCCTCTCTCGCTGGACCTCCTCCCCCTCCTCTGCATCTTTCCGTGGCGCCACCGAGCGCTGTCGTCGCCGCTGTCCATCACCACCGTGGCCACCAGCATCCCCATGCCAAGCCAGCTAGTCCAGGAGCTCCGCCTCATCTGCCTCTTCCTCCTCGATGATTCTCCCGGCCTCGGACGCGCTGCTTCATCATCACCATCGCCGTTTCCGTCGCCGGCCACCGAAGCTCATCGCCGCCGATTCGGGAGCTACCAGACGTCCCCGACCTCGCCCTCGCGCTCGTTGGACTCGCTGTGAGCACCTGTATCTAACCCCCCTAACCCCGCTGCCTCTTGCTCGGCGTAGCCGTCGCCCCCTTGCTGCCCGCAGCACGCCGCCGGCCGAGCTCGCTGTCAACGCATCTCTGGTGACCATTTGGTCACCCCGGCAACTCCAACACGCTCGTAGCACCCGTAGAGCAGCCCCAGCGCATCAGTTGGCTCGCTTGCGAGCTGCAACAACGAACCCGCAACTCACCCGAACGTCGACCGCCGCTTTCATGCTCGCCGTCGTCAACTCCGGCCACCCCTGCCGCTAACTCCGGTCCAGTTGGATGCGGAAGAGCACCGGCAACGCGTAGAGCCCCTCAGTCGCCGATTTGGTCATCGGAGGAGCGTTTCCGACGCCCTCCGCCGTCGTTGGCGTCGCCGGCGACGAGCCGCGGGTCAACTCCGGCGAGTTTGACCCGGGTTTAACCGCACTTTGACCCGCTCTGGCTCACTGACGTGTGGGCCAGGCACTGTTTATTTAGGTGTTAGATTAGTTAACACTAATTAATTTAGTTAATTAACTAAACACTGACATGTGGGCCCATGCCCCCACTGACACTTTTAGTTAGAATTAAATTAGCACTAACACTCCTTGATAATGAGCCTAGTCACTGACTAGTGGGTCCCAGCGTCAGGTTTGACCTGGTCGACGCCTGTTGACCTGCTGAGGTCAGCATGACCTAATGCTGACGCAGTAAACATTTTCTGGAACTAAAATAAATCAGAAATGATTTATAAATTTCAGAAAATGATCTAAACTTCTAAAAATCATAGAAATTCAACGGTAACTCCAAATTAAATAATTTATATATGAAAAATGATCAGAAAAATCCAATCTATCCATCTGTACCATTTTCATGCATGTTAGAACAACTCAAATCTGCTGTATACAACAATTTGAATAAATGGCATTTGAAATGCCTTATGTGGAGTTTGAATTTGAACCTAGGGTTCAAATTAAACCAACTCCATTTAACCTACTAGTTGCATTAACTCAAACCACATCATATTGCCATGTCATGATCATGCATCATATTGTGCATTGCATTGATTGTGTTCTTTCTGTGTTGCCGGTATTTGTCCCCTGTCGATAGACGTGACATCGACAATGAGATCGATGACACCAATGAAGAAATATAATATCTTCAGAAGTGCTAGGCAAGCAAAACCCCCTTGTTCATTCCGATACAATCCTACTCTCTTGCTCCTGCTCTCTTTTACTGCATTAGGACAACAACGAATCATCTGTTACTTGCTGCGGTAGCTGAACCCCTTTATCCTCTGCATGACCTATCATTGCCACAGTAAATAGATGAAACCCACTAGCATGAGTTGGAGTTGTTTGAGCCCTGTTGTGCCTACTGATTCATGCTTGTTTGTCATGCCTGCTACTGCTTAGAGTTGAGTCAGGTCTGATTCATCGGGGATGAATCAGAGGTGTGTGATCATGTCCTACTGTGTATGAGCTAAGTGTGTGAACACGATTCGGTAAAGGTAGCGGGGAGAGGCCATGTAGGAGTACATGGTGGGTTGTCTCATTGCAGCCGTCCTCAGGAACTGAGTTCTGTGCTTGTGATCCATGAAACAAATACTACCATGCATTGGGCCCGAAACCAATGGACCCTCTCGGCTTCTTAATCACCCTTGTCCTATGTCCAGGATTTGCAAGTAGTTTCTGGTGTTTGTAGTATGCTGGAGGCCGTGCGGAGCACTGACCAGAGGGGTGGGCTGTGATGCGGTAGGCACGTGGCCGGGTATACCGGGCGCCCGTTTGGTGTCACGGAACCCTATACACATTGTTCGGGGCCGTATGTGGAAACCTCGGCCGGACTCCCTGCGGATGGAACCTGAATAGGCGATAAACCTGGACTAGAGACTTGAGTGTTTAGGTAGGTCGTGGCCGACACCCTCGTTGGGCTTCCGCTTGAAGGTTTCCGAGTACATGTCGTGTAAACGGCGGTAAGTGGTGAGAGCGTGTGTGAAGAAGTACACCACTTCAGGGTTAACATCATCTATTCGAATAGCCGTGTCCGTGGAAAAGGACTTCTGGGTTGCCTGTACAATTCATAGACAAGTGAAAGTGGATACTCTAAAATACGCAAGATAAGCGTGAGTGCTATGGATGGCGTTCTCGTAGGGAGACGGGAGCGGATCCATAGTGGTGTATTGATATGGTGAATATGTGGACTCGTGTGCGCCACCTCAAAAGAGTTACTTGCAGTCGTAGTTCAGGATAGCCACCGAGTCAAAGCTGGCTTGCTGCAGTTAAACCCCACCATCCCCTTTTGTTGATAATGATGCATATGTAGATAGTTCTTATGTAAGTCTTGCTGGGTACATTTGTACTCACGTTTGCCTATTTTATGTTTTTGCAGAGAGACTCCAGTCTCACTAGTAGTTCCGCGTGGACTTCGACGTTTAGCTTGTTACCTCAGCAATGATCTCGTGCCCTCGGCAGGATCTGGTAGATATTCAGGCTTCTCCGCCTTTTTTATTTGTAGATGTTTGTACTCACACATGTTAAGCTTCCGCTTGTGCTTTGACTTGTATGCTCTGAGTGCTGGGTCATGTGACCCATGTTTGTAATATCTCGCTCCTCGGAGCCTAATGAATAAATACTTGAGTCGTGGAGTTATGTTGTGATGCCATGTTGTATTTACACATATCGAGCATATTGTGTGTATGTTTGAAAGGCTTGGTATGTGTGGGATCTGACTATCTAGTTGTTTATCCTTAGTAGCCTCTCTTACCGGGAAATGTCTCCTAGTGCTTCCACTGAGCCATGGTAGCTTGCTATTGTTCCGGAATACTTAGGCTGGCCGACATTTGTCCTTCTTCGTTCCTGTGTCTGTCCCCTCGGGGAAATGTCACGCGATGAATACCGGAGTCCTGTTAGCCCGCTATAGCCCGGTTCACTGGAGTCCTGCTAGCCCAGTGCTACAGCCTGGATTCACTCGCTGATGACCAACACGTTCGTTGTTGGGTCATGTATGCCTGTCCTTGTAAGTTAGTGCCACTTTGGGTTTATGACTAGCCATGTCAGCCCGGGCTCCTTATCATATGGATGCTAGCGACACTATCATATACGTATGCCAAAAGGCGCAAACGGTCTCGAGAAAAGGTAAGGCAACACCCGTGGGAATACCATGCGTGAGGCCGCAAAGTGATATGAGGTGTTAAATGCTAGATCGATGTGGCATTGAGTCGGGGTCCTGACAACTTCGGCGAGACTGCGAATTGTTCATTTCCGCATATTATTTGATGCGAAAGTGTCGAAGACTGTTAATACCGTACTGGTACTGTTGGGCTGGTTCTCCGGGGCTAGAAGCTCTTCGCCACTTTTGGCCACCTGCCGTAGTATCCGACATGCTCGAAGGCTATGTGTTGGAGTGGCGCCCTCTGTACTATGGATTTTACAGGGTCCGCTGAGCCATCCCTCCAGTACGGTTCCGTGCCCTTTAGGGGGTTTTTGCTTTTTGGTTTTTGTCCCAGGTGCCTGAGCATGATGCACCCTTTTATTTCGGACAAGGGTTGTGTTCGGAGCCGGATTGTCCCAAAACTTAGTTTCGGTTTTCCAGGCACTCTCCATCGCATAGTACTTCCGTACTATGGACGCCAGGTCGGTGAAGCGTGTGATTTTGCGACGACTTATGACGTTCATGATTCCCTTGTCCGTGCAATTATTGCAGAAAATTGAGATTGCGCTTTCCTCACGGCAGTGCTTTCTCCTGTCCATAACCAGGAGAAATCTGGCCCAGTAATGATGTACTGTTTCAGCGGGCTCTTGCCGGATTTGAGATAGATCGCTTGTGTTTGGGTGGGCGGGTGGAATTAAGTTCGGAACCCCGCCCAATCTGAGGCTCAAGGGCAGAAAAGTTTCCGAATTCGGAAGCTTGGATTGCTGGATGTTGTCCAACGAATCTGGTCCGCTGCCTAACTTTAGGTTCAGTACTTGATTGACGTCCGTCCCTCCGCGGGAATCCGGCACGGAGGGACCAGGAATCCGGACATAACTGGTCTTTAATATAGAAGAAGAGTCGCCGCGTTGTTCCTCTACAACAGCAACGTGGTGGGTAGCCTGGGGAGAGTTAATTTCTCTCAGATTGGTTTTAAGCCCAATCTGTTCGTAGTCTGTAGCGACTCCCAGGGCAGCGATGCGATCCAAGAGCTCGTTTACGGAGGAGAGCTCCATCGGATCTAGCTGCTTGGCGAATTCTGAGTTGACGTGAAGATCACTTTTGATGACCCGAGAGGTCATTGTCGGAGCGGTGGCCAAACAGGCGGTCATAAGAAAACCACCTAGCCGGACAGTTTGGCCGGTGGCCAAAGCTCCCTTGGCAACGCCGCCGTCTTTAAAGATGGGAAGAGGCATCCTTCCTGATTGTGACGACACAGAGGAACTCTCAATGAAAGCACCAATGTCGGTGTCGAAACCGGCGGATCTCGGGTAGGGGGTCCCGAACTGTGCGTCTAGGCGGATGGTAACAGGAGACAAGGGACACGATGTTTTTACCCAGGTTCGGGCCCTCTCGACGGAGGTAAAACCCTACTACTGCTTGATTGATATTGATGATATGGGTAGTACAAGAGTGGATCTACCACGAGATCAAGGAGGCTAAACCCTAGAAGCTAGCCTATGGTATGATTGTTGTTTGTCCTATGGACTAAAACCCTCCGGTTTATATAGACACCGGAGAGGGCTAGGGTTTCACAGAGCCAGTTACAATGGTAGGAGATCTATATATCCGTATCGCCAAGCTTGCCTTCCATGCCAAGGAAAGTCCCATCCGGACACGGGACGAAGTCTTCAATCTTGTATCTCCATAGTCTTGGAGTCCGGCGAATGATGATAGTTCGGCTATCCGGACACCCCCTACTCCAGGACTCCCTCAGAGATGTTGTGCAGAAGCCATATATATATCAATTAGGCTTCAAGTGCGTACTTGTTGGTGAAAGCGTTGTCCAATGGGAATTATATTTTGTATTAGTCATGTAGCCTACAAAGTCTGTCGCACAGCCTTGTAACTTCTAACTCCATTTCTTAATTTGTACTAGTCCTCCATACTGTATATTGCGCTACTCGTACTACTACCTCCCTCCTGCTTTATTGGTCACCTTTGTAATTTGTGTCAAATTTTGACCATCAATTTAACTAACTAAATGTTAATGCATGTCACAAAAAATTATATCGTTTGATTGTATTTGAACATAGTTTCCAACGGTATAATTTTAAGTGACATGCATTGACATTTTGTTAGTTAAACCTATGGTTTAAATGTGATACTAAATACGACTAGTAAGTAGTACTAGTAAACGTCGGTCAAATTATTTATCATGTCCTCACATTGAATTGACGAGACAACACGCTGCGCGTGAGGTAACACAAGAGTCACGGTGGCGTGTTCGGCTGTCCCCTCTCGTACTACAACAACACTCTCGCATTCTCTACAATATCACTCTCCCATTCTCTCCCGGTCTCCCGCCTCCCAGCCGCCACCTTGTTCCGACCGATTTGGTACGATGAGCGACGAGGTACTAGAGTTGCTATACTTCATTGCAAGTAGTCAAAAGGAAGACGCTGAAAAAATCGGTCTCAACAAGGATGATCTTCAAGCTAACTGGATGAACAAAGGAACCAGTGAGGCGGCTCCTATGAGTATTCATCCCATCGCCCTGTATTATGATTTCGATCTTTATGTGGGTTTTCAAGTCTTTAGAGTCTACATGTAGCAATGAAGCTGAGACCCCAGTTTGTTCGGGTATTGTGGACTTCAGATTTGGAGTACCACTTATCTGTCAAAATATTTCATCGTTTACTTAAAACAGTCGATTGATCATACATTGAGTACCATTTAACTGGAATTAAACGATGCAAGCCCAAGAAGGATTGGCTGGTGCTGCCGACTGGCGTCAAGTTTGATCCCACAGATCAGGAGCTGATCGAGCACCTTGAGGCCAAAGTGAGTGCTGATAGTGTGAGCTCTCACGCTCTCATCAATTTGTTCATACCAACCATCAACAACGAGCACGACATATGCTACAACCATCCTGAGAAACTTCCAGGTGAGACACCGATCAGACGTCTACTTGCACAAACATATTGCTTTGTTGATAGCTCTATTTTTCTTTTTAGACGCAGACCTAGTGAAGTAATTACAATTTCAGAGTTATTAAAAAGTGAAACAAGTGACCTCAACATGCCAAAGATGTTATGAAAATGTCAACTACCTACACTAAAACCTGTATTCGACACTACTCACTACAAAAAAAAGGACACATCCGTGACATTTTGGGCCGAACGAAAAAAATTTCTGTCATACTTATGACACTTCTATGACGATAATTGTGACAAAACCTGGTATCATCATAGATGTGGTGGGCTCCTACTTCTATGACAAAAAATCATGACAGAAAATGGGCTTTTCGTCCTGGGCGGGCGGGAGACACAGCTGCATGACATTCTTTGGGCCATCCATGACGGAAAAAACCGTGGTAGAAGCAAGGGCGAGGAAAATATCAGGGTGTTCCCGGTTATGGTGGGTGGTCGGGGCCGAGCAATGCACAGAGGTTTGCGCGTTTCTCTCGTACACGTACGCGCATGTGTGCGAGGCATTGGGATCTAACTGAACCCGAGCAAGGCGTTGGGCTCTAACTGAACCTGAGCGATTGCACTGCAGGCTACGCATTACTGAACCCGAGCGATCGATCGAGGGCTGTTAACTGAACCAGATCGAGCGATTCCTTCGCTATTGCTGCTAACTGAAGCCGATCGATGCTGCTTCTGGATGAACATTA